>NC_143397.1:141827077-142130108 GCF_052110815.1 Crocodylus siamensis
CTGTAAACAAACGAACTAGGCAAACATAATCAAAAAATGTTGTTTCATTAATTCTGTAGTCATTAGAATTAAATGTGTAGCTCTCTTGCAGATTCATAAAAGAACATCTAGCCCTCTTGAGCATCTTGACAGTGCTTCTAGTACTTCACTGAAAGTTATTTCCACATCTAAGTTAAGGTTTCCACACCCAAATTAATTTTTTTAGCTACAGTTAAAAATAGTCTTCAGGGTAGTGAAATAGGAGCTACATTACCAGGACCAGCTAACAGACAGTAAAATTGTAGAGGAAAGGATAGCTTGATAAGCAGAACGTCAAGGTTATTAAAAAGAAGATCATTAACATCTGTGGAATGAAGAGTTTCAAAAGAGTTGGGTAGATTGCAATGAGCCACAAAGTCAATTGGCCCCCTCACTGCTGCCTGAATAGAAATGCTGGTGCCTCTCCCAGGTAGTTGGTTTTAAACTCTGGTGGACTAGGAATCAAAGGAGGATGCAAATGCACCACTGCATCCTCCCTGGATTCATCATTGGTTCAGGGTTAAGGCAAATCTGTGAGTGACTGACAAAGACATAGCAGCTGAAGCTGTTTTAAAATGATAACTTGCTCCATGATAAAGTATAGAGATAGAAGATGTAGTCAAGGACAAAGCCCAATGGGACTTCACTGAGAAAACATGATGATCCAAAGGAATGAGAGAGAGATAGGGTGGAGTTCCAAAAGCTAGGGGAGGAAGGATAAAATTTCAACAAGAAGTGTGGTGAAGCATTCAGTTGTGTTAGTCTGAAGTCAGGCAATAGGCAGGGCAGGATGGTACCTTAGGGAGTAATATTCAGAAAAGCACAAGCTTTTGTAGGTAACAGCCTACTTCAAAGTATGGCCATTGGTATCAAATTCAGTTGAGCAGTAAGACTAGTGTGTCATATCAATCTTAACATTTGGTAAAGAGGATGTTGAAACTTTGATGGGAGCAACACCTATGAGATTTATGGATGGGGGAAATGAGTGAGCCCTGATGAGATTTTATTTAAGATGTCCTTGTAGAGAACTAATTCTTACATCATTCCTTCACAGATGTTCACCTGTTTCTGTGACCTAGCTTGGTTTTCCACTTTGCATATGTATTTGGTTTAGAATATCTGAAATTTGCAATTCATTGAATACCAATTAAACATGAGAATTTTTGCAATTTTTTTTTAAACTTAGCCACAAACATATTTTGATAGATGCATCCCATAATGTTCTGTTGGGGGGATGGCTTCAGGTTTAAAAATGCAGGGTAGGATTTCCAGAAGTGTTCAGCCCTCCCTTTGTTCCTATTAAAGTCAGTAGGCCTTTTACCATTTATATCAGTGGAAGTAGAGCCTAGGCCAACACTTGGTGGTTTTGAAAATCCAACCCCTAGACGATAAATGAAACTGCTCAGATATTAACTGTAATGGAAAAAATGCATAATCAATTAATAACATATAGATTGAGGGTTACATATCACAGTCTAGAAATGTCGTGTTCTCGTAATAGGTGCCAGACCGACACAGCCTTTTCACACACATACTGCTCATCTGATGACTCCTATGCAAGACTGGCAGAACTCTGCTGTCAGCAGTAAGGAGTCACCTTATTTTTAACAATACTGCAGTGAAGCCCAAAAGGCTGAGATGATACTCTGAGTACCACAAAAAAGTTGTGCAGCTAGTTTATAGTTAAATTCATTAAACTGCTAAAGAAAGGTTCTAAGACAGAGGTGCTGAGTATGTGGCGCCCTGGTTCCCCTCAGGAAGAAGGCTGTCACCTGAAATGTGCAAAACTTTCCACGTCCATTATCTTAGCCCCCTCCCTCCTGGCAAAAATAAAAGTTGGCGCCTATGTTATAAGATGAGCTGAATGGCTTCAGTGCCTTGGGAGATATTTGGTATTCAAGGCTTATCTTTGTTTTCAAGCAATCTAGTTCTCTTGACTTCTGCCATCCACATCTGCCACCATTTTTGCTTTTGCATTTTTGTTTGAGGTAGCAATTTTCTCCCTGGTTAACCACCAAATTGACATTATGACAGCACGTTGCCTAATTCTTCACTCTGAGAGAGACATTCAAGGGTAAGAGGAAAGAGGACTCCCTGGTTTCTTAAAGTGTAGGTCTACTCTGAGAAACCATCATAGAAGTATGACACTTTCTTAGAAGCTGTGTTCATGCATGTTGTTAGAGTTGTCTGCCAGCTTCAGTGTCCAGACTAAGTGTTCCCTGTGTTTTATTCCTGTTCATCCTGAGAAGGGTTAAGAAGCCTTTGTAGAAGCAGCTTAAGGAGAATTTCTGGATTTTATACTGTGCTGTCATCAACACTCCTGCCAGTTACACTTTATTGCATAGGCATAATTTAGCCTTATTGACCCTTTATTGCTTGTGAGGATGTATGACAAGAAACAAATCCATCTTGAGTCCTAGAGTGCAGGATGATGTTCTGTCACTGACATTTTTAAAAAAACCATCATTATAACTGGAACTTGATCACATTTGTTAGGGAAGCCACTGACAAACTGAAAACCCCATTGCCATTGTTAGAATCACATTTCAGAACAGAACTGTGCATTAAATACTAAATCTTACTTAATGCTAAAGCCTAACACTACCCTAAGTGAGCGCACGTGGAATAGTTATTAACGTATTTAAAATAGGGGTTGGGAACCTTTAGGATCAGTGGGCCAAGATAATACTGCTCACTCTGCAGCAGGTTGGTACTTCCAACTCAGCTGCCAGCACATATATAAATCCCATTTTTTCTTGCAGAAGCCCCCTTGCTGCCAAATTGCTGCTGATATCTGGGATTCACAGACCAGATAAAATTGCTCTGCAGGGTATATCTCGTTGGAGGGCTGCAGATTATTGAATCTAAAAGATCTTATTTTTGTACAGTGGGGCTGCGAATGAAATATACCTGGAAATGATTCTCAAGGCTCAAATCTTGTGTATTTAATCACGGTATTTGAAAGGCGTGTAAGAAGCGTGTCTGAACTTTTTGGCATGGAAAATGTTTAAGTAAAGGAGGCCCATTGTTCTCTTGGAGAATTATGATGAAAACAAAGAAAATATGTTTTCACAGAAATTGTTGATAAAAATGAAAAAAATAATGTGTTCGTGGAAAATTTTGATTTTTGCTGGAAAAAAAAGTTGATGTTTCACTAAAAACTTTAAATTTTCATTAAAAAGCAGAGATCTGTTAAAAATAATTTAGTTGAAAAACCAGTTTGTTGGTGAAGAAGCATTTTGGCAGAAAATTTTCAGCTTGACATGTCAGTGAGACTCCATGTGCTGCCCCCTCCCTGTCTGCTGCAGTGATACGTACACATCTTCCTGGGAAAAGGGAAAACAGAGGAAAGCCAGCACTGTATCGCTGAAGATAGAAAGATCTGTGTATCCTCAGTTTTTTCAATACAGTAGGTTGTAACTGATGCTTGTGTGGGGAACCTAAATAGTACTTACAATTTACCCTGGTGAGGTGCACCCCACTGTAGTTTGGTTTCTAGTCATAGAAAGGTGAAGGAGATGGCAGAAGGAATAATTGTGTATGGAGCGCAGCAGAGGGATTGTGAGACTAGCAGTAAAGGGAAGAGCATGGGAAATACAGATGAAGAGTGGGAGGATGGAGAAATGTGTATCAGAGAAAAGGGTAATGGAGGGGTAAAAGTTCTGGTAGAAGCCCATGCCACCACATACAGAGAACCAGTACACTGGCTATCAATTAAGCAATGATTCATAACTGAAAAAGGAGTGAGTACATAGAAATCTACATTTCCTTCCCCATTCTAGCAACCTTGAACCAAACCGGTAGGGGAAGCTGTCATCTTCATTTTGAGATTTAATTGTACATTTTTCAAAAGAGAATAGAGTGCTCATGGAAGGTGCCAGACTGAAGTCCTCCACCTAGCCACAGAGTCATCTTGAACAAGTAGAGGAAATGCACATTTCCTGAGCACTACCCTGCCAAGGTGCAGCCAACATTAGGGAAAAACTTGTAGGGGTGAGGGGATCAGCTTTTTTGGATTGCCAGGTGTGGGCTTAATGCCCTTTCTGGTGATGGAGACATGCTGGAAAACATTCAGAGGTGGTGGGAGTGGCTGCAACCCCACTGATGTCAGTGCTGTTACACCAGTGTACCAAATCCAGTTGTTGTCCTTTGGTTTGTTTTTTTTAAACTTTTAAACTCTGTTGAATTTTTAAGAATTGTTTTGGAAAGAAAAGCCTGCTGAATTTACAGGACAGATAGAATTGCACTAAAAGAAATTAATTCTTGTCTCTTCAAACAAGAGCTTGTTCTGAAAAATGTGAGGTTTTATTGCCCATCTCTCGTGTTCTGAAATAATCTACAGTCGCAGAATGAAACACTGGGGAAATGCAGTAGTGACAGAAATGTTTCAGAAACTGTCTGGCCACACAGTAGAACTCCATCTACACCAGCATATGGTCCTACCACCTTTTGTAGTTGTCTTAAGGGCTTATCCCCACATGGCTGAGAGGGACCATAGCAAGAGAAGGGGTAAGGAGTCAGTGGCATGGTGGTTCTATATGACTCGTTTCCCTTGAACTCCTGCAGAACTTGTTATGTTCCAGGTGCCATAAGTCATTGCCATTTAGAGCAATGCTAGTCCCAGTACTGTGAGACCATAAATGTGGGATATCCACACATGTTGAAGACCAGACATGTCTCATGTCTAAACCACAGCACAGAAGCTGGGAATGGCAGAATCACAAAGGCAGGAGGCACATACTTGAGATCTTCTGGTTTATCTCTTGTGAATCCCAATGTCCACACACTGACTGTTCCCCCTGGTCCATGTTTCCCCCACTGCAGGTTTCACTTTGGAGGAAACAGTGTGGCTGGTAATGTGGGGATACCAACTTTTGTTCCTCTCTTTAAATAGCTCTGTAATGAGCTGCTACCCGAGGGCAATTGTGATGCCCCCCAAGTGGCTGCCTTGATCCTGCCTGGGTCCCACTCCAGCCTCCAAGGGTCTCACCCTGCTTCCTCACCTGCCACATCTTGGTGTTAGAGATAGTAAGGGGAGGCTGCCTTCAAAGGCTGGTGAGCCCAAGATGCTCTCTCTGTAGTCAGTCCTTCACTTAGGCCCAACTTAGCCCATCTACATTTTTTATTTCAGCTCTTCCCCTTTGACTCTCAGTCTTTTGGCCTTGGGACTTCTGACCCTGCTGGCCCAAGTTGCATTTAGAGGTAAATTCATGGAATGCCATCTCTACAGCCATACCCATGCTTCGCAGATGTAACTCTGTCCACAGTTTAATCTGTTTGTAGAGGCCTTGGTCCTCTTAGCTTTAGCCCCTTTACTTTGGCTGCAGGCTTGCAGCCCTGGCCCACTGATTCAGGCCCAGCTTTCTCAGCCTCAGCTTTTTTTTCTCTTTTTTCCTGCCAGTCATTTTCCGAGTCCACCCTATTGCAGTCAACCTAAAATGAACCAAGTTCTCCACACTGTAGCCATCTCACAGTTCCAGGATGTTTCCAACCTGTATGAAAGACTATCCAGGTTAACAACTGCATTGTTCTTCTCAAATCTTCCTAGCTCAGGTCTGTGAAATCTGTGATACAAAACATTTTAGCAGGTGGCTAATCCAGAATAATTTGAGACATTCAATAATACAGCAATTGCCTACAGTCACACGGACTTAATATATTTTACAAAAAATTTCTCATCCTATCATAATATCCAACCTTTGCCTTGGCTGGATAAAATGTATGCATTCAAGGACAGAACTGGGGTTGGTCAGACTGTTATCTCTGCTTCTGGTGTGTCTCATTCTGCTTAAGAGAGAGAGACCTTGTCATTTCTCTCAAAGATCAAATGAGGTCAATTCACAGTGGTTTAATGACCTGGAACATTTTAAGCTGAGCTCTTGCCTCTTATAAGTGTCACTTATCTTCAGTGTGACTGGAATTTGACTGTCCCTTTGCTCACTGTAATGAGTATCCCTATTTATGGTAAACTGGTAGTATAATTGTCAGTAGTAGGAAGATTTTTTTTTTAAGGACTGTTGCCACATTTCCCTATTCACATGCACAAAGCTAATATTCATAACAGACAAGGGTGTTTCATATTTATGACCTTGAAAATTAACTCATACTCTAAAAAGCATTCCACTGGTATGAAAATGCAATATCTTTATATTTAAAATAAAAGTAAAGTGTTCTAAAATTGTAAGGCAAATCATTGCAGTAATATTACTATAAACTATAGTGCTTGGGAATATAACTAATATGTACAAAATTACATTTTTTAAATGCTGATGTATCTTTACAGTTGTTGGAGACTGCTCTTGGCTTTCAGTTTTGAAGCACTATCACTCAATTCTGATTTTGCTTCTTAATGTCAACTTGCTTTCAGCTGAGCTTGTGTTTCACAAAGTTTGAGAAACACACCTGTTCCAACAATTCAGAAAACATGGAGGAGCTCCGAAAATGGCTCAGTATTTATTATTTCATAACTGAAACTAAGACAGGTTTCTTTTGTATTTTAGCATGCTATGTGTAAAGCCACACAGGAAACCTACCTTCATTTCTATAGTGACTTATTCTGGAGTATTTGGTCAGATATTATCAACTATATTAAAGAGTAAAATTACTCAAAGTTAGCACCATTCCTAACTAGGAACCCATCTCTGTGCAGTACAGCTTTACTCAGATACTAAAGAAGATTAAGATGCGTTTCATTTTCTGCCAGACAATGACAAATAAAGTAATCATCAAAGCAGGTGAAATAATAATAATAATGGAAAAAAGGGTATTGTGAAATTTCTGGAAATGTCTGGTTTTTCATTTACATTAAGATTAGTTCAAGTGATGCTTTTGTGACAATTGTTCTTGAAATCAGTGGCAAAACACGCATTGACTTCAATGAGAGGAGGAGCTATGCCCAGACAAAAGTAAAGAATATAAATCATAATCTGCTTTCATTTATATCAGGGGTCTCAAACATGGCTCCAAGCTGAGCTGTTTCCTCTGGGCTGTGGGGCTTCTGGTCGGTCTTTGAATTTGAGGATGGGGCCTGCTGTAGAATTTGGGGCTCTAAAGCTTTATTGGGGATCACCTTCAGTGGCAAAGAGACAAGCAACAGCTGGGCAACATGATGTCACTTGCCTCACTGATGCCACTCACTGCACCGCCACTTGTCTCACCACTGTCAGGTCCATATTAAACCCAGAAGGAACCCAACAGCCTGAATCTGGCCTGGGGTGGCAAGGTAAGTTTGATATCCCTGACTTACATCAATATAGGTCTTTCATATCTCCAAAGACTTCACTGAACTTAGTCCATATTTGCAAGTTCTAGCCCATAGGCACATGATGGAGTTGAGACGAGAGAACTTGCTGACAGTGTAAGGACTGGATCGTCAGCTGGTGTAAATTAGAATATTTCTGTTGACTTCAGTGTAGCAACACTGGGAACCTATACATGTGCAGTGAGACTGCTCTGACGTGCTGTAATTACAGCGTGTCGGAGCAGATTCAATTAATTGAGTCTGCTGGAGCCTGGTAATTACTGTTTTGCAGCAGACTCCAGTGTCATGTGTATCAGCATCCCCATGCTGAAAAATGGTGGCAAGGGTGCTTTAACTAAAGCTTATTGAATGAGCTTCAGTTAAAGCACCCCCACCACCATTTTTCAGCATGGGGATGCTGATACATACGACACTCCAGAGCATGTGTATAAACAACCACTGATTTTTCACCATTTTCTCAGGGAAAGGCTTAGGGATCATTTTAAAAGCAACATGGCCATACTGGACAGACTGTATCTGATCTGAGCTCATCTGCAAAAGCAGTTAGTCCCAGGCCTGGCTTGTGCTTGGATTCCGGATGTCTGGGAAAGCTGGATACTGTAGGCACAAGTTAAGGAGTTTTGTTCAAATGCCTGGTGATCACAGAAACTGAATGAATGAAAACACTTCATCCAGCTCCTTCACTGCTGCAGAATGGATGGAAAGGAATCTAAAAAAATTAAAAAAGCAAATTATGTTGTGTTTTCTAGTGTGGAATGGAATACAAAACGTAGCTAGGCAAGCATATCAAAACACAAATTTCAGCCAAGTCTTTCCAAGATATTTAGAGGGGTGGAGGTTGCTGGCAAAGGTTATTTTAAATAGAAGCCAGGGTGAGAGAGATCTACCTACTTAGGTTAGTCTACAAGGTGCAAACCTACCCTGCCTTCTACTTAAAATAATCTTTATCATCAACCTCTGCCCCTTTAAACTTTTGGGAAGACCTGCCTGAAATTTGCATTTTGATATTTTGATATACTTGCTTGAGTTCAAGAATCCCCACTACCATTTTGAAGAGCAGGGAGGGACACTGATACACAAAATGCTGTGGCATTTAGAGTGGCTCCTAGAGCCACTCTAATTAAAGCACTGCCGCCACCCATGCCTGGAGCACATGTAAAAGTGCTTGTGTATGGATGCCTGACTCAAATCCCAAAACAAGTGCTCTACTCCCAGCTTAGTAATGTCCTGAGATCTCATGGTTGCCAGAGAAAATACTACAAGGACACATTAAAGGCATAATTCAAGACAACAGATGCTGACATAAAGAGTTGGGATGAGCTGGGTGCCAACTGACCCCAGTGAGGCACAACCTCCACCAAGCAGCAGCCCATTTCAAGGTGAAGCATCTTGACTTCAAAACAGAGAAAAAAAGAAGAGGAAGAAAAAGGAGAGGAATCCCAACTTGCAACCTATTCTCTCCCCTGTGAAAAAAACCTGCAACTTCTGTCAACACATCTGTGGCTCAGGGCTTGGACTCTTAGGGCCTTGTTACCCAGTAATTTTGGGCAGCTCCTGCAGCTCTTAACTCCTGGATTGTCCCTACATGAACACCTTAAAGTGGTCTTAAGCACTCATTATGTGGCTCAAAGTTATGCTTATCCAGGGCAGGATTATCTCTGATCTGCATTACCCAGCTACTATTCCATTAAGGTGAGGCCACTCCCCACAAATGTACCACCCAAGTTGAGGTCTTTCAGTATCCCAGAATCTCTTACACCCCTGCCTGTATAGCAGTATGTGACAGCCTGCTGTCCGACTCACCTGCCCATGGCACCACAGCTGGCCAGAGCACACATGGGCAAACCAGCACCGTGCTGGGTGGAAGTGCACTCCTGATTGGCCTCAATCCCAGGGCAATGGGCTAAATGCACATTGGAGGCAGGGGCAGGGGGGAACACCAGCCAGGGGAGTGGAAGCAAGTCAGTCCATATTCTCCCCCATCAGAGCATCTGGGGTAGAGGTGCACACTCTCCCTGCTATGGGGGAAACCAAGGAGACATGAGCCATGAGCCAGTCACAAGGGGCTAGGCAGCTGGCTGCGCCCTGGGAAACCAGCTGCAACTTTCCAGGTGGAGCCTCATGGGGCAGCTGGAAGTTTCATGCCTGCCAGCAGCGCCAAAGAAATCCCATCAACAAGCTCCTCCTCAGACAGCACTGAGCCAGGCCCTACCTACAGTGCAGCAGGGGCTGAGCACATACCCAAGAGACCCCTGCCTGAGGACCCTAGCCGAGTAGAGCTGGCAACAGGTACCCAGGGGCCACTCACAGGGAGTAACCAAGGAAGACCTCCCTCAAGTGGTGTACAAACCACATGGACTTCATGGGGGCATGAGAGTGGCCACCCTGAGGTAAAGCCAGACCTGGCCTGGCACCTACCTGGGAAGGGTCCAAGAAACACATTCCCAAGAAGCCCAATAAGGAGAAAGAAGAGGGCCATAAGGCCTGAAGTAACTCACACCCCAAGAAGGAGGAAAAGCTTACAGCAGTGAGGCACCAGTGCTATGCCTCCCTGTCAAGCTGAGCCATTTTTTTAGTTCATTTTATCTGTTTAGCTGTCATTATTTTATGTTCTTACATCAGCGTGAACAGGGGACAGACCCCTAAGGATTCAAGCCCCAACATAACATTGTGGCCCACATGGCGGATGCCTGTGATGTTCCGATGAATGGCAATAACACCCAAGCAGAAAGGAGTGGAGCGTAGAGGAAGAGGAGCCCCACAGAAGATGCACCTTTACTGTCATACCTGGCTCACAGAGAACCGCTGGATCTCCTCTAGGTGAGTACAAGGTCATCTTTAGAACAGCATGTCATGACGGGTGAACTGGTCAGGTGTAATGTGGCCCAGGGATGCAGGACATACCCGTGATGCTGGGCAGCAGTGCTGGGCATGAGCCTGTCACACAAGGATAGAAGTCTGGCCTGGTTCATCAGCCCTCTAGCGCAGTAGTTTTCAACCTATGTCCTGTCCCTATGGCAAGTCACAGCTGTGCAGGTGGGAGACAGTCAGAGAAGGTTTCTAGACTGTGTGACTGCTTCAAACTTAAAGTTAACAGTAACACTAATCAATATGTCTGCAGCTCACAGCATAAGGTGTAAGAAGGTCCTTAAGTCATCTCAAGACCCATCAATGAGCCATGGTAGAAATCATCGTCAAATTGAGGGATTGCTGCTGCTGCTACACCACTTTCACAGAAAATGAATGGATGAACACCTGGGACCAAATGGGATATTTATTAATTTTAAGTTGTATACTAATGTACAAAGCAATGTGTTGCCAGAAACAGTGATATTAGCAGTAAAAATAAAGCCACAAGGAATGGAGGATGCCCAAGTAGAACTCAGAGTTCATAATGGTATGCATATTGCCACTCAAGGTGTATGTGAAGTAATCACATGGGTAAATAACAGAGCAGAAAAATTACAAATACTAACTAAGAAAAACACCTTATATAGTTTTTCAAAGAACAGCATCAAAATTGTCCCGGGTAACTACACTGCTAAGGTTGGAAAGACAAATGTGTGGTCACCAACTATGGGAAGTGAGAGTCCTGATGATATAACTAACAACAATGAAACAAAATTAAACAACTTTGCCACATATCAAGATGTGTTTGTGAAATGCACCATATTTCTTTACTCAGATATTCACAGACATTCATGGCTACCCAAAGAAGGGGTTACTGTCAACAGTACACTTATTCATTCAAGATATAAGAGAAGTACCTATGATATCAGAAGTCCAAGGGGAGATGATTCTGACTTGAACAAGTGTATCTTTTAAGAACAGTGGTAAAAGAGGGATTTGCTAGGAAATAAATAAAACAGGGGTGCTGTAGTTGTGGCACAGAATCTTTGGGGAATACAAAATATAGACAGGTATATCAGGTGGTAGATAGGAATGTTTGAGGCTTTAGATTGTGTGGAGATTATAGAGGGTGTTGCTACCAAGAGGGAGAACATTAGCAATGAGGTGTAGAGAACCACAGAAGAGACTCTAGGAATAACTTAAAATATAAATATTGTTCATTGAAGATGGAAAGAAATTGAGGATCAATGGCAAGGATACTTTGGCTTCAGAATCAGAACCAGAATCAGGTGAGTAATGAGAAGGCCAAAAGAAATTACATGCCTTGATGGAGAGGGTGAAGCCTTCTAAAAGTACCACAGGGATCTCACAAGAGTTTTAATGTACGGAAGAAAGAATGTCAACTGTGGGCAAGTGCGATAAGAGACACAAATGGAAATCTTAAGTTACAATGCATTTACAGAAGGATAGAAGGAATACTTTAATGAGCTCCCTAATGAGGCTGATGCAAGTGAACAACAAACAGCCATTCTCCATCAGTTGAGTTCTTTGTGGGAAAAGCAAATTTTTAAGAGGTTCAAGAGACAATCAGCACTCTCAGGAACACCAAAGTGTCAGGTATTATTCATGTCCCAGTTGAACTCTTGGGGACATAAGTTAAATCAAAGACTTTACAAAATAATTGTATTGATTTGGAAGGAGGAGTTACATGACCAATTTGGAGAGAAGTTGGCAGAAAGTAAGAATTATTGGAGCATCTCCTTGGTCATTAATATATATATCTATATATATATCCTGCCTTTTGGGCGGGGGGCTGGACTCGATGATCTTCTGAGGTCCCTTCCAGCCCTAATGTCTATGAAATCTATAGATATATATCTAGATACAGGTTTCCCTTGATTTATGCAGGTTCTTTATATGTGAATTTGCTCTTATGCGATGAGCATATTTAGACCCATAATTCGTTATATGCGAAGTAAATTCACTCTTATGCGATCAGCGTGGATGTGCCCCTCCCCCCCAGCAGGTATGTCTGTGGGGGGAGGGGAAAGGGCCGTGGCCCCAGTTACCCCACCCCGGCTGCAGCGGCCCCAGGAGCAGCTGGCGTCAGCTGCCTACAGCCACTGGGCTGCACCATGCTCCTCCTGTTCCCCCATGCCTGGGCTCACCCCAGCTTCTGGGCTGCAGTGTGCCATGGTGTAGGCAGCTGGTACCAGCTGCTCCCAGGGAGACTGCAGCCAGGGCTGGGGAGAGTGCCTCTTTGTTCCCTCTGCTTTGCTGCCTTGTGCAGGCCTGGGAGCAGCACCCTTCCCCCAAACCCTTCCCTAGCCCCAGCCTCACTCCTTCCTTCCCTCACTGCCATGGGAACCTATCCCTTACATTTTAAAGTGAGTTCACTTTATGTGAATTTGATTTATGTGCTGTTCTCTGGGAACGCATGTACTGCATAAATAGAGGGTAACCTATATCTCTGTCATATATACATTCCAATTATTATTATTATTATTAGAGCATCTCCCTGCTCATTTTATATATATAAAATAATCCAAGAATCCAATAATTCTTACTTTCTGCCACCCTTATACATCTCCTGTCTAATAAAAGAGAGTAGGAGAATATCTGTGTGGAATCCAAATGAACAATGATGGATCAAATGTTTTCAGTTTATCAGACGCTAAAGAAAACAATGATAAGAACTGAATACATGTGTAGTTTCTGTAAGTTGTAATAGAATAGGTGATATGTATAATATTATCATACATATAATATATGATTTATGATCTATATGGTCAAGTTTAAATGGCCTTTAGCAGCTCTTTGGTTATTAAGATGATTTGGTTATTATGAGAGAGGCAGATGATGTGGTTCAGAAGGATGGCTGGAGACTTGAAGGAAGCATCAAGGAAAACAGGACATAAGATCACTGAAACTGAAACCAAGTATATGCTTGCAATTTGCTGAGATGTAATTTAGTAGCTGATACCCATGGATATCACATTAGGCTCATAGAGAGTCCAACTTCCCCATAATATATGCCCTTAAACAGAAGTTAAAAGAGAAGCTGGTTAGACTCACTGCTCTTGGAATCATAGAACAAGTAGAAAAACAAACAAACAAACAAAAGCCATGGGCAGGTGTTCATTTCTATGATTGGAAAATTTTCAGAAATTTCTAGGAAATTTGCAGTGGAAGAATCTTTCCAAGAGAGGGAGCATACAGGCAGCCTGAAGATACCCCCTCTCCCCACAGCCTTCCCAGACTGGGGTGACCAGTCTGCTGGAGTAGCTGGAGCAGAGGCTTGGGCAGGAGTACAACTGTAAGGAAATGCCCCTGCCCCTGCCCCTTCCTGAGACTGGAGACTCCCCTGGTCTAGGGAAGGAACAGGAGAAGCTACTGCTCAGCTGCTCCCAATCACAAAGGAGTCAAGCATTTGGAGCACCCGGGGCATTCACTCTACTGAGAGAAACTCTCCTGAAGGAGAGATCTTTCAGGTGTCAAGGTGGAAGATTTTTCTCCTGGATGGGGCATGTTTCCTCCACAAGAAACTGTAGGAACACCTGTACACTGGCAATTTCTACCAGGAGAGTCACAATTCTCCTGGTAGAAACATAATGCTTGTACATGGCCAAAGTGGGCACACACAATTACTTCAGGGAAAAAACAAACAAACATAGAACCTTTCACTTCCATAGACTCCTGCCCTCCCCCCCTCCAACCCCCCCCCCCCAAAAAAAACACACCAATACAGAAAGGGAACAGTTCCTGCTACCTGTAAATACAAGCACGGGGTGGGCAATGATAAATATTTCTCTATACTGCATGGGTCAGCAGTGTTCTGGAAGGTTAGGAAAAAAAGGATCATGCATTTGGGCACATTTGATACTCATTCTTCAATCTGGTGTTTGCCTTGTACTTTACCTTGTACCTTATGCCTTGTACTTGCCTTGTACCTTAGATTCTTCACCAGAAAATACAACTAAATGTTGGCAATCGAGGTTTATAGAAAGGAGATTTTGACCCAAAGAAAAACAGTAAATGAGGATGGTCAAAGGATGCCAGTTTGGAAAGAGCAAGGACTGCTGAGTTCAGTGTAACACAATTATAAATTTCTTGGAAGAGGAAATAACACACTTGAGAGAGAAGTTAAGACAGAAAGGTTATAGCCCTCATCAACATAGCTGAACCAACAGACAAGGAAAGGTATAAATAGGAATGCAGCAGAGGCAGATCCAAGAGAGGTGCAATAGGTCAATTGCCCCTTTCTCCCTTCACATGTAAATCATGTTCTGGCAGCTCCAGTTCCCTGTGGTCCCAGATGCCTAGGTCTCCTGCGGAGTCCAAGGCAAGCTGGAGCCCCGGACTGACGTGAGAGCAGGGAGCTGATGAGGAAGGGGGAACCCATCTGCTGCTGCCACTGCCCCTGGCTGACCTGGGGGTGATGGAAACCCCAGAACAGTTCCTGTCCTATTCCAGCCAGGGGCTGTAGGAAATGGCTGTGCAGGGTGCTGGGCTTGGCAAATAGCAGCTGCTCTCTCCCCCTCCACTGCATTTTCATCACTTCTCCAGGTGCTCCAACTGTAGGGAGAGGCTACAGGGGGTACCAGGCTTGGCTGGGGATGGTGACAGTTGCAGGGGGTCCTCCCTTTCAGTGTCTGCTTCCGATAAGTGGAGGACATCTGGAAGGACTGGGCAGGGAGCAGGAACACCTGGAAGGGGGACCCACCTGCTGCCATTCCCAACCAAGCCCAGCACCCCATTTTGTTATTCACAAAAGCCCGAGCTGGAGCAGGGCATGAGTAGCTGTGGGGTTCCCTTCACCCCTGGGTCATCTGGAGACAGTGGTGGACAGGTCCCCCTCCCCTATGCCCAGAAGCAAACCCTGTTGGAGAAGGGGAATGGGGAATGGGAAATGGGAGGGGAGCTGCCTACATTGAAGTCCCCTACAGCTGCTGCCATGGTACAGTCTGCCCATTGCGCGGTGGGGAGGGAGAGGCTGGGGGGAAGGAGGGGAGGAGAGGGATGGGGTGCAAGGGAAGTTGTGTGCAGCACAGATAGCATCTCCTGCACTCCCATTTTCCAGTTCCTTGATTTGCCTGTGGGAATGCTGAACTGTTTATGAAAATGTATGCTAATTTTACTGCTCTGCCTAGCAACCTGAGCTGTGTTGTGTAAAGATGTTCAGTGGAAACTTTAAAAAAGAGTTTGAAAACCAAATAAATTAATTACTTCCATGCTGTACAAGGAGGTTTTGAAGATTACTTTCAGTGGGATTGTACAGGTGTAAACAGAGAACACTGTTTAGCCAATAGGAAAAGCAGTTTTCCTTTACAGTGCTTGCATACAGTAAGTACATTCTGGTATTTTCACTCTCACTCAACAATGGATTATTTATAGTATTTCATTATATGCTAATATCTTGCAATTCAGTTTCTGATATTGTTTCTGTTGAAAGTGTCTAATGTTATGAAGAGTTTGGAGCTCCAGGACACAATAGGTTATTATAGTGGAATAAAGCTTGAAGCTGACAGAATATGCATTCCTATTTTTGTAACTCTTTGTATCTAATAGTGAAAGATAAACAAACCGTTGTGAAGAGTAATTCCATGAGCAAAAGTGAAGGCAAGTGCATACACCTAAATGACAGTATTATAGGTTATGGGTTACAGTTTACTATAGTAAAGGTTGCAGCAATGATTCATCTTTAACTAGTACAAGAAATCAGAGTTCTCAAGGCTTGTTCCTTTCAATACTGTTTTCATAAATGTTTTCATTAAGAGACCTACAGCTAGTGTATAAGCAGGTTAGTTGCAACTCTTTTGACATCCAGATGGACTTCCCAGAAATGCGAATTTTAAAATTATTTTAGGTATATAAAAACAAAGATCTTTGTCGAGAGCTTTAGAGATATAAGAATACAATTATTTGGCACAAGATTGTTATGGCAGCTAATCTATATTCAAATAGATTTGAACCTTCCTCTAAACAGCTTGATAAATCTGAGCTGTTCTTTCCTTTTTAGAGTCAGCTGATGGTGTTTTGATTAACAGCTTGGTTTTGTTTCTCTTTTCTGACTCATCAGTTTCATTTTGGATCTTGGCCTTTGGTAGAGCTCCTTTCTGCCATTTCTTCCTTGTTTGATGGTTCATGTCAAATTCCACCACCATTTGTGTTTTCCGATGTTGGGGAATGATAGGAGTAGGGTTAGTGAAGGATGTGCTTTATCTGCTGTGGCTAGCAAGAACAGCTGTTTGGGAGCTCTTACACTCTGGAACAAATTGTAAAGGTCAGGCTTTACCCTCTGCAGTTACAGGGGTATATTGTTTAGAGAAGCTCCACTGACTTCAGTAAGTGCTGTGTGCTACATTAATAATGTAGCATGAATTCCCTGTAACTATCTATCAGGAAACCCAGAATTATGTGAGATTTGCCTCCATGATCTCTCCTTTATACTACTAATCTCCCAGGTTGACAGGCACCAAATCCTTTGTTGTTGTTTAATTTCATGTTAAATGCTATTTATTTTCAGCAAAGAATTGAGTTTTGTCAAATCAGCATTTTTCTGACTGACAATTAGATATTCCATTGGATTATTTGAAACCAGCTCTTGTGTTTTATCTCCCTCCTTGCCAGCTGTGCACAGTCATGACACACTTCCCCTGGAACTCAACTCCATTCTTATCAGTTTCTAGCAGATCATGGAAGGATGACGTTGCCTTTTGCCTGGTATTGACTTACCAAAACACCACACACTGTTACCGACTGTGAGACTGGAAAATAATATTTATTTATTTATTTCCTTTTAAGAACATTATTAAACTAACCTTCCAATTAAAAGATGACTTAAGGAGGATTTGATCTTTCTTTTTTTTTTAAAGAAAAGAAAAGATCAGTTTAACTTATTTTTCTCCAACATTTTATCCAGGGAATTGTGTCAAAGGCAGTTGCCATAATCAGAGAACTTGGCATCACTATGGTCTTTTATATACAAAGTTAAAATGTGGCTATTGATCAGCCTGCCCTTCTTACCTTCCTTGGCAATGTGAAGAAAAAGAAGCAATGTAGGATTTGTGTGGCTACACGCTGTACTAAAAGAATTCTGCTTCTCAGGGAACTTGTAAGCTACCTGGTCCAGTATGTGCTTTTACGCTCATTTGCTGCATCCATTTAATTAATCTAATCACATCAATGTGAAATTATCTTATTTTAAAATGGGCTTTTAAAAGCTTTAAAACGATGTATATATTCACTACTATGGTCCTTAGCAGGTGACAATCAGAATACGGTCCACTCACTGTAATGCAACTGTGCAAATATATATCTCTTGCATGCAGTATACCATGGTTTATTAAACAACAACAAAATCAGTAAAGAATAAAACTATTCAGAAAAGATCTGCAAGAGATATAGGGAACAATCTGAGGGTTTCCCACTCTGTATACCTTTAGGTATGCAGTTGGGGCAAGAGGAGTCAAGGTAGATCACGAAAGTAAATTTTAAGATAATCTATAGGTTGGGTTTCCTCCATTGTCAACAAGAGTTTTCAATTCTCAGCATATCTCACTCTCTGGGGACACAACCCCAAACCAACTTTAGCTGTTCTAACAGAAAAGGCTACCTGTGTGCTGCAAAATTCTACTAGACAAAGAATTTTGATCTGAAGTAGAAGAGTAATCATGAATCCTAAAAAGAGATAGAAAAATATAGACAGAAAAGATAAGACAACAGTGACAAACAGTAATAAACTTCCCAATGAAAAATATTGAAGCTAATTTAGATTTATTTTTTTCCACATTACAGTCTAATACAGTGATTCTCAACCAGAGGGCTGTGGTACCCCAGGGTGCCATGAGATCATTTTAAGGGTGATGCTCAATATAAGCACTGTTAGGTGTGCAAACATCTACGCACGATTCACAAGTAAACCCAGATATCTCAAATAGGAACTCATAGTGTCCAAAACATTCTGACTTGTTGTGGTCTTTCTAAGTCATTTACAACAGAAGAATTGTGCTATTATTATTCTGTAGTAAAAAATAAGTAACAGTTAAGAGTTCCAATTTTCCAAGGAGTGCCTCGAGTCTAAAAAAAAGTCTGAGAATGACTGGTGTAACATAACGACAAGCAGATTTCATCCAATACTTTTCTTCCATCAATCTCAAAGGTGGAAAACATTGTTATTTCCATTTTACACTGGAGGAAACTGAGACAGTGAGGTAATGTGACTTCTCCATGATAACTCAGGTGATCAGGGGCTGAAATGGGAATGGAAGCCAGATGTCCTGAGTCCCAAACTGCTGCTCTGTCCACTAGGCCTTGAAGTCATCCCAGACCACACCTCTAAATACAGCATTAGGGAAAGGTTTGATTCATTCAGTCCATAACTTTCACTGAAGCCTGTTCTTTTATGCATACAAACTGTTGCTGTATAGCTGGTTGTAAATGATTCTTCCTTTTTTGAAACAGAATGTGCTTATCATGGCAAAGCACTTTTTTTTTTTCTTTTTCACAAAAATATTACAGTAACGTATGCTTTGGAGAGCTTTACAAATGAAATGTTCAAGACCACTACTAACCTCCATGGGTGGAGTAGCTGTTTGACAATATTTAGAAGATAGGCTTGGGAAGGGTGAAGCATTAGCTTCTCTTCACTCACTGACTTATGCTCTCCTTCAACAGCACTGCTGTTGTCAGGCAGCAATGCAAGGCATGATGCCCTAGGGCATTCAAGCAGCTATGGCCTTAGTGTGACCGAATTCAAGCAATGATTTTCAAACTTTCCAAGCAACTGTGCCAATATATCAAAGGCAGGGGCTGGCAAACTACAGCCCAGGGGCCAGATCTAGTCACAAGGAGGCCCGATCTAGCCCAGGAAGGTCTGAGCTGGCACAGGGGATTATGCTACAGAGCTGTGCCACCCATCCCCTCCACTGTGCTTCCTTCTACCTCAGAGTCTGCTGCTCCATTGCATCTGGGCTTACCTTTGCTACAGAGGGGTTAGGGATCAGAAGTGAGGGTAAATGCAGGCAGCATACCCACTTGCTCCAGGAAGCAAGAGACTTGTATTGCAAAGGCTGGTCTGCACTGGCAAAAGGTTGCCAACTCCTTCAGGCTTAATTCTGTTGTCCTTGAAGTCAATGGGCTGTCTACCACTAACCTCAGTGGGAACAGAATCAAACTTTTTTGGCTGTGCTTGCCATAGCCTCTCTTTAATGATCAGTTTCCATGTATTTGTGCTTATTTCTAGTTACTAGGGAGCCTACATTGTAAGACATACTTGGAGCAACCCACGTTCTAGTATGGGTCAAACTGTATCAATTCATGAGAAGTCAGCACTGAACCTGTGTGAAGGCCCACTTACATCCCACCGTGCCTCTACTCATGTGAATCCAGTTGTAAGACTGGGGTCTAAAGGGAACTCCAGTTCACTGTAGCTCACCAGTATCCATACACAGGCCAAAGGCCAAATCCCTTTCTTAGATGTGTACTGCAGGTTAACATCTGAAGAGGCAAGAGGTTATCAGATCAGTGCAAGTTCTTCAAGGTATATCAAAGCACTACTCTGTGACACTGTATTTCCAAAGCTATCAGCACACCGAAGACTGCAAACACAAAGATATTGGATTATGCCAGTAAAGACCATAAAGGGTCACAGAAAGCCGTGGTGGAGCTCACAGCAACCCAGTCCCTCAGAAGCTGTTGGAGACCAGCCTAAAAGTGAGTCAGCAGTAATTTCCTGGCAAAAAGCCCCGAATGCAGGGCTTCGTTGGGGGGGGGTGGGGGGTTGCTAATTTTCTTTCCTTTTTTTTTTGGTACAAAACTCCCAGATTTGCATAACAGAGCAAGAAATAGGTTCGATTAGTTATAGGCGGTAGTCTGGACACACACATATACACCCCCACCCAGCAGCAGCCACTGCTTACTCATCCTTCCAGGAATGAGAGCGAGCAGAGCCCAGCGCGCCCGGGTGTGTGTCTCTGTGTTCCACAGGTGGAGTGGGCTGAGCCGCGTGGCACGCTGGGAGCTGTAGTTCCCTCCGTCACGGCTCTGGGTGGCGGCGGCGGCGGCTGGGACTACAAGCCCCAGCGTGCCCAGCTCCTGGGCTGAAGGCGCTCCATAGGCTTTGAGCTTTAATCCCCACGTGGGAGTGGGCGGCTTGGGAGGGTAGGAGCGAGTTCCTGGCGATGAATCCTGCTAAGTAGTTCATCCCTGTGCTGTCCAGTGCTAGCTGAGCAGGAGCCCTCCTTCCTAGCACAGGGCAGCCGCAGCATAGCCCAGGCAGGGCTGGAGGGGAGGGCATCAGCCACCCCCCCCAGTGCAGAGCAATCCGAATTACACCCCCCCCGCGCCCACGCATACACACGCACGCGAGGCACACCCTTCCCCATGCACAGGGGACCCGCAGCAGCCCACCGAGCAGTCCAGTCGCGGTGCTGAGGTTCAGGCTGCTTTAGAGCCATGGGGAATGGGATGAACAAGGTAAAGCTGCTTCTTGTTATTTCTGCGTGTGTGTGTGTGATGATTGCGACCCCGCTAGAAAGGGAAGGCTGAACCACCCCTCCCCCCCCTTGCAAAAGATGCCTCCTTGTGTGTGTGTCTGTGTGTGATGATGACGATGATGATTGCAACCCCGCTAGGGCTGTCCCCCCCCCCCCGAAGATGCTTCCTTGTTGTGTCTGTCTTTGTCTCAGTCTCTCTCTGTGACGATGATATTTGTAACCCTGCTTTAAAAGACAGGCTACCCCTCCACCCCCCTGCAAAAGATGCCTACTCCCTTCCTTGGTGGTCAGCAGCACATAGGGCTGTGCCCTGCTGTGCAGTGGGAGGAGAAGGGGGTTCTGCTCAAGTCGGATTTGGCTCGTTTGAAGGGCCCGAGGCGGTAGCTGGTTTCCTCCCCTCCCCCCTAGCAGCCGTAGCTGCAGGATGATTTGCTTTCAGCTGGTGCCTGGCAGCTTTCCCCCTCCTTCAGGACTTGGGGGGGGACACTACATTTGCTGCGGAGGCATGGGGCAGGGCTGGCCCAGCTGTTCCCCGCCCCACCCATGGCTCCTGCCATTTCCTTTCCCTCCCTGTGGACCTCCCTCACCTCTTTTATTTGCATGACAAGGTGGAAATGCCTCGTGCAGCCCCAAGCCCCTCTTCTGCCTTCACAGCCATGGATCTTACTCAAAGCCTTCCCCAGGGAAAAGACTCGGTCATTCCTGCCTGCGTGCAGCCGCCCCCCCCCCCCCCCCCCCCCCGACCCCTAACCATTCTCCAGAGACTTGGCTTCTTTCCCCTCCCTGCCCCTGCAGGCAGTGCCGTAGCAACTAAGTTTGGCACCCGGGGAAAAGTCTGTGGTGGCAGCCCCCTCTTGCCCCATGCGTACATCCTGGAGTGCACACAGCAGTGGGAGCTGCCCTTCCCCTGTCCCCCGCCTCCTCTCCCCCCAAAATGAGCCACTCACGGATACATCCTGCACCCCACCCTGGCTGGGTAGTGCCTGTTGGCACTTCTTTGCTTCAGCATCCAGGGTAGTCGCCCCGCCCATCCCACCCCTTGCTATGACACTGCCTGCAGGCTGGGTGCTGCTACAGCCCTTGGAGAAGGCAGCTTGTTTGTGGCCAGGCTGGCCTTCCCAGTTGTAGGCTGGCAGGTTTGTTTTAAAACAGGTATATCCTATAGCAGGGGTGGGCAAAATGCGGCCTGGGGGCCAGATGCGGCCCGCCAGGCCATCCTATCCGGGTCACGGTGCCTCTAAAAAATTTGGAAAATTAATATTAATCTGCCCTGGGCTTCCTGTCATGCGGCCCTCGATGGCTTGCCGAAACTCAGTAAGCGGCCCTCTGCCCAAAAGAATTGCCTACCCCTGTTATGTAGGATATGTTTCCCTTTCAATAAGTCCATTGGGCTTTTCCCAGCAAGCACGTTTCAAGATGTTGGAATCTGGCTGGCTCCAGCTAAGAGGAGTTGACTGGTTTGTCCTGGGACAAAGCCAGTTACCTTGGGGTCCTACAAATGTACAAACCCACGGGTGGATCCAGGAAATCTGCATTGGTGCAGTTGCCCCCATCCCCCCTGTGGTTGCTGCTCCACCCAAAGTGTAAAACCACCTGCCTGGAAGTGACAGCAGCATTTTTAGTCAGGCAATAGTGAGGCACTCGATTGAATTGGTGGCTCACTAAAATCTACCTGTTTCCTTCTAAACTTTTCATTCCACAGGTGTTAATGACCTTCTCTCCTTTTTAACGCTCTTGCTGTTCCACCAGTGAGCCTAACATCCCTTCTGCCATCCTGTTCCCGGTGATAAGCTCCTGTTTCACAGCCCCGCAGATTGTTTTTTAACTTGTTCCAATGCAGTTTGATCAAAGCAAAAACAAATATTTAACTGAATAATACAGCCCTAGGGCCCTAGCATAGTGGTAAAGCTTCTAGTTTCTTTTTACCTGGAGAAAGGTGTTGTGTTATATAGGAATGATGAACCACGCTGCCTGCTCCTCCTCCCCCACTTTTCAAAATCCTAAATCTGCCCATGTTGTTAGCCCAGTGTCTCACTTCAAGTACTGGTGAAGTATCTCGTCAAATACTTCGTGGGGGACAGTTGAGGGTCAAGCTGCCTGTGTAACAATTGTCCCAGCCTGCTTTGATACAAGTCAAAACCTAGGGCAGTCAGTCCTAGTCTTCTGTCTTTAGGCTTAGATTCCAACTCTAATTCTCGTGTGTGGAGGCCACTGTTGGGTGAAATTTTAATAAGATGTTGCAACAAATTTACACAGGGTGATAGTGTATATCTGCCTAGCCTTGGAGGGGCAGGTGATCTAATAGAATGAACATTAGGCTGGGAGACAGAATTTCCTGGTTTTGCCACTGACTTTGCTTTATGACTGCAGGCAAATTGCATATGATCCTGTGCCTACTGAAATCGGTGGCTGCAGAATTGGGGTTTTAGTCCGTCTATATTTTCTTCCCCATCTATGAAATGGGGTGAATACTACCTGCTTTATTTTGGAGAGGTGTTAGGACTGTCTAGTGAATGATAGCAAGCACTTTGAAAATGTAAGTGTCAAGTAAATACCACCTATTAGTAGGCCAAAACCTGTTCAGTGAAGTCAGTGACGAAAAGATCTGGCCCTCTGAGGAAGGAAGATGAATCTGTTCTGTGATTAGTGTTACTCGCTGTATAATTAAACCCTGACTTTACTAGCTTTTTATGCGCTGGTCATAAAATGAGAATTACAATCATTTCAGTGCTGTCACTTCTATTTTCAACACAGATGTAAGTGCATGGCTGCAGGAAATTATTTATACAATGTACTACTGAAAAATCAGCAGGAGAGTAATATTTTCTGCCAACATATATCTCACAGATGCATTAGGGTGACCAGCTCAACTGTGTGTTAAGTGTACTACAAAGAAAAGAAGGCACTAGATAGCCCCTTTTCTGGGATGTATATTTGAAAACATTTGATTACCATCTCAGGCTTTTGGAAGCTCATTTGAGAAACATGTACAATTTTTTTTGTTTAACACCTCACAAGAGAAGCATCTTCAGAACATGGACAAACCAGTTAATATAAAAATTATGAAAATTGCACTCTAGGGCATAAATATTTTCTGACTGACCAGTGGACAAGGCTGTCAAGGTGAAATCTGTAATGACCCTTTCCTCTGAGAATCTATGGATGCTGATGTGATGAGAAATGCTTCTTGAGGTGCTGTCTTTGGGAGTGTGGGGGAGAGAGAAAAAGCAGAAACATGGTTGGGTAGGCATTCTTAATAGCTTCTTGCAAAGTTTGAAATCCCAGGTGGCATGACATAAAAGAGTAACATCAAAGTTGCAAACATAACATAGGAAGAATATGGGCATGTACTAAATCCCATATAGTTTGGCTCTTTCCAAGAGCCCTGCTATGCGTTCAAATTAAGGCTGGATAGAAACCAGTTATAGAGTCATTACACATTGTCAGGCATTAACTTTTATAGCTAGTTGGATCTCTTTCGAGTTGGATAGTCATTTTTACTGTGTGATAATTACTTTGTCCTTGTAACGATCTGTGCAAGGCTATGCAGAAACTTAAAATTATATATACACAAAAAAATCAGTGTTCAGCACTTTAAGAAGCAGTCTTCCTTAAGGTGTCTTAAATTGGGTCCCCAAAACATCAGAGCAGTTCTGATGATCTTGAGGATAGGTTGTGGTCTTGCTGTCTTTTTGCCTTTTCTATTACCCTGGTGACCCAGCTGTAGCATGGTGACAAAAAGGGAGGCTGGCAATCTTCAAAGCTGACTCTGGATCCAACAGACCTCTTTAGATTGGCATAGTTTATCAGTATGCATGACCTTAGTTTGTAACTTTAGTGCCTCTTGTGGTTTAGCCACACATGATACAGGCTACAGAAGGAATTGAGCAGCTCGTTAGGTGGTGGATTACTTCAGTTAAGAACATCTCTTTGTCTTGAAGCCAGGGAAGGATTAGTTGTAGCTCCCAGTGGTTCTGATACAGAAAGAAAGACATTAGAGACTGCCACAGCTGCTGTCACTGCCACTGGTGGTTTAGCCCTTGTGCTGGCCCTTCTCATGAGGACAAAGACACTATCAGCTCCTATACTTTTCTATGTTATAGGAAATGTAATACGTGCTTGTAATAAGTCCATCTGTTTTTATATGGACATTAGTGTTTGGATGAAGGAAGGTTAGGGGTCCTCCCTTTTGCCTGTTATTCCTTTTGTTGCTTCTTTTCCTTTGCTGTAAAATTAGCTGCACCTTTTTTTCTCAAGCATGTCACCTCCTGATTATGGAAAACTGCATTGGAAGCATGTATTCACAATAACTGTTCCTATCCAACACACAAAAAAGGGAAAATGGATAGCAAGCACGCTGCAATGACCAATTTGTCACTTGGCTGCAGGTATTTTTTGGTTCCTTTTTTAAAATTTCTCTTGAAATAAAGAATGCGAAATAGATGTAATAGAGGGTCTCTCTTCCTGATGGGTTAAAGAAATAAAAATGAGATGATAAATAAGATGATAAAAAGAGAAAGGATGAGAGATGACACTCAGGCTGATAATACCTAGAATTGTCTATGAGCTGGGTATTCTAAGTGAAGAGTCTTCCACTGGGATTTGCACCTTCCTGTATCTGTTATGGTTAACTGACATCAGGGTATGTTTCAAGATCTCTTTATTCACTCAGGTTTTCTGAAGAGGTTAGCTGAGTAGCATCTCTATGTATTGAATAGATAAGTAGATAACCCTCGAGGTCTCTTCCAACCTTGATTCTATAAGTAGTATTTGGTGTGGAGCATGATTCATCAGCAATGGAAATCGGTCTGGATAGCTTCAACTGATATAAATAGTTCCACAGAAATCAGTGGAGCTATGCCAGTTTACAGCAGGGAAAGATCTGGCCTTTTTACCTATGTGACCTTTTCTTAGTGAAATGGACTAATCCTGATCTGCTTGTTCTTGCTGCGCCTTGCAGTTCTTAATCTCTGCACAAAACCTATTATACTGAAATCAATGTACGTGGAGTATTAATATATATAAGTTGGAATAGTCTCATGACGTAAGATATTAATGTTGGCTGCATGCACGTGTCCACTGAGGAAATTGGAAGCCTTGCCATCACCATTATCCATTAGACTTTACTATGAACAAAGAAAGAAATGAAAGCTGACTGCAAGGCAAAGGAACATGTCTCTGGTCACATCTACTAAATAGTATTTGCTTTATGTTTCAGTTGATATGAAGAGCTTGTTGACTTGTTCATCATATAGTCACCTTTTCCCCCCGTGCTATCCCAGTGTCTTCTCTTATGTGCATAGGCACACCCATCTGTTCCTCTTTGCTTTTGTTCCATCTTTTTCGTTGTCTGACACTACAGTTGCTGAGGGCTGTCAGAAGTCATGGCTGAAAGTTTCCCACCCACAGTGTAGTGTTGAAATATCGTTAAGTATTATAAGAAGACTCACTTCTTTCCAAGTAGCTTTCACCTTTCCTATATGTTGGTACAGGAAGGGTAACAGACATTCTGCTTGCAGGATGTCCTAACTTTCTATCTAACTGTCAGTATCAGCTCCACACCCATCTTATTTTCCACCTGTAGGGAGGTGATTTGAGGAGTGTCAACCTCTTTCATCCCTTTTCCAGGAAAAACTAGTTTTTTTCATTGTAGTCCGCCCCCCCCACACCCCTGTGACCTTGTCTACCTTTAAACTATAACCGGCCTTTGAGAATATACACAGGGTATATAAGTACTACTGCAGCAGTTTCCAAACTCTGACAGATTGCATACCACCAATTTAAAATGATACAAGCTTCAGTACCACCAGCACATTTTTCAGTTCAACCTAAGTATCACCAACAAATTTTTGTCATAAAAAGTAATTATAATAAATCTGTTAATGCATACCACTGACAGGTTGTCTATGTACCACTAGTGCTACCTGTACCACAGATTGGGAACTGCTGTAACTACTGTATGGTCTAAAATGCTCTAGTATACAGTAGGGTTACTGTGGCCTGAGCTTGTTGCTCCAAATACAAAATTATCTGTAGTTAAAAATGTAAGGAAAGCTTCTAAGCACAGACATGCAGGTGAAGTTTGTTCCTATTTCCATCTGTTTGTGAGCATTTGCCAACTAATGTTGGTCCCTCAGTAATACGGCAGGTGTATTGACTTTGGGAGCAGGTATTCGTATTCCTTCTCCCCTCGCACCCAGAGATGATGGCTCTTCTCCATATCTGTTTCTCTGAGAGACATTTCTCTGAGAGACATCGGAAACTGAGTGATTTAATCAGTCATGAGGAAAAGAGAAATCTTGGAAGAGTAATTCCCTCTCAGTGATTGTCTGTCTGAAGTGACAACTCAAGGTGGGGAGGAATTTTTTTTTTCCTGTTGTAAAGAACATTAACTTAGTAAAAGCAGAGATGGAGGGAATAAATCATGATGAAAAATATTGATAGTTAGGTCTCCTTTTGCTTAGGTTTGGTTAAGCATAGGCTCAGATTTATGTGATTAAAAAAAAAAAATTATGGCCTTTGATTTGCTTCTGTTTCCCAGTCCTTCAGATCCCAGTTTGGCAAAGGGAAAAATGAAAAAAGAGCAAGTAAGTGGTGTTCAGCATCATAGGTCATTTAAGGGGATCACAAAGGTCCTGTGATCCCAGGAGAGAGGTGGTGGGCGGAGGGCCCAGAAACCCAGAGTGTTTTCAGGGTTAGACCTCTGGGGGGATAAGAGGTGACATGACTAGGCAACTAAGGCAATCGGGATGGCAGAGATGTTAATATAGCACAAAGTTGACTGGAGAGGTGTTGATTATTATGGATTCTCTGACTTCTCTCCAATTTGGCAGTGAAACAATAAGGGTTAGATTTCTTTTTGCTTGAGAAACCATTCTGACAAAGCCAGTTAGAAATCGGGTTACTTGTTTAGGCTCTTGCATTGGGCCACCATTCTGAGTGGCACAAATCACATCGCTTTTCAACACGCTCGCAGTTGTCAAGAAGAGCCTTGAACACTAATCCCTGATGAAAAGCATTTCATAACTTTTAGGGCTTTCAGATTGCTGGAGTGAGCAAAACGGGTGGAGTTTTTCCTTTAAATAGCTTTGCTAGAGAGGTTGTTGATGCTGTTGTGATGACATTGGGGCGTTACTAAGGCAGTAGGAAGTCCCTGCTGACTT
This sequence comes from Crocodylus siamensis, assembly GCF_052110815.1. NCBI lineage: Eukaryota > Metazoa > Chordata > Crocodylia > Crocodylidae > Crocodylus > Crocodylus siamensis. The sequence goes on from NC_143397.1 coordinate 141,854,866, forward strand.
GTCATTGATGGTGGTATGCTCTGCATGTGTTTGCAGGAGAATGGAGCACACAGTCTGGCTCCCTTGTTTTTAGCTGTTTCAAAGGATTCGGTGTTAGTGGTAGATTTTCAGGTGGGTGGCTTCAAAGCGGCAGAGAGTAAGGTTGAGGGCTGCGGCGTGCATTTTTCTTTCTTTTTTCAATGTGTGCTTCCTTTGTGTGTGCTGGTTGCAGTTCCAAGGTGAAGAGGCTTCTGAAAGAGTGGGGAGGGGCAGCGGCCCAATGTTTACGCTGTCTGAATGCACGTGTACTCCGAGCTGGCCCTTACACTAACCTTGAAACTTGCAAGTTAAAGAAAGTCCTGTAACTGAGAACAGCAAGAGCTGATAGGAACGCTGCTGTGAGCACATAGGTCTGGGAGGGGAAAATGCAACTGGCTGACTTTCATCAATTCTCGCTCGCACAAGTAGCGGCTGTTTACAGTGATTTCTTGTACTGGTGGAGCATGGCCTGAGTGACAGTAGAGCTGTAGTCTGACTTGCATGCTTCTGCTTTAAACGCTAGAAGAGCCACTGGATTCCCCTCTTTACCCCCAGTTCTTTCTCTGACTTGATCTCTGACTTCAGGCAAATTATTCTATGCTTGTCTGTGCTTCCCCACTGAATAATTAAGGATAACATGTATAGTTACAGCAGGGGATTTGTGAGGCCCTCTTCATATTTGTGAAGCACTTTTGAGGTGGCTCTATGAAAACAAATATTTCATCATCCACACTTCCTACCACCTTGCCCCATGTGGGAAACCATTCGAAGTGCTGCCTGCCTGAAATATTGCAGATGAGGAAAGCTGCAAGGAGAAACATGGGTTTTTTAGCTTGCTTTAGTAGTATGCTGCTATAGATGCTCCATCCTGTATGCAAATTGAACATTGCCAAATTGAGGTACCACAAGACATCTATATTTGATACTATATTTCTTTCTCGCAGATTCTGCCTGGCTTGTTCATTGGCAACTTTAAAGGTAAGATTAGTTTTATGGTTATAATTTAGGATTATTTTAACGGTTATGGGCCTGAAGTATCGTCTAACAGCTGGACAACTTCTTTCACTCTCTTAATCCATTTCTGAATCCACCTCCTGGAACTGAAAAGGACAACCAGTTTACTCAGTCTTCTGCACAGCGCAACTGTAATATTAAAAAATATTTAATATTAAAACGGGCAGTTTAACAAGGACATGCTTCATCTGGAATCCGTAAATATTGGCCTATGCTGTAAATCAGTCCTGCCTCACCAGGCTTGTATGTGGGCAATGCAGATTTTTTGTAAGAAGTATTTCAAGCCCTCCTCATTAGTAGCTTGCTGTCCCATTAGATCATTGCTTTCATTGTCCGGGTTATTTATGACACCTGTTAAGGACCCCTATTATTATTGCTTGTGAAACCGAGAGATCTGTATTGGGATGTCTGAATCACAGTACCCGCACTGTCCATGTTGCAGACTTAGATCTGTTCTTGTTCTTGAGTGTGTGTGTGTGTGTGTGTGTGTTTGTAAAGGGAGGAGGGGGAGGGGTGCCATTCAGGTTTTTATCTGGTACTTTCAGACCCGGGTTCTTAAGAAAACTAAGGTTAGGATTAAAAAAAAAAAAAAAAGAACATACAGCTGGCTTTTGAACCTATATTTAGGTATCTGAATATGTGGCCTGTTTTTCAAAACAGCACTCAGTAGCTCCAGTTGACTAGTAACTTAGAGTGTAAGTGGGTTGAGGCAGCGGCCATCTTTTAATTGCACATGTTTTCTGAGCCTGTCACAATGGGGACCTTGATGTCTGATGAGTCTGCAGATGGTCCTGCAATAGTTTTGGTGATATGTAGCCAGCATTGACTACAGCTAGTCATTGTTGTGAGCCACAAGTATGGTGCTGGTCAGGGATCTCCTACTCCTCCATTTACCTGATCTGTTACATCCCTGGGCAAGTTTTTTTCCTCTCCATTTCACACTTACCTGGTGTTGCAATATTGTTCTTTGCTTTCTCCCCTCTCCTACAAAGTATCTGGTAGCCTGGGCATAGGTCAGTGTATTCTGTCTGCCTGTGAAGCATTCCATGATCCCACATTGCTTTCACAGCAAATCAGTGTTTTGCTGCCTCCTCTATGTGGGGAGAGATGTCCTATAGAGCAGGGGTGACGATTATTTTGGCTGGAGGGCCAATTTTGGTGAGCTGTTGCAGGTCAGGGGCTGGGAGGGGTGCTGGCCTGGCCCAGGGTGTGGGGGGGCAATTGATTCTATCTGGCCTGGGCTCATCTGTTCCACACCTGCTGCCAAGGGGTACCAGATGAAATGGGCAGGCAGGGTCTTGGAGACCACTGGGATCACCATGACCAGGGCATGCTCAGCTGGGTGGATGGGATGGGGTTGTAGACAGGTGGGGAGTGGTAGGCGGACGGTGGCCGGGAACCAGGATTGCGGAGAGAGGTGATAGTATGGGGCCAGGGTCTAAGGCAGAGCAACCATCTGCTCCTTGCATATTCTTGCAACGGGCACCAGTTCTGTGGGCAGGGATGTGTGGGGAGTGATAGCCCTGGCTCTGCACCGTCACTGCCCCGTGATCTCATCCCCAGACACCACTCCCTGACTGCTTGCAGCCCCATCTCATCCACCTGGCTGAGTTGCATCCTGCCCACGGAGGTCCTCAGCCAGTCTCCATGGAGATCTTGCCTGCTCCCCCACCTGCTCTGTCCCGTACCCCCGGCAGAGGGTGTGGGGCAGACAGGCCGGGGTGCCCAGATAGTGGCACTGTAGCTGGTGGCGGTGAAGACGCTAACAGCAGCAGCCTGAAGGAGACGCTGCTGTGAGGGCTGCTGGGAAGTGGAGTCCAGTCACCACGCCATCCCTGCCCTTGCTCTGCCCCTCACCCAGGGGTGAGGGACCAGCCACAGCCGCCACGGCCTAAGCTGCCCCTGTGCCTGGGCCAGGCAGGGTTGAGGTACCCACTGCAGGCCAGATATATCCCATGGACTAGATTCAGCCTGCCAAGGGATTCTGTTTTGCTCACCCCTGGTATAGAGTATCTCAGGAACCAGCCCTGGTCCGTAAGTCAAACTTAAGAGGTGCTGTAGTGTTATTAATAGTTGAGGATGCTATGGATGGTGCTGGAGCATCTGGGGAGATTGGGGGGAGTTGACTGTCAGCTTTATGGGTAGTAGGGGGAGAGACATGTAAGGATGCACAAAGGTGAGGTTAGGATGAGGGTACATGAAACAGAAGAAAATGATGGAAATCGAGAACAGTCAGTGACAAGTTTACTTTTGAGCTGTACTCCCTGTCTGTACCTGGCCACATACCATGATGAGAAGAATAAGGGATAAAGTGGGAGTGGAGGGAGATGACCCTTCTGCTCATGTCCCTTCTGGCCCTACCAGCTATGAAACTATGAATGTTACCTTGTGTTTCACTTTGAATATTCCCAGATTGCTTCAGCATTTCTAAAAGCAAAGGACGTGGTCCCTTCAAGTTGCCCTGAGTGCACAGAATGTGAAACTGTCGCCATTGTCTTGCCGGTCCTGGTGGCAAGCTTTTGACAGTACGCCCAAGAGAGTGAAACTCGGATGCAGCATCTGTTTCTCAGCATGGTGCTGTTTTTGTCTCCCATGCAGCAAGATGAAGGGGAGTTGGTCATGGTTGCAGAGTGAGTCAGCACCTCAGCACAGATTAGGTCCTCCTAGCTCTTGTGGCAATAACCATTCTGCTCCATATCTTGCAAAATGGGCTATAAATGGTATGTCAGATCACATCTAGCTTGATAAAGTTGTGGTATTAAGGAAGATGCTGTGAGCACTAGTATTTTTGGCTGAAAATAAACTGAAGCTGAAGTGTTCAGCTGCTTCATGTAAAAGAGGGAAGGAGAGGAGCTGATGTCAATCTAAGTCAGATTGACTGAGTGCTTCAAAGGCTGCATTTACTGAAGTTAAAATTCACACCCTTCATTTTTTTTTTTAATGGCCCTTGCTCTCTCTATGTAACCTATTCTCTCTCTACCGTCACACCATTCTGTCAGATAGAAAATTGATCTTTTGAGTTAGCTATATGCCCGGAGCTGGGGAGAGAGCTAGCCATTACTAGTAGAACACTCTTCTTAAGAAGTAAACTTTAGGTATAGAGATTATTATTAACTTTCCTAATAGTAATAGTGATAGGCTGTCAATATTGCAAAGCAATCCACTGTTCGAGCAAGGCAAAGATCAGCTGACTGCTGTCATAATTCCAAGAGAAAGTCAGTGGCTGTGTCCTTCTGCTTGTCTTTTGTTTGTTGTCATTTGCAAGGCCAGAGAGATGGGACAAAACTTTCAAAAATGCCTGATGGAGTTTTTGGATGCTTAGCTTGAGGCATCCCAAAACAAGACTGGAATTCTGAGAGCTGGGACTTGGTATTTCTGGTATTCAAAAAGCTGGGTGCCCAAATTACTCATCACTTTTGAAGGTCTTGGACATAAAGCTACAGTATGTTGGGGGTTTAGTAAGTGATATGATGTTTGAAATAGGTGGCATATCAACTTGAACGTATATCAAGGTTACAAGGCGAATACAGTTGTCCTGTTAGTAATTGCCTGGGAAACCATCAAAGAAACAGATGTTATTGAAAATGATAGTCATGACTTGGGGATGCAAATTAGTGCAAATCCAGCAGAACAGGATGTTGGAGGATGCTGTTATTGTTGTTCTGGTTTCACCCTTTGGAATGAATGTTAAGTTAATCTCCTGAATGCAGGCTTTTCTACCAGAATAGTGCTTATTCATTGTATATAGAGAAAATACTTCTTTACAGATTCCTAGACTCCAGTAAATTCAGAACGCCCACAGGAGATAAATCTTTATATGTGTGTGGTGTTTGGGCAAACTGAGGCACAGGTTACAAATGGTTGTAGCACAAGCATGTGGTGGGTGGGGCTTGGGACCAGGACTCAGGAGTCCTGCTTTTAAAGCATTTTGGATCCTTTGGGTTACAGAGTTCTGTGAACTTACTTAGGTGTAAGTTCACACCTGAGTAAGTTCTTGAATCCCATTATAGGCCACACTGTGTCTTCCTGGATAGGATTGAGTAGATCCCATTAATCGGCTTTTCTTAGCCAAGTTGAATACTGCACACTTGCAGTTCATTTTCATATAATGGGCTGTCTCTGCTGGAATGTTTGGGGGCTTTGCTCTTGTAGCAAGAGGCAGGAAAATGAGATGTTTGGAGATGAATTGGTATCTCTGCAGAACATTGCTATCTGCTAGTAATCCATCATAGCTGTACTACGGAGGTACAAAGTTCATCTAAAAACATGCAGTACGTAGGCTGAGAATATCAAAATCCACTGCCCTTCCTGTGGAACAGAAAAAAATATTTTTGCATACTGTCTTCTGGGTTTCAGCGTAAATTCCATAGGAGTGACATGGGTTGGAAAGGGAGTGGAAAGAAATGCAAGTCAAAATCAACCCTTCCTCTCCATTCTTATTTCAGAAGATTTTGGCCTGTCAGTGTTTTTTCTCCTTCCAAATGGAAATCAAAGCCACTTGCAAGTTGCAGTGAGCAGGTTGCAGGATAGAGCTGTCAGTTGACTACTGGGGGATGAAAGTTCCATATACTTCTAATTCCCAGTGTAAAAAGAAAGTGTTTTGCAAGATCACTGAGAGCTTTTTCCTTTTGTCGAAAGAAATTTCTTGGTTTGCAAATAGATCAGTTGAATAGCAGGTCTCTCCCCACCTTCCCCCTGCTCCTCCTTCCTGTGCCTCTTTCTGTGCAGGAGGAAAGGAAACATTTTGGGGGATTGCAGCATAAAATATCTGTAGGATCATTTATGTACAATTGATTCCAAAGAGCTACTTGTAACTTTTATTAGTTAAAAGTCATGCTGTCTTGCAACCCTGAATTTGAAGCAGCTTGTCTCCTTTCTGCTTTAAACACCATGTGAAAGATTCAAGTATTTCCAATGGAATATTCAGGGGGTTTTTGATTCTAAGGGGAAAGCCACAATCTGAGGCTTAATTCCCCCAAAGAGTCCAGTGGTGCTATGGATGAGGTAGAGAGCTTCAATTAAGTTTCCGCCCTTCCTGTTGCTCAGCAGAAGGTACATTGCATGCTGAATGATTCTTTTATATTCACTGAGCCATGTCATTCCTGGAAATAGGTGTCTGTAAAGTTCTTCCAGGAAAAAATCCCTTTCTAGTGCTTCACTTGAGGCCTAATAGCTTTCATTATTGCCATTCTGAAAATACAGAATCTCTACTAATACCCGATGAGCAAGGAGATAAGATGACATGTCAGAGACAGTGTATTTAGATAGCTAGTTAGCCCCCTCCTCCTCCACCTTCCCAAAATGGTATTTCTGAGACTTCTGAGTAACTTTTATTTGCAGGAATTAAGCTTAGGGACAGGAAAGTGGGAATTTTGCCTAGGGATCCTTCTTTTTGGTGGCATCATTGAATGGACCAAAGCTTTCCTTTCAGAACCCAAAGGAAGCCATTGGTGACCCATACCTCTGAAAAACAGGGCGTTTGACTCTAGTTTTTGAAGTGTGAAAGTTTTGACCCAAGCCTCAAACCGGTTATTCTCAAAAACACGTGCAGGGTGTGTCTGCAGCAGAAGGAAAGATGAGGTGGCTGAAATCCTCCTGAAGACAGGCCAGTTTGTAGTTCTTGTACTTTCTGCAGGTTTAGGTAAACACTTTGGGTGGGAGGATGGAGGTCAGAGTTTACCTTGGCTACCAATGCATAGTAAAACCACAACTGCCTTGTCTTCACCAGAATTATAATTTGTGCTGAGTGTAACCTCCTCCTTACGACAGGGCTGTTTGCAGGGGAGAGAGGGAATAAGTAGAGGCTGGAGGAGGTGACTAGGGAAGGGAAAATATCCAAGAAATACATACCTAGCCTGAGCAGATTCTAGTTATCAGCTTTTCCTAGCTAAGGGATGAATCTCAGTCCAATGTTGCATACCCATACCTCATCTCAACATAATGGGCTTTCTTCACTGGAAGTTTTCGGGGTTTTACTGTTATACAAAAATGGGAAAACGAGATATTTGGGGGTGACATGACCTCCACTATCTAACTTCATTTCCTTCTCGTCTACTTCTTAAAGGAATTAGTATAAACCTGTGGTTTGTCTTAGATGCTTGTAGGACCATCACCTTGGTTTCTGGAACTTGTCACAATCATAACTGAATAAATCCTCAGAGCAACCCAGTGACAGAATTGAGGAAGTGTCATCTTTATTTTACATAGAAGGGAAATAAGGCACTGATGTTAAGTGGCTTGATCAAGAGACTCACAGAAAGGTTGTGGTGCAGCTGGGAGACGATGCCAGACTGCAAATTCCTTCCTAGGTCCCTTGCCACAGGGATGATATTGCTTCTTTTGGGAAAGTGGCTGTCTAATGACATGAAGGCCTAGAGCTAGGGGGTATAAGAGGAAATTAAACCAAGAATCACACTCGGTATATAGAGGAGATGGGGAATTTCCTGGCGGTGAAATGTCTCAGTTATGAGGGGAAGGCGTTTCTGAAGAAACCACTGATGGGGACTTCAAGTAGAGAGGTTTTAAACTACACTGGACAAAGCATAACACAAACTACTGTAAATATGAATCCTGTCCTGGATGGACATAAGGGACAAGCTGGATGCAGTCTAAGAAGTTTTTTTCGTGTCGAAATACAGAGCTAAATGCATTATTTCAGTGACCTTGAAATGTGAATTCTGCTGCTGCTGCGTTGTGCTAAAGTACAAGTCGGAATTTCTGTTGCAGCGCTAAATGTTTTTGCCTTTTCATTCCTTAACGTAATAATTTTCGATACGAAAATGACCATGTTCCTCTTGCGTAGATATTGTGAATGACAGTATATCTTATCTGTGTAGTTATTGGAGACGGCTGCTAAAGCGTGCTTCTAATATCAGCAGCCTGTAGAGGGGGGAAGCAAGGGAATTTCCCCTCACTAAATTATCTGTTCTCTGGCCTTAATCTTTAACGATTTATTTTCAAACCAGGCACCCTATTTTTTTTCCTTTTGTTATATATTTTCTATGATTTGAAAGACCATTTGCTAAATATGTTATAACCAGCTATTTGCCAAGATCCATTGCTTCAGGATACTTGATTTCCCCACATCCACTTCTTGAAATATAGCAATTCATTTTTTGGCTGTATAACCTTGATTCATTGAACTTCATTGAACTTCATTGGACCCTAAGCCTTCTGAAGAACTAAATTGTCCCCTTGGGCTGTTCTGTGTATGTTAGTCATCTTTTAAAGTGAACCACAGCTGCTTTAAAGCTGACTAGTCTTCAGCTGTGGGAACCTTGCATATGGGTTCTGCTAAGTCACTAGTGGCCTCTTATGTATTTATTTATTTGCTGACATGCTAACACAGATGGAAACCTGGGCCTTACTGTTAGACGTTGTATAAGCATATAGTGAGAGAGGGTCTCTTGCTCTGAAAAACTTTGATTAAAAGTATTAAAGGCAGGTGAAGGCTGGGAAGTGGGGGCTGGGGGGAAGGCGGAACAAGTCACTTCACCTCTCTGTGCAAAGCTGGTCCGCAGCTGAGGCTGGACTAGAAGCTACATTTCTTTGAGTCCCAGTACATTGCTCTACTTGCTAGAAAACACCAAGTCCCTTCCTGTACGGTGAACTGTTCTAGCTCACTGACTTTTGAAGCTTGCAACTGTATTTGGAGGACATATAGTACAGATTTCTGAGATATCAGACATGCAGTTGGCTCCCCTGACTGGCCCTATTCTTTGAGCTCTCAGACAGTCTCTGAGACCTTGGATTAACTGGGGTTGCACAGCACCATGTTAATAAAATTATTCCCAGCTGAAGGGCTCACAAATTGAACAGTCGGTTCCAGCAAAAGTTAGCATTACCTTTTTAAAGAACTGGCTCTTTGTAAAGAGAATATACATTCTTTAATGTATTTGGAACTGATTTTTGTCTGACACTGATAAGAAATCAAGTGAATAAATATCGTTACCACAGTCATACATGCTAGATTTGTAGTGTGTGAAACTACAGTTTTGATTTTCTATAACTTTTATAGAGATTAACATCGTGAAAGTCATTTTTTTGGTAACAGGATGCATTTATTAGCACTCTTCTTATTGTGCTGGTATGGATCTTATCTACTGAGGAAACTGTGCCCTGCTGATCTTACTAGATCTTTCAGTGGCCTTTGATACAGTTGACCATGAGATGCTGATAAAACATTAACCTAGTGGATATTCATGGGACTGCTGTAAATGGGTTCTGCCCTTTCCTAGCGAGGAGATCTGGGAGGGTGGTGATGGTTGAGTGCTTGTCATCCCCTTAGGACCTTCCCTGTGGAGTCCCAGGACTCCATTATGTCTCCTTCCCTACCACTTAATATGTACATGAGGTTACTGAGTGAGATTTATCTGGAGATCTGGAACAAGGTGCATCAATATATTGATGACACCCAGCTCTGCCTCTCTTTTTATCTGACTAGGGCCCCACAGTCTCAGTCCTTTCCCACTGCCTGGCTGTAGTTGAGCCATTGGATTTATACGAGACAGTAGCACCGTTCATACAAGACAGAGGTGATGGTGGTGGGCAGACCACTTCACTTGGTGTGACTAGGACATCTGTCATTGGGGCTCAGCCCCTTCTTGTCACTTGTTTTCACAGCCTGGGGAATGTTGTTGGATCCTCTGGTGCACACGGGTCTTCAGGAGGCAGCAGTAGCTAGGAGCAACTTTGACCAACTCCGTTTGGTGAAAAGGCTCTCACCCTTTTTTTTCATATTCAGATTTGGCCACCATCACCTGTACTTTTGTACCCTCAAGGCTGGAATATTGCAATGCCCTCTAGGTGGGGCTGCCCTTGAAGACTGTCGGGAAGCTTCGGATGGTGCACAACGTGGCGGCCTGCCTTCCAGCCAGGGTCAGTCCCCATGAGCACACAATTCCAGGGCTTTGGAGGAGTGGTTTTCAATCTGTGGTCTGTGGACGCCTGGGGGTCTGCAGACTGTCTAAGGCATCTGTGAAAGATGACTATGTTCAATCAAAAGTGTGTGAATACCCACACTTAGAGTTGAAAGGGGTCCACACCTTCACTCAGTTTCCAGTGGTGCACATGGGGGGCGGGGGGAAGTTGAAAACTACTGTTCTAGAGTTCCCAGTAGCTTCCTGGGCACAATTCAAATGGCTGATTTTTGACCTCTAAAGACACAAAAGGCTTGGGTCCTGTCATATTCTCCGTCACAATCCTTGAGGTTGCCCAAGTGCAACTTCCTGCAAGTACCATCAGTGTACCGAATCCACTTGGCAAAAAGGCACAGGCGGTCCGTCTCAGTCATTTCTCAGCTCTGGAATGCTTCCTCTTCATGCCCACCAGAGCCCGAACCTGGAGATCTTTTGGGAGCACCGTAAGACCTTCCTATGTGAGCTGGCATTTTGCAATTAAAACTAGGCTATGATATTTGTTAGTGGGCTTCTGTTTTATGTTTTTATCCTGTTATATAAACAGGACAGTCTTATAAATATGTCTGTTTTTCCTATTATAAGCCAGTTGGAGCCTGTGTTGGGAAGAGGGGCATAGAAGTCAAACCAAATAAATAACTAAAATACTGGGTAATGCAATTAAAATGCCCGTTCTGCTTTCTGGCTTAGAAAGGGGACTGAAACTTTGTAGTAGAGAGTAATGACTTGATATAGGAGGGGCTGATTGATAAGGAATGTACAGGTGATACTATTGTTATTTTTGCACCAAGAAAGAGCTGGTTTGAAACCTTTGTGGTCTGTACTCTTTTTATGTATAAAACCAAGCTAACATATACTGCTCATAAAATTTGGTTTTTTAAAACAGGTGGCCACATTACAGAGAGAAAAAAAAACTGCATTTGACACTTGAGGGAAGTCTTTCTCACTAAAGTGGTCAGGAATAAATGAACATAGGCTGAACTTTTTCCCTCTACAAGCTCTCCTTTTAGGTCATGTTCATGCATCTTAGAAGGTTATTATGGGGAAGTCGTAATGTGGTTACAGGCTACTACAGATTCTAGCAGTGCTTTCATGAAGAAACCAAGCTTTTTCTTTAAAATGTCTACCACCACATTTTCAGTGGTCTCAATCAGGAGTCTAGTTCTGAGCATGTCAGCACTTGTAGTCAAATATCCAAGACTGAAAGCCATCTTGTTATAGTCAATGCACTTAGATATGTTTTATCTTAATTAAAGATGTAGTGTGGTACTGTTCCCCTGTTTCTCTTATTCATTTTTTTTAATGTTGTAAATACTGGCCAAATGTCAAATGAGTTGATGATGAACTATATGTACACACTAACTAAATGTGTTACGTTCTCCTTTGGCTAGTTCGCAGGGAGCAAGAAGACAAAACTGCTACATGCTGTCAATAGATCCTTGTCTCAAGCACTAGACTGTTTTTTTGGTGAAGGGTGTAAGTTTGGTGCCAGCTGAGGACTGTTAAATATGTCCAGCAAGGACTCTTATTCTGTTTGACTGTGTCACTTGGTGTGAATGTGTTTGTGTATAATGTACTAGAAATGCATGATAGTCCCAACTATGATATGAAAGTTTAGTTGGGATTACTACGTCATCCAGAAAAAAATATTTGAAATGGGTATATCAAAATTCAGAAATTCTTCGAAGTTTCTATGAATTTCCTCTCATTTTGCATCCCATGGAGATGGTACTAATCTTTTCAATTTCAGTGGTGTTGGAGTGCTGTTGTGCCCATGAGGGATATGGAAGAAGCAAGGATTTTTGCGGGTAACATGCTTTCAAATGCAGTGCTGCCGCCTTCAGGTCTGGTCTACATTAGTTCAGTATGAGATATCTCTTGTATTTTCATGATCTCTTGAATCTAGAGAAAGGGGTGGTTTAAAAAAAACAGAACAAAAAACCCAACTTTTTCCCAGTCAGTTTTTCCATGGCATTTTGCAGGTTGACTCAACATAACATTGTATGTTCATTAATGTTTTATGTGTAGCATATTATTGTGGGGAAGTTTATGTTAAGGATGGCATAGATATTATCATTTTAAAAAGGTATTAGGAGTATTTTTTTGTGCCCCTTCATTGGTAAAATGTCTTTAGTTAATCAGAAATCCTAATAACAAGCCTCAGATGGAGAAGAACAATATAAACAAATTTAAAACTTCTCTAAACAACTCCTTAAAATGATTTTCTAGTCATGAAATATTATGGCTTCTTTTGGGAATCTCTACTTCCCAGGAGTTGAAGCAAATAGCATGTATGTACTCGGGAAGTTAGGAATTTCTCCTTTCCTGTGATGTAACTCTCCTGTTTAATTCTGAAAGATTGAGAGATCTCTGTCCTTAAAAATCTTATACTGATCCACTACTTTATATTACTAACCTTGGATCTGGGTCAGTTTGTGGGGTGGATATTGCATTTGGAGGCTGGAGGGAAAACCTCTTGGTAGTTGATTTTTAGTTGTAGTTTTAAAATCAACTACCTCTTGGTAGTTGATTTTAAAACTACAGTGACTGTTTTGGAGCTGCTTAGTAGCTACAGGATCAAAAAAGTCCTCATGTACCAGATAGATTAGCTGGTAGAAAGTCAGAATTATATGATAAATAGAGATTGCCCTGTGGTTCTCACCTGCACATGTGTGATCTGTATGTGAGATGCAAACTTAATTTTCAGATGCAAAATATGTGAAACTGCTGATTTTAAGGAAACATTTCCTTATTAACTTAACCCTGTTCTTAATATAGTAGATCATTTGCTTTGGAGTTAGTTGTTTCCCCCACCCCCTCTTTTAAGATGTGTTGTTTATAGTATAATTATATTTTTATATAATAATTATATTTTGCTTTAATGAAACTTCAAGAAACTAGTGGCTTTCAATATGTGCATGAGAGATAGGAACAAGTTTTTTAGAGACTTTTTTAAAAATAGTTCTCTCTTCTTTTTTTTTTTTCCTTTATTACAGATGCCAGAGATGCAGAACAACTGACTAGGAACAATATTACACACATTCTTTCAATTCATGATAGTGCCCGGCCTATGCTTGAGGTAAGGGGGGCCCCAATTTGTGCTCACGTTAACAAAAACTGACAACCTGGAGTTAATTTTACACTCTTAGCCATCAACATTTAGCAGTGACTTTCTTATTTTCTCCTGGAAACATTTGACAGCGAAGGTTTTATGAGACAGTCCCTTTATTCCAGCAGAAAAGAAATCCAGATAACACAGGAAGATTCAATTACAATGTTTTATAGACAGATATGTTCTTAGCTTTATTAACAATGATTTCTTATTTGATATCCTTATAGAAAGTATGGTTAGAACTTCCCATGTTTAAAAAAATAAATAAATCCTTGTTTATAATACATATTTTGTGTAGGATATTTCCAGTCCTTTTCTGTGTGATAGAAATGTCCAAAAAGGCTGCAGTGGTACAGTTATATCCCCCTTCTGCTGCTACTGTTACTGTTCCCAGCTGACCCAGGCACAGGAGGTGCCCCACATCTGCTCCTGACTGCCATGGGCTGCAGGGAGCAGCTGTGCAGGCTGCCACAGCTGGAAACAGTGGCAGCAGTGGGTAAGTTTTATCTTCCTGCATCTGCTCCATGTTATTCCCTCGCTGTATCTTCCGCTGGCTGGGAGCAGGCACTGGAAGGAAAAACCTGGCCCGCAGTACTGCTGTTCCTGGTTGATGCAGGCATGAGGGAGCCCAAGAGCTGCTCTTGCTTTGCTCCAGCTTTAAGCTTCAGAAAGCAGCTGAGCAGGGTGCTGCACTCAGTTGGGGACAGCAGGAGCAGTGGGCAGGTTCATCCTTCCAACACCTGCTTCTGGTCCGCAGGGGACACCGGGGGTGTGCCCACAAGAGGGGAGCAGCCATTGGCAGCAGGAACCTGTGCACTACTGTCACTATCCCTGGCTGAGCCTGGCTCCATGCGCAGCCATTTTCCTGCCATTTGCCCCTGCCTGCCCCGAGGTGCCTGTGCAGTCGCCGCCAGCATGGAGCCGATGCCGGAGCTGTGGAGCCCAGTGCAGCTGTTTGCAGCCTGCCTCCTGCTTGCTTGCTGCAGCTGCCCAGAGCCCAGCCTGGCTACAAACAGCTGCGCCGGGCTCTGGAAGCCTGCCATCACCTCTGTGCCGGGAGCAGGGGAGAGACTGGGGCTGCGCTGCCTTGAGCCCCTCCATCACTGCCCACTCCAACGCAGGGGTGCACACACCAGTGTGGAGCTGATGCTGGAGCCCAGAGCCTGGCACAGCTGTTTGGAGCCTCCCAGCTGCAGCCAACCCCGGCTCTGGGGAGTTGCTGCCAGCTGGGAGCCCAGGCTGCTCCCAGCAGGCAGCTGGGATGCTGCAAACCCTACTGGGAGCAGCCCGGGCTCCGTTGCTGGCACCAGCTACCCAGAGTTTGGGCTGGCCATGGCGTGCCAAGCAAAATGGCCTCATGGCACGTGGGCTGGGGCTTGCTGACTTCTGGTCTAATGCATAATGTAATGATGTCTAACTCTCTTATTTGTACGAGACATAACATTAGTATATTACAAAGCATCCAAATACTTTACTAAGAATGTGTGTGCCGGTGTTTATTTTTCACATCAGGAACCTAAGGCTTGTGGCAGAAAAGTAACTTGCCTAAGGTTGCACAGCAAGCTACGGAAAGAGCTGGAAACATAATTCAGGTAGTTCTAGTCCAGTAATCTATCCAGTAGACTGGATACTGGATACTGTTGCACCCAAAATACTCATTCAGTTTATACTAGCCATGCTTATCCTTCTGCAAATGAGTCTCTTCCTTTCTCCATCAAACATGACAAAACTTGTCTCAATGAGAGCTGACAACAAAGAAAATGGCTGTTGCTGGAAACGCCTTGTGAGCCAACACAGACTTCTTTGTCTTCTGGAACCTCCGCTGATCCGCTTCTTGCTCCCTGCACTCCCAACAAAAAGGTTTTGTGTATTCACTTGCTGAATAGCTGGTTTATGCAAAAGCTCCCCTTGTTTTGGGTAAATTGGTGAATAGTTCTGGGGCTTTTTAAAACCTCTAACAATAGATATTCAATAACTGGCAGAAGAACAGTTAAAGGTGAATGAAACATGAAGACCATACGATGAACTAACTGAGTTTATGCTGTTTATTTTGTTGTTATATATGTTTGATTTTATTAAGGCATGTCTACTGCATGGTAAATCTAAAATGTATTGGGTTTCAAGTCTGCTGTTCATTGCAGTGATACATAGTTTCATTAACCAAGGAAGATGTATGTCCTTCCTCTGGTGTGTTAGCTTCTTTAAAATTTATTTTGCAGGCCATTACCACGATTTTCTAGTCAAGTTGAAGAAACTACTGATTGCAGACTCATAGTGCAGTCTTGGTATTCTTTCTCTACAGCTGGCTCTCACTCAGGACATACTGTGTGGAAAACAAATGTTAAAATTTTTCCTGAGTTCTTTAAATAGAAAGGCAATCGGGACTCGTAGTAGAGATTATATCTTTTATTAGACCAACAAGATTTTTGCAAATAAAAATCTTTAATTGCAAGCTTTCAGGCACAAACACCCTTTACCAGGCATTGGAGACAAGATTGTAAAAGTTCTTCTGAGTAGAAATGAAAGTTCATATTTCATAGGATTTCACATAGGAGTCAATAGATGGAAAACTCCTCTGGACAGTCAGTTCATAGCTGGTATGAAGCCTGTCTCCTCCTGTGAGGATCTGTGATGATGCAAATTACCTTGAAACAAAGGCAGGAGCAGGATCTCAGGTTTCAGGTGGTCACAGTTGCTTCCTGCTTGGGAAGATGGAAAGAGAATAGCAACAAAACAGAAACAGCAGTAGCAACCTACTTTGCAAGTTGTTTTTGTATTCCAGTTCATGGTCTCAATCCAGCATTCACTTGCAGCTAAGTAATTAATAAGAATGATGGTTTAGAGAAACATGAGTTGCATTACTTCCTTCTTTATTTACATTAAGAAATATTTTTTTTGTCAGATTCTGGCTAAGATGCTCTGAAAAATGTAGTGGCACTCCTTAAGATATCTTGTTCTTGGAACATGAAAAAAAGTTTAGAATGGTTTCCTTTAAGCCTTTCCTGAACTGTGCTTGGTTTTTAAGGATTAACAGCCTTTTCTATGCAAACAACTTGAGGCTTGCTGTAGTTCCCATGGAAGCTGGTGGCCATGCCAACCATGGTCTTCAGTGGCCTAAAAAGGGCTGAACCCTGGTTCATAACATTTCCACTAAAATCACCATAAGGTTTGTACACAAGAACAATTGCAAAATCAGACCCATAGTAAATATGTATGCAGTAGTTGCCCCTTTAAAAAACACTTTTTACATGATAGTTGAATTTACCACCACTTTTTAGAGAGGGATTTTGGGTTTTTTTTGTTTGGTTGGTTTTTGGAGTATTTCATGTGCAGGAAACAGCAAATATTTTAGTGTCTTAAAGTTCTCTCCATATTTTGTTATTTAAATTGTTAAAGTTTTGTTATTAAAGTGACCAATATGGCACATCATAGTCAGAGCTATATTCAGGTATTGGATACTTCTGAAGTATTGAACTGATGCATTTTATGTCCAAATGATTTTAAATTTTTGCTTATTAGAGAAATTGTGGTAGTCACACTACAGTATCATGCTAGAAGGAATGCAGTTGCATAGTATAGTTCTTAAGTCTTGCATGTGTGCTTATTTTCAAAGTTTTGATAACAGTTTTTGATTTTGAGACAGTGCTTCTGTAGGATTTGCAGCCTATGCTTGATAGTGAGTACCAGAAAATGAGACTAGTCTAGAGACATTGTTCAAGCTGAGTAAAAAAATAAAATAAAAAAGTAGACAGGCACCATAAATGGTGAGTTCAAATTTGCTATAAATTTTAAATATGCTTTCAGTTTGAATTGTATAAAACAGTGGCAGTGGCCAGCCTACAGAACAGGTGCCACTTGTGGTACAGGCAGCCTGTGTGTGGCACATGGCAGATCAAAGAGGAAAAAGGTGGCACAGTGGCAGATAGAGAACAAAGCAGAGCAGCAGATGGGGCATGGGAAGGGGATCAGAGGGGCATTTGAGGAGGTTGCAGGGCTAATTTGTGGCTTGCCTGCCAAAAAGGTTTGTCCCCACTGGTTTAAAATGTGGTTACTAGGGCAGAAAAAGAACACAAATAAATGCCTTTTTCAGTTTTACATTTTTCGTGCCTAAAGCCTTGTGTAGTCTGTAGTATTATGACTATGTAAGCTTTATTTTCCAGTAGTTGGGCATATTGGTAGCGGGTAAGTAGTGAGTTGGTTTTCATTAAAAATGTTTAAAATGTATTCAGGAGCAACCAGTGGAAAAAACAATATATTTTCATTTGGGATTTAATTTCAAAAGTCCCTCCTGGTAAGTTTCAGATTTCTAATTAATAAGATCAGGCATAGCAAATGATTGATTGGTTTCAAAATGGATATCTGTGCTCAAAAATTGTTTTATAAAGAAGGTTTAAAACCCCACTTATATTCTAGTTAGTGTTGTGTTTACAATAAGGCTATAAACCAACTGCTTTCTAAAGGGCAGGGTGCCATTTATCAGGTGTGTTCTGAAGAGCTTGGGATGATTTTTTTAAAGGTGGAAAGAAGCTTGCTAAATGTGAGCTGAGTTTTCCCTCAGTATCGCCTACTCAGGTCCTCTGCAGTGTATGTAATGCTGTTTCAATGGAAACTAGCTGTATTGTTTTAAAAATGGAACTTGCAATTAATTTATATTCATAATGCTTCATTATAGAAGTGATTCAAGTGCTGAAGACCAGTATCATTCTACAGATAATATATTCAGTTTTTAAAATTAAAAAAATGCTTAAACTTCCATTTAAAAAAAACAAATGAACAGATGGATGGGTGGATCTAGCAAGTCAGAGGACAAAGGGTGGTGAACAAAGCTTGCCACTCCAAATGAATGACCTCAGCACACCAGAAAAGGAAGGCCATGATTCTTTTAGCTTTGACATCTGCTAGTGCCTACCAGGGTCACTTCTGCTTGTGCCTAGCAAGAAGGACGTTGTTCTGACGTGAGGTTGGCAGTATTATCTGCATGTGCTAGAGTACAAAAGTTGGGCTATTCATAGGTTATTTGTGCATTTATAAAAAAAAAAATCCAAGTATAAAGTGGTCAGAATTCTGGCCAACCCCTTTCTGTTCTGCTTCTTGGTTACTTCAAATTCCATAAATTAATCACAGTGCTCTGTGCAGAGTGTGAGAAACAATGAGGAGCCCAAGAGTGGGAGCTACTTCTAAGAAATCATAGTTGCCACTGCCTTAAAGAATTCTGTGGTGGGTTGTAGGTGTCATGTATGCCTTTGTATCAGTCTGGTGGGGCGAAACACCAAGTGGAATAAGCCAAGTATCAATATGCAGTTGAGTGATAGAAGAGCCCAGAGAAATCGGTTCTGAAGTAACTGTCTAGCTTGGTGCTCTGTAATCAAGTGAAACTTTTCAGTACAGGATCATGAGATGGTCAGGTATTTAAGCAAGCCTGTCTTGGGAGCCATATAGAAATATTGCGTCTACTTTTTATATATTCTATTTATTATTGCTCCAGATTAGAGAGAAGATGAATATGATTCTTGACTCTTAAAGTCCGCTTAAGTCAGTGGCAATGCGAGTTAAATTATCCTGAGATGGGTACAATACCAGCAAGCAATGCCTCCTTTCATACCATGGTATAGTATTCTGGGAGATGCTTGGGTGCCAGAGTCAGGAACAGAGTGTAAATGCTGATAGGAGGCATCCAAGTTATTTTATTTTGGTAAAGGTAGCCTGACTCTGAATTGGAAGAGGGCCTTGGAAGTTATAACTGCACCCACCCCTGGTTGCTAGGAGTTGTTTAGTTTAAGAAATAGAAAGTTAAGGATCCTTACAGAATGGACCCTTCAATCTGTCAGACTAAGGTTTAACAAGATCCAGTGGGTGGAAAATGAAGCTGCAGAAATTTAGACTAGAAATAAAGCAGATATTTTTAACAGTGAGGGTAGCTAACCATCAGAACAACTTGCTAATGGTTGCAATTTATTCTTCATTGCTGGAAAAAATTTAAATCAATTTTTTACAGCATATGCTCTAGTTCAGTGAGGTTAATTCAGGGAAGTCCTGTGATCTGTTAGTTGTAGGTGGTCAGGTCTCTTCTGGCTTCAGAATGTAAGATGAAAGTAGAGTGCACCCTTTCTGCCCTTTCAGTCCGTGGTGTGTGAGTGACTACTAATCCAGATGCCAATTGCGGTGACTGTTTTGTATGTGTGGTACACACCTGTCCATCAGAAAATGGACTGAAACTACCAGTTCCTTCCACAAAGTTTACCAAACATTTAGCAGTTAACTTTATCACTCTTGTACTTGTCACTTTGTCACTCTTGTTCAACGCTGGACCAGGCTGTGTTGGCCTCATGACATTGGTAAAAAGACCAACTAGTCCTTCAAAATTTATTCACGGTGCTCTGTCGTTTACAGACTGGCCATTGATCATCATGCTAAGTTCTGTGCTCTGATGGCATCTTGGAGGTATACTCATTATGGCAGCAGGGGGCATCTCAACAGGGAGAGTTGCACAACTTTAGAGTTCATTTTAATGTCCTCATATTGTGCATCCTTTGTTCACTATTTTGTTTACAGTGAGTTTCATTGGAAATTTGTTATCATGCATATTCAGCTTTTGTGCACATTTGTTGCTAAAAGAACAGCTGCTTCCCTTGGTGGGCACCATAGATTAACACTTGCAACTTGATCCAGTTGCACTATACAAGCAAACTTTTGGATTATTTTAAGACCATGCCATTTCCTTCAAACTGCAGGTAGCTGTAATACATGCCTGCAGTTGGTCCAAAAAATGACTCTCATGTGCTCTCGCATGCGCTCTTGTCTCGCATTCTCGCACTCCAACCTTTGGTGTATTACTCATGCACATATGTTGCACATTTGAGTTTAGGATGCACAAACTGTGTCTCAGTGTCTTTTCATTGTAGATGTTTTGGTTTTTTGTTGAGTTTCAGTGATTTGTAAACCTTTGTACACAATTATGTAGAGTAACATAGCATCATCATCCTTCTCTAGTGCTCCTATAATGTAAGGTACATCACCGTCTCTTTTTTTATTTCATTCTTTCTAGTGCACCAAAGCACCTGGTGGAAATTGAGTTATTTATTCTGTTAAAAATATTCTAATTCCCATTCATTGTACCAAGACAGACCTTGTTCACAATATCTCTAAATTCCTCTTTCTTGCACTAACTGCATAAAATAAGCTTAAAACTATAACTGCATTACCTAATCTCTGTTTTGACTAACTTATTAGCTTATCTTCTGTTATTTGAATGACTTTTAGCTCTGGGACATTCTTAAAACATTTAAGTAATGTTGGTGGTCTTTGTAACTTTAAGTCTAGTGGGCTCTTGTAGTTGGAGCAGTAGATGCACTGTTTCTGATCACTCGATGACTAAAACTAATGTGTTACAACAAAAAATATTTCCGTGGAATGCATCGGAATGAGACCTTGTTCTCCTTTAGTTTGCAGAAGCAGCTAACTTAATGAAAGTTGCCTTCGTTGTGGTAAGCATCATAGATGCTTTTGTTCTGATGTGTCAAGACACTGAAACTTGATTGCATGTTAATTTTGACTCTAGTATTAAAAGTGTATTTCTCCAACAAGGTGCGGTAGCTGAATTCTTTGGGTATAAGAGAGTCTATGAATGAAGTCCAGTACTTTTCTAAGTTATCTTTTAAAACATAAATTCAGTTCAATTTATGCTACTAGAGAGAACATAACCTATGGCTGGTAAATGTTAAGTGGTGATTGAAGGGAAATAAGTAGGAATATGACAAATAGAGAGCCAGGAGTTAAAAACAAGAAGCTATTCTTTAGCTAGAGCAGAACACACAGTAAGTCTGTGAGACTGGAAGTGAAAATAAAAAGGACAAAAATTGCAGAAGTTCTTGCGGAAAACAAGCAGTGCTGCGACTTACCTGATTTCTTTTTACAGGTAATAAACATACAGCACAGTAACGACAGAGAAGTCAGAAGAGAAAGTAGTAGAGGAAGCTGATAAACAATAAGTCACTACTACTTGATAGCAGATATCAACAGCAATATCTCTTAAGTCACCAACATCCTGGAAAATGATTACTTGACACTTTAATTAGCAACTTTATTTGTCATAATTCCCTTTTATAGGTCACACCGAGATATGAGTTTCCTAATCTTGTACTTTGTAATTGTAGCCAGATACTCCAAGTCAGGGCACTGTTTTAATGGTAGAATTGCCATATCCAGCCATGAAGTGAACTGCTTTATGTAGTTTTGAATTAAAAAAGCGAAATGGAGTAGGTACCAGAGGACCCAGCTATTTTTTCCCAGCACAGTCTAGACAATCTCTCTCAATACTGTCTCTGGCTTATTCTTGTCACTGCCTTCTTTTTTGTGCCTACCCTGTCTCTCTGCTTCTAGTGCCTCAGTGTTGGGAAATAGGTTTAGCACAGGGTTTCCACTGAAATATTAAACAGTAAAAATCTCACCTGTTTCGGCTTTCTATCCTTACGTATTCCCCTGTCTGGAAACCTACCCCCAGCTTTCTTTTTCCCTTTAATATGCTTGAGGATGGTTCCAACTTTTTGTAGGAAATACTGTGCTAATAGGTAGAACTACAGGTGCAAAAGAGAGTCTCAGTGTTTGCTCTTTGCCCTGTAACCTCTAAGAAACATCCCCAGTGAGAAACTAACTCACAAGACATTGGTTTGTACTCAGAAGTGCATCCTTGTTTCTCCATTTAATCATCACCTGGCACAACATGAAACATTAGGAAGGGAACCACTTGTGTAATGTTTTTTTGTGATGGCAAGCTAAATGTGGAGCGATTACTATTCACCATATGTACAAGATCTACTTTTGCACTGTACAGCATAAATTGGCTCCTCAGCTGCAAGAAGATACTTGAATTAAAAATGCCTTCTTGGAAAAACCCTTGAGAGGAAATTCATCCCTTAATCATGATTAGATGGCACATTCTCTATTCTGGCTCTGCAGCCTTCTTATACTTAAGCCAATACCTTTGCATTTTGTTGGCAAAGCAGCATATGAAAAAAATGGAATTTCTATTTTGTGGGTTGCTACTAAAGTTAAAAAAAAGAAGATGTTAAATGGGTAAATATAATCAGACTGAAACTGTTCTTTTTGAGTCCTTTCCACTGGCCTCCTGTATCACCACTGGTCTCCTGTGTCAACAAATTATGTCTCTTCAGTAAAGCCACCAACAAGAGAAAGCCTGTAAGGGCCTGTTTTAATGAAAAACTTGATTTTCATGTACATTTCACTGCTTTTTCATCAGTAAAAGTTTCCCTCCTGAGAGGTTTCAGAAGGCTATGCTGAGCAAAATAGCTACCATGTTTCTTTCATCTGTAGTAATGCCAAGAGAGTGCTCTCTAGTCCTGTCTAGCTTTGGCTCCACTCGTGTGGTGTTGGGAAATCTGACTTTTTTTTTTCTTTGGGTGAAATACCTTAAATGGGGACTGCTTTTCTACTTGGCAACTTCCCATTGTCAGCATTAATCCTACTGACAGTTGGGCCCTCTTAAAAAATGTGTCGAGTTGGGCACTTGGCATCCGTCATCTCTGGTAGGGCCCCTGAAATGATATGCTGTTTCAGTTCTTTTGTTTCCTCTACTCATTCTGCTGCTATGTGGAAAGCTTCTATAATGTTTCCTCCAGTGTGATACCTCTGCTAGGTTTTCATAAGTCTGGGAGGATAAAGATGCACTGACTGCAATGAATACCACATGCACGAGACCATTCCAGACCCCTAATACTTCCACTGAGAGGAGAAAACCTGCCAATTTTTATTCACAATGAATAATAGGGAAAATTTCTTAAAGATGTAATGCATGTGTGTCTGTGTTCCCTCTTAATGAACAGGTGATTTGGGATATCATAGTCTCTTGTGGTAATTCTTACAGGCCTCTTTTCAGGTTATTTATAATAAGTTGCAGCACAAACAATTAGGAGGTGTGGTATTTGCCTTGAAGGGTTTACAGTCTGACATGTGTAGACAAAATGAAGGGCATGACACTTTAAAGCAGGTCAAATGTTTTTGCACCGCTTTAATGGTGTTGGTGTTTGCACGCATCAGCAGGGTATTGCACATTTAATTCCAGCTGCTGTAGCATATTCGGTGGCATAATGTGCCTTAAATGGCTTTGGGGCACAGCAAACTAAAACACCTCCACGCAGTTTGTTTGCTGCCCTATAGCCACAGAGCAAAGCACTGGGCTCCATGCAGCTCAGGGTCTGTGCAGGCAGCCCAGCAGCAGCCCAGGAAGGCAGACTCCACCAAAGCGCCGAGCTTGATTTTCCCCACCCCAAAACATGCCTGCCTGCATGAGCTGCTCTGGACCTGGTTCTTCCCTCTGCAGCTGCAGTGCCACCCAGGACTGCCCAAGCTGGGTGCCTGCAGGTGGGTGCTGCCTGGGGGGGACCGCTGCTGCTGCAGAGGGAAGCGCATGCGCCGCATGCATGCACTGCACACACATGTGCACACGCATGCACACACACACACCCCTGCAGCCCAGGGTCCTCTCTGCCTGCCAGCAGCTTGCCCTCCCCTCCCTGCCGCTGGAATGGCATATAAGACATTGGTGTACATGACACTGGGGTTTACTTTGCCCTAAATTGAAGCAATATTTTTAAAAACCCACCGCTTCAATTTAGGGGTCCCCGTTTCATCTACACATGCCCTAAACCTCTTACTAGGTAAACAATAGGCAGGAATAGGAGGTGAGAGTTAAAATTAAGTTATGTTAATCTATCTAAATAAAGTCCTGATTTTCAAACATTTTTGTATTTCTGTGCTGCTGTGTTTTGTTGGGACTCTCTTTATTTGAAGCGTAGCTGTTTCCAGCCTTACTGGATTTATTTATTTATTTTAATCTGAGGATGCTTCACCAGACTGTTGCAAGGGGGCTTGGTGTATGAAGTCCTTCCAACATGAAAAGGCTGATGTCTTAGTAAGGATGACAGAAATAAATGTTCAAAAATACTGTAAAAGCTTCCCACCTCTCCACAGCCAGTTTTGTGTGTTAATGATGATTTTCAAAAACAAACGTGCTTGTTGCTGAATCATGAACATACTTTCTGGAGCAGTCATCCTGGCTAATGATTTTATTCATGACTCTCAGAAAATAACTGAAAGGACAAATAAACGGTTGAAGTTTTCAGTTTGGTAGTTCTGTAGCAGTACTGGACAAAACTCTTGGTAACTTCTTGTTGGTTTGTTTTGAGGAAACTTTGTGCTGGCCATTTCCCATGTTAGCTTTTTTTGCTGAAATGCCTCTAAACAAAAATAATACTCCTATCCTCTGTTGATCTGACAAGTCACACTAACACATGGCTTTTGAGTAACCTGAAAAAGCTCACCAGGTGCTAGAGGTTTCCTATTTGCATCTGGGTTCACAAATTTAAACTGAGGGTTTTGGGTTTAAAAAAAAATTTCTTGGAAGTCGTTGATGGTCTCTTTACATAAATTTACATACAGAGAAGTTTAATGCCAAAAATATAACATTTATCTTTTATTTTTAAAGATATTTTGGTCCTTAGAACAGAAATTGTGGAGGGGGTGGTTGAATTTAAAGTTAGTATTCTTCTTCCCACTGACCAGTAATTGACTAATATTGAAGTTTTTAAAGTTGCTGGAGTATAAAGTCAGGAGAGAGTAGGAAAAGGAAGGGATTATTGAAGTTAAAATATAACTAGGTTCATTATTTCTCATTGAATCTTTCCGGTTTTCTAAAATTCTGAAGCCTCTTGTTCTACGCCACGCACACAGTTGGTTGGTTGGTTTGTTTGTTTGTTTGTTTGTTTGTTTGCTGGATTACTCAAAAACATTCTTAAAGCAAAATCATTCAAAACGCACACTGGAGACTTTTTATAACCCTCAATACCCTATATATTAGTGCAATTTAGTGTTTACTTTAAATCAAACATTATACCTAGTGAGTTTAAAATGTTCTTGATTATTATAACAGTATTCAGTTCATGCTGCCTAAAGAGGTATCATGACACACATTCTGCTGTTCTTATATCAGCATATGTATGGTGCTGGATCCTGTTGGAGTTAAGGGATTGTTCTTTGTATTCTGAAACAAAATTAATATGTGCTGCTTGGATTTCCCATTCTCAGTTGTAGACCAATTATCTCAAATGTGCTAGATGTCAATATGTCATTTTGCTACTGAGAGGTCTTTTTCTACATAGGAAAATCCAAAATGCAAGTTATTACTTCTGCGTTTGGCTGGTAATAAAGCTTAAGAAATTAAGGTTTAGTTATATTTGTTTCCTTTTGAATTTAGCCCTCGATTTAATATAGGAAAAGCTTTATCCTAGGTAGTAAAAAGTAGTGCTGGTTTGTTCTTTATGCTAATAATTTATTCAGAAAAAACCTAATAAAACTCTAAATTAGAATTCTTTTTCTTAGTCTTTTACTGAATTTTCCAAGCACTAAAAAATGTGGTGTCTTCAATTCTTGTTTAGGTAATGACACTTCAAATAATTAGAAGTTTTAAAATTCTTTTTATTAGCATGCCCTATGTCCATACTTTTTTGCTTAAACTTTGTTCCTCATTTTGGAAAACTTGAGATCTAAGGTAGCAGAATTGACTTGGTTTTGTGAAATCATGCAAGTGTAGTAGGTGTTTCACAAATAACAGTGAATTTTTGAAATTTTACTTAACTCTCGCTTGTTTCAACTTTGTCAGTCTTGAAATCAGAATACTTGCTCTGGTTTTGTTAGCTCTCGCTGTATCGGTTTAACTGTAACATTTAGTTTCAGGGCCTGAGACAAAAATCTAGTTTTGGTGGTTACTCTGTCTGCTGAAACAGAAAACTGAAAAGAAAATGATTGTTTAATATATTGGCTTAGCAGTCTAGCACATACTTTATAACTATAATAAAAGAAAAATAAGAGCTTTTAATTGAATATAGCATCTTGCGAAAATTGATATGAATAACCATGAGTAAGACATGGAAAGTGTGTGTGTAAAGGAAGGTGAGGACTTGTGGGGAGGTAATTAAGGATGTAAAAACAACAATTGGAGGGTCGATGACACTGAATTAAGAAGTGTTGCTTGTTCAGCCTACATAATGACATAGGAGCTTTCACTGCTTTAATTGCAGAGTTCCTTTTTGTTGTTGTTGGGTTTTTTTGTTTAGTTGGAGCATAGACCGCTGATTCACATTTAACACATGTGTAAGGAAGTCTCGTTGCATGGATAAAAGCTCTTATTTTAGTTTAATGAAAAAGTTGGTTTGATTTACTTTAAGAAGTGACTCGTTTTAAATGTTTTCCATGTCTCCTTCAAGTCTTGAAGGAAAGCTTCAGCAAGATGGTACTAGCAGCAGCAGTCATTTAATTTGGATTTGTTTCTTCATGTGACATTTACCTTTCAGCTCTTGTAATTTGTTAAGGTTTTGTCTTGTTTAAAGAAAACACTTTATGAATTTGATAAATGTATTTAATTTTTAAGGGAGGGGTTGGACAGGTGGGAACATAAAACTGGTCTTTCCTATGGACGAAAGTCATGTCTGTCTTTCCAGCAGATGACAGAATGCAAGCTTTCTTTGAGGGTGGTGTGTGGAAAAACAGTTGAAAGAGTATACATTATGAAAAACATCATAATACCTTCCCAAGTTTATCAACTTAATTGGCTTTTACCTGGTAGAGTCAAGCATTTACATTTTCAAGCAGAATCGCAGCTTTCTGAATAAAACTTGTTAAGTAATTCCATTGGTTGTCATTCCATTGGACCTCTGTTTGTGTTGTCATGATAAACATGCACCCTAAGTCAGAAAATCTATACACCTGTGATTTTGACAGGTCTTGGCTTGTTCTTTGCCAAAATTCTAAAATTACAGACATAAATACAAGAGTCAAATCTGTATCCCTTCTGCATATTAATAACGTGCAAGCCAAGAGCATCTGAAAGTCTTTGAGTCTACTGTATTTATATGTTCCGTTGACATAAACTGTTCTGCTCTGGTTGGAGGTCCCTTTGGGACAATTCTTAGATATTATCTGCAGTGTGTGCACACAGGAAAGACAGTGATGTCTCTGGGGCATAAATACACAAAGAACATTATGATCTCAACTGGGTTATTTTATGATCACATAGACAGCAGTGTTCAACAGTTAAGTAACTTCCTGTTGCCAGTGTGTGCAATGTGCATCCAGCTAAAAAAAATTCAAAGGTACATGAAAAAGAAAAAGCTAATTCAGCAGGGCAAGTCTAGTTTTAAAGGTAAAATATATCCATCTTTCTTTCTTTCTCTAGGGCAGTGGGCGAAGTGTCACCTTGAAAACCCTTGCCCATTACAGAACACAGTGTATTCTTTCTTCTGTGGTCCGTACAGTTTGAAATGAGTGCTGTTGATGCTGAGATTTCTCACTGTCGAGGACCAATATTTGGTGATAGGTTGGGTTTTCCAAAAGCTGCTGAGTATTGCCTGACTCCGCTTCGGTTGAAGTCAGTTGGGGAGTCATGATTTTTACTGTTGTTGGGGACAGTTAGACTACCGCTGGGTACTTTTCAGATTCCACCCGCAACTCGTTTTGTGTTTGTCATATTTTACTTGGGTGACTTATTTCCTTGTGCCATGGTGTTCCCCGCTACTGTCCTCTAAAATGCTTAAGTGTGATGTGCATAGAAGAGGTATGACATATTCCAGCTACTTTAACTATATATCTGCCAAATGGACTAATTAACCATAAGCAAAGGCACTCCTAAGAGGTAAATAGTACTCCCTGGTAGCACCCCTTTGGGTTTGTTGGAAGTCATAGGTGCTCAACACCTTCCAAGACCATGCTGTGGATGAGCCATTCAGCACAATACGTGGTCTCTTGTAAGCATGAAACTAACCTACATGAGATTCTGTAGTAGCTGCAAATTCACATCACTCAAGTTAACTAGCCAACTGTGACGAGAAAAAGAACATTGTGGGTCTAAAGCTCACACTACTTCTTCTTTTAAAGTCAACATGTTCTGAAAGCCCCTCTTAGCTTGGCTAGAGGAAGCTATCAGTCTGTTACAGCATCTGGAATCAGTGGGGCTCCTCAAATGTGTGGGCTACAAAGGCCGGACACTTGATCTCCTAGCATGTGTTGGTCTCAGTCTGCTTTCTTCTGACATTAGTCTGGTTGGAAGATGGCTTATGAGCTCTGGGCTCTGACACTGGTGTCCAAAGTGGAGAAGAGTATTTAATGTGACCTGAAAGGGTATGTTGACCGAAGTCAGCAAATTTAGGACCAAATCCTACAACAGTGACTCATTTGAGCAATCCTGTTAATGTTGGAGTTACAGCTTTTAAAGTGAAAACCATTGCATAGGACAGCCCTGAGAAGTTGGTTGTAGAAGAGCAATCTGTTGCTGATCATTCTGTCACCTGCTGAATGGATCTATACTACTCACCCGAGTTGGTGTAAAATTTGTTCTAGAGTCCCACTCTGGAACGTCTTTATCCTAATAAAGGTGAGTTATCAGTCATCTTTGGATATCAAAGATGCTAGTTCCCTTAGCTAGCAATGGACTTAATTGACCAGGTGAATCTCTCTTCTACTTCTTTCTACTTCCCTTCCCCTTCCCCACCCCCCATGGATGTTTTGCAATATCTCTCTTTCTGTGTATTACCCTCCCCCTCCCAAAGGAGTTTTAAGCACCTGATGTGCAGCAGCTCAGTCAGAAATCCTGCAGAAGCATTTTGGCTGAGGCTGCACCCTCTCCACTGCAAGCTGCTGCTGTCCCCCTGTTGAACAGTTCTTCCTCAGCAAATTTCCTTCACCATAGCTGTCATCCTTCTAGTAATACCCACACTCTTGCTCTGCTCCTTTCTCAGTCGTTGACTGTTAAGTAACTATACTCTGGTTTCTGACACACCTCTGGAAGCATGCTGGCAATCCCCAGAGGAGTCGCGGGGCCCAAGAGAGGTAGAAACCTGGTAGCTGAGTGACTGTGAAGAGTGTAGTGATTGGGGGACATGCTCTGACCATGCCCCTGTTGTTCTAACAGCTGACAAACATAGCTGGTAGTGTGTCAGTTTATTGGCTGAGCAGTGTCAAAGCCAAAAGTGGGGTGAAAGATCACTGTGCTTCCCTGAAACTTGTATGAGCTGGATCATTCTCCGAGACCCTACAAAGGAGGGGATGGTAAGGGAGGCTCATGTTGATGGCATGTGGATCATGCTGATGGCATATGACTGCAGGGAAGTTTGATGTAGGGTTATTCTGCAATACATTGAAGGAGCAACATTGAGGGAAACAAAGGGGAAGGTATTACGCCACAGAGAAAGGTAGTTCTGGCTTGAGGGGCTGTCAAAAAGAATAGTTTTTGCATGGTGCCATGGGCTGGATTCAAAGGCTCACGTAACGAAGGCTAGATGAGTGTCCACCTCTGTGTTATTGGGGAAGCTTCAATGACTCCAGCCCTTTTCTGATAATTTAGTGAAACACTTTTATGGACATATGGTACACTTCAGTTCATGGAAGAATGTTGCAGTAGAGAAATTACTTGGTTGTAGACAAAACATAAGAATGCCCAGTACAGTATGTACGTTTGGGTTTTTATATGGCCAGTACTCCTTGCATTTTAATAAGATTGTGTAATTGCATGACTACACAAATCAAGTTGAATCATTGTGTCCTATTAAGGTATAATGTTTTGTGAAGGTTTACGTGAACTAGTATTGCTACAGGAGAGGTGTCAACATAATAAGCTAAGTAAGGTGCTTGTAAGACTCTTCCAAAAGAAGTCTTTATCTGAGCCATTTGTTTTTGAGGGGGAGGTTCTACTGTATTATACTGTGCTCATGAATGTGGTAGCTGAGTACCCAATCTAAAACCTAGAGAAGTCAGTGGAAAGACATCTGTTGATGTCAGTGCCCTTGGATCGGGCTTGTGCGTTTCTGTACTACACTGTGGGCGCATCTACATGTGCAGTTAATCTGCTTGAATTTTCTGTGCAGAAAATTCAGGCATGTTAAATGGCTCCCAGGCATGTTCCTGATGGCGCATGTTCAGATGCAAATTTGTTCCCCATGGGAGCAGTTCAGTCCATGGCTGCTCCTGCTCTCCTCTTCCCTATTCCCATGCAGCGGCCAGGCAGGGGACATGAGCAAGGGGCATGAGTATCAAGTCTGGGCACCAGGGGTTGGGGTGGTGACCAAGAGCAAATTGCTCCCAGTCAGGATCTGCACATGTGCTTTGGCATGTTGGCTAATGTGCCATTTTTCTAGTATCTGTATGTGTTGGTACTAGCAAACAGTGCATTAGACCAGGTGCGGGCAAAATACAACCTGTGGGCCAGATCTGGCCCACCAGGCACTTCTATCCAGCCTGCGACACCCCCGAACAAATTGTGCACTACCCAGCCCTTCCACCAGTGAGGGTGGGAGCAAGGCACCTATACCTGCCCCCAATATATCCTGTTATATATCCTGCCTCACTCCCACCCTCGTGGGTGGAAGGGCTGGCTCTGCTAGCAGTGGCGGGGCTACTTCTGTGGGATCTCCCTGTGTAGGGAAGCTGGGAGCGGGGGCTGTGGCTGGGGCTGGCTGCAGTGCAGAGCCCATGCCCAAGGGGGTGTCAGCAGCGCAGAGCTCGGCTGATGGGAAAGGTGTGGGATCTCCCTCCACGTACCCCGTCCGTAGCATGCAGCCGTGGCAGGAAGTGGAGTCAGCAGCAGCAGCACTTCCTGGGGAGTGCCAGGGAAACAAATGGCCCAGTGGGGGCTGTGCGTCTCACTGCAATGTACAGCACTGGCCAGAGCCAGGGATCAGTGCCCCCACCTGAAGTGTGGGGGAGTGTCCCCACACCATGTGGCCATTGACAGCTTACTAAACCTCGTTAAGCGGCCCTCCACCTGAAATAATGACCCACCCCTGCATTGGACCAACACATAGTAATTTGTGTGCACCTGTAGATGGTGGCACTTATACAGACATCTCATGTCGTTGTACCCTGTATGTTCTCGAGAAGAGCACGGCTTTGAAAAGTCAAGTAGGCAATGCATTTCAAGAGTGTTTTTAATAGAGTGCTTAGTAAATGTTAGATGAGTAGCAAAGTGAGCATTGACAATAAAAATAGTCCACTATGAATATTGTCTAGTTTTCATTATACATAATTGCATTATTTTCAATACCTCAAAAGGGATTATTTAACTTCCCTATTTGAGCTCATAACTTATTTTAATAGTGGCTGACTAAGAGAATGAGGACGCCTTTTTGAAGACAAGTTTGAGGTTTAAAGCTTTCTTAAAAAGAAAATTCTCTCCCAAATGTCCTTGACTTTTGGTTGCGTTGTTAAATAGGTAAGGAGAAATGATTGCATGCGATTACCAGAAAAAAAAAGCTTTCTAACAAATCTGCTTTCTCAGAATGAATGCTAGAAATTCAAGAGTGCATAAGATGTCATAACAGCTTAATGTCTGATCAAACAAAACAGTAAGTTGCCTAAGTCAAGGAAAGTAGGGTTTTACACGTATTTGATATAGATGCTTTCATTTTAAAGCGCTTGCTGCAGAATCTCAGGGTAAGCATGACTAAGCTGACTGCTTGTTCCTTAGCAACAAAAACACATGTAAATAACATTTTAAGCCTGGGCAAATGAGGCAGTATCTGGAATCTTATTTACAATTGTACATCTCTGTAAGAATTAATGGAGTTGTGCCAGTGTGAAAACCCAATATGTCCATTGATTGTTAAGTATGATGCTTCTGTCTTAACACTGCTGTCTCACTCCTAATTATTTTTCTGTACAGGGAGTGAAGTATCTGTGCATTCCTGCTGCGGATTCACCCTCGCAGAACTTGTAAGTTGTGTGTGCATCTGTTTGTTTAAACTCAGTACTGCCATGCTTGCTTTGAAACTTGATCTTGATTTTGATCTCTTGTCAGTTATATATCAATGTAGTTTTAAGCCAATATCCAGTTCGAGGAAGTGGACCTATATCGGGTTCAGATTTTCCTGCCTCCTTATGAGGTGCAGTCTCCTCCAAAGCATCTGTTGCCGGCCACTTCAGCGATGGGGAGTCTGGTTGTTTGTATGTTGCTGTGTTACTACACTACATGCATTGGTAATCTATTCATGCAGAGCTGTTTTGTCCCAATCACAGGCTTCCCGGTTCCTCCACTGCCCCTAGAACTCTCCTCCCAAAGATTTTTGAACCAGTAACTGGATGGTGCTTCGGAAATCCAAAAGGGAACCGTAAAATATTTCAGAACTATGCTTGGATGACGACCAAGTCTTTCTTCTAGTGTTCACTGTTTATGTTGGGGAGTGATGAAGGGGTTTCAGCTACTTCCTGGTAACTAATTATATAGAGAAACAGAAGTAGCTGAAAAGGCCTGGTACCTACGGAAGGAAGCACAGCACGGCTTTTTCTCTCAGATCAGAGCAATATTCTGGCTTATGCTTTCGGTGGATTTTTTTTTAGAGTATTTTGGGGGTTTTTTGTGCTGTGGCAAGATTCTGGCGTGGCATTTGACATATCTAAATTACCTTTTTTGCTTTTTTCATTAGCATGTTTTTCCACAATTACAAAAACCCATTTCTGATATAATTTTGTGGAGTGGGAATGTAGATCATTACCCTGTTTCCTCTCTACCCTTCCTTTTGTCTTTTTTTTATACCCCCTTTTTAGAATTGCAAAGCACCTGAATTACAGGCACTTTGTGCACATAAAAAAAAGCCTCTGATTAAATGACACCCTAAAGCAGGTCCTAGGCTGCTGTTTTGTTTCTAAGTGTTTTCTTTTGAAGTAAAAGAATGGAGTAGGATTTTCTATATCCACCGTTTTAGTTCTGAAACAAATTTGTGTAATATTTGGGGTGCTGGGGGATGAAGCGTGGACAGATACCTAGTTTTGGAAGTTACTTTGTTCACTTACCAGACTGAAGAGACTATGGGTCATTTTAGTAATTGTCAATATTTTCAGATGCACAGTGCTTGCAAATCTGCCCCCTCCACTAATAGAAATCTGGATCAGTTCATATACAGAAATAGAAAGGACAAAATTTGCAACAGATGTTAATAGCAGCATACAATTCAACCAGTCCTCATCACCACATATCAAGGAATTACCCTGAAAAACATTAAGCATTCATGCTTTCTGGCACTGTAGCAAGACTTTTAAAGTATCAATAAGAAAATAAAGTATTTGCATGAGAATTGCTTATGAATGCTGCAAGTATCCACAATACTTGCTTCAGCATCAAATGGCTGCAAGCAGTTTTTGTTATTTCTAATATTGATACACTCCATCGCTTAAAACTTGATGAGTAACTGACTTTTCATTTTTCTTACAATATAAGAAGTCAAGTAAATCAATGCAGGCCATATAAATATGGATGTTGTTTTCTCCTACCATAACTTCATAAAATTAATGGAATTGGTTTTAACAGGTGGTAAGAATCTGATATTATTTTACTGAGCAACAGCTGAAAATGTTTGTTGTAGTTCGTAGGAGAAAAGAGACCATCATTCTGGCTTGCCTGCTATCAATGGGTAGGGCTAAAGGAAGAGAATAGTATTGTCCTGTAATGTACTGCACACTGTTCCATTAGCTTTCAATGTCAGTAAAACTGACTAGGAACACACAAGATAATTTTTCAGCAGAGCTGACAGCAGGCTTTTCAGGGAGAAAAAACACATTTGAGGCACTGCTACAGTTTCTCTGCAGCTGTTGATGCCTAGTGAAGGGTACCAGTATGATGTCTCAGCACTGCAAATCCTAGGACAGTGCACTATGTATTTGCTAATACCCTCCAATTCAAAAAATCTTTTTCCATTAGAGAATTTTTGACATGCATAAAGTACAAGTCCTTTTTGTATGATAAACTTAAGCACTTTTTTTTCCTGAGAGAAACAAAGTAAAAATATAATAGTGAATTGGGGACATGTTGCATTCACTGAATCTGTTTGATAATTTGGTTCTTCTACCTTATCTGTGCCTGATTAGAATTTTAAATTAAGCAGTCACTTTTGAGATACAGAGCATTTTCTTAGAGTTTCATGAGAGTTCAGCTTCAGGCCACTAGATTTTGCTGGCCATTAACTTATCTAGGAATGCCCTATTACAAAATTAGCTCTTTCCTTCTAAGGAATTAAGTCAATTATACTAACTTATTGGCCATCCTGGTTGCCACCTTGCATGTCCCACTTAGCTTAGTTACCATTCCAGCCAACCTGTTAGGGCCACAGCAGCAAAACATCAACGAAACAGACAAAAGACCAAGCTGGTAAGATAAGGTCATTGACCGTTATAAGGAAAGCAATCTAACCTATATGAATCATAAAAAAACAGATATCACTTTTTAACCCAAAGCACTTCTGAAAGTTCAATTTAAACACTGCAGTACAGAGCTGAAATAGAAACTTGTGTTGGTTCGCCCAGCCTGTCATTTGAGAAGTGTAGGTAGCTGTTCACACAGGATGGTTTCAGGTGGCCTGGCCCCAGTGATGTTCTTTAGGAGAGCTGGAGTGCAAAGCATTGGTTAAGCTGGGAAGTGTAAGTGTACAAACAGGATGCTGTGTATAACAAAATTGTCTTTACATTGAGTTTCAGCCCAATAAGTAGACTTTTAAATGTTCAACCCTCCCGTGTAACAAACATTGATTTGGCATTCCATTATTAATGTACAGTTTGTTTACCTTTAGTGCCTTGCCGCCACAAAGCTGCAAGGCACTAAGGTAAATTTTCTTTATTTGCATTATGTTTTATAATTAACACTTTGAGAGAGTTGTTTTTCTTAAGATAGCTTTGAAATTGTAAATGGAGCATAAACCAAAGTGTTTTATTTAGTAAAACGTTTTCTATGTCACTTCCATAGTGTTTCAAGCAACTTAGGTGGGGCAGGGGACGTCAATCTCCCATTTAGCAGAGATGGAAAGAAAAGGTGGTCAGGCTAAATCACAAGTTTTTAACTCTTCTCAGCAGTGACCTCTTGGACAGAGTATTTACTTGAGGTACTATGCTGGTGGCGTGTCCTGGGTATTTAAAAAGAAGAATATTCCCTATTTCACTCTGTGACTGTATCCTGTGTCAGCTGCTTGTGCTGCCTATAGGTTAACCCTGCAAGCAAAATGCAGGCACCACATGATGTCAGAGTTTTTGCAAGTCACTTTTTTTTAGGAGGGTGAAAATAGGTGGTTTTGATTTTGAAGAAAAAATTTTGTTAGAAAGTATTTTTTTTGGTTAAAATTTAAAAAATGTTTTTGGTTTAAATCCAAGCCCTCTGGAGGTTTCTCAAGCTGAATTTTCTTCCTCAGAGAGTGGTCTTCATTAACAATGCACCACATTTTTTTCAGTTTAAAATTGCCTCAGGGAGTTTTTCCATCCTTTCTAGTCAGAGCTTGAGGTAAAGTAACCATGCAGTATTTCTGCAGGCCCAGTCATAATTCATCATTGTCCTTCTTACTCTGGGGTGACCCACAGAGACTGCGGATAAACGCATCTACTTTATTTGTAATATATTGCATCATCTTGATTTCTTTTGCTAACCATTATTTATATGTTTTCTTTGCTCTTTCTCTTTATATGTTATCTTTTTGTTGCATCCTATGCTTGACTTTTTTTAAGACCTAATTGCCAGTTGTTTCATCAAAACTTTGGAAGATATATTTTTTTGGCTTGCCTTGTTCAGTCCTTGGGCAGATTGGTATTCATCTGTCCTTTTGGCTTTATATGTTTTGGCTTAATGAGTGCAATACCAACTTTCCTTGCTTCTCCTGTGGCTCTTGAAAGATTCCATATGGATATAATGAATTATTTTAAATGATTTTCTTGACACTTTTTTGCCTCCTTTTAACTGATTTGAAAGTCTACCCATGGGGAATTCAAAATGAGGTAAGCCCCCTTTGGTAAGAACGCCAAGGTGATTCCAGTGATCACTGCCCTATTGTGTGACCCATGAAACAGTGACTGGGCTTTTTTGAGAACTAAGTTATACTGAGTCTCCTTTCTTGTATGCTTAAGAATGAGCTACTTTAGAAATAAGTCATTTAGTTGACTAGTAAGCAGGCTAGATGTTTGCCAAGGTACTCAACTATACACTGATGTAAAATTCAGCTGGTTTTCTTGAGGGGAGTGAAAAGTTAACCTAGCAGATTCTCGCGAGCACACTCGGGTCTTTATCAGTGTGCTGATGTGGAGGTTTGTGTTGTGCAACTCCGACTTTCAACTCTTGACTTGAGCTGCATGGAAAGCCTTTATAGGGTTCTCATGATGATTATTAACTTGCATCTTAAATAACATTAGTTTAAATTGGAATAAAAGTCCACATTTGTTTAAAACTGATCTATGAAGTAAACTAGTGCAAATCTATGTATAGGCAAGACAGGTTTCAGAAACTGAAAAGTCATGAACTCGGTGTGTTTGGGAATTAAACTGATTGCATTTGGCTCTGAATGGTGTCATTTCAGTACCGCTGCTTTTGTTTTGGGCTTCTTGATCTCTATAATAAACATTGTGCACTGAAGTCTCACTAGAGGTGAATAGGACAAATGATCAGGCAATGATGGGAAGCAAGCAAAACTTGGTAAACCTAACAGGATGCTTACAATTCTTACGCATTCAGTAGTGGTAATAGCAGAATAGATTGTAAGTTTCTATTATCAGGCAATGGTTTTCTGCACATGTTCCAAGAGAGGAGCATGTGGGAGCAGGGTAAAGGTGTTTTAGCTTTGTGAGTTGTGGCTAAAGAGTTTTGCTGCCATTGGTATTAGCTAGTTGAAAGGCAAGGAAGGACTTTGCGGTAAAGGAATGGGATAAACAAAAAGGTGAACCTTTGAAAGTAAGGAACAGAACTTGGTGTTTGATATAACAGTTGGGGGAACTTAGGCTTAATGGGAGAAGTGGTGAAGTTAGAGGAGGGAGCTGAGAATTACACTCTGAGCATCATTTTGAAAGGATTTGAGTGGGGAAAACAGCAAAGCTAGAGGTAGAGTCTGGAGTAGGAAAGAGGAGATGTTCAGAACTTGCATTTTGGCATCCTAGGAAAGAAGCAAAAGATTAATTTGGAGATGCTGTGCAGAAAGAAACCATGCTATTCAGTCAAGGATAAATCTGAGATCAGACTTGAGTGATAGGTAAGGAATTGCTGGTATCTGCTATGATGGATGGAAGGCTTCCCCTCCCTCAGGAACTCTGGCTGGACATCCACAAGGAGAGGTCAGGAAGACGGACCAAAGTATTTGTTTTTTTTGGACGGTTAAGATACATCTTTGCCAGTCTTTGGAGTAAAGTATTTGCCAGCAGTTGCTAAAGAGTTGTGCATGAGATCAGGTTTTCTTCAGTTGGAGAATAACCTTAGCAATTGTATGGGGTTTTTTGATCAATACAGACTTTTTTACGAATACCGCAGTTAGTTCTGTATTCTGAAAGCAATGTTAAGTAACTTTTCATGTATTTTTTTTTCTCTGGATTTATTAGCTGTGATTTTTATTAAAGTAAGGACTTTTTATTTTCTTCTTTCTTCTATATTTAGGACAAGACATTTCAAGGAGAGCATCAAATTTATCCATGAGTGTCGCCTTAGAGGTGAGGGCTGTCTTGTTCACTGGTACGTATGTCAATTGCTTAAGAGCATTCTTATTTTTCCCCCCTCTTATTTTGTTGTCTTAATGAGTTAGAGTTCTTCCTTCTTTTTTTCCATTTGTAAAGTTAATACATTTTGCAAAGCAACAGTCCTTGTCATCCAAAGGTCCCACGAGCTTTACAAACTCTTATCTGCTGCACTGGAACTCTGAATCGCAGATCTGTTAAGTGGCTGTTTCAGAACACAATGTGCTAGTTGTAGAGCCTAAAGTTTTGGTACCCCACTCCTCTGCTCACTTTTTTTACTATCCATCCTCTTGCCTTTTAACAATGAATTTCACCATCATCTCTTTTTCCTATTAAGATTAATTGCCCTTTTTTCTTCAAGGTTAAACCTATAATTCCGATCACATTTTTTATTAGGTGCTCTTGCAGCATTGATTCTCCCACTCTCCCGGCAGCATCATGCATCCTGGTGCCCTCCCCCCCACGCACACACCTGGCACCTCACCCTTCCTGGCTGTGGGCTTCACAGCTGCACCACACCTCTCAGGTGTCTCGGATGGTGGGCTCCTCCATCCTAGGTGTAACAGGTCCACACCCAAGGTAGCTGCAGCAGTTGTGGTCACAACTATTTTTACACCCCCCCCACCTGCAGCTGATGCCCCAGTCACTCCTGCCTAGCTCTCTGGGCTGCACCACCTTGCCCCCTGAGGTGGGGAAGGGAGCCCAGACACCCTGTCTCATTCTGCCCCCGGAGCAGTTAGGGGGAGTTGTGGTAGGGTGGGAGCCTAGGGCCATCATTTAACCCCTTGCAGGCTGCCAGTCTCTTGTGGGTCGCCAGTTGGACAGCCCCTCATCTATCACAAGAATTGTCATGTAGTGATTTAGAGTGTTGATGATAATGATAACACTGTCCTATCCAGAAAGGCTCAGGTTCTGGGTAGGTCATCAAGCACATCCCAGCCAGGCTTCCCACCCCCATTCATATCTAGATACAGAAAACCTTGCTCCACTCCCCTACCTTAAACCCAGTGGAGATCCGTCTTCCTAGTATCCATCCCAAGCCTACATCCCCCTTTTCTATGGAGGGTCTGTGGCTGTCCCCCCAAATGCAGAAATCCTCCTCTCGCCAATAAACAAACACAACATTAAGCTCAAAATAACTATAATATAGAGGGGGGGAAGAAAGAAAGGTTTCCTTCCCCACTGACGGTCAACACTAAAGGGAGCACCTCTGTGTAGCACCCCAAGGTAGTGTCCTTATGGTGTTGTCTGAATAATGCAAAGTCTTGTTCTGTTGCACCTATTTATTGTCTCGTTTGTGCCACAGTCTTGCTGGAGTCTCCAGGAGTGTGACTTTAGTTGTGTCCTACATCATGACAATCACAGACTTTGGCTGGGAAGATGCGCTATCTGCTGTAAGAGCTGCAAGATCATGTGCCAACCCGAATATGGGTTTCCAGAGGCAGCTACAAGAGTTTGAAAGACATGATGTTGACCACGTATGTGACGTTTACATTTTTTTTTTAACAGACCCCCACACAACTACATTTGGGTTACCTAAGGGTGTCAAGACTTGAACAGGTAAAGGACAAATGACTCAAAATGCAACAAATTTGTAAGGTGAAAAGGCAAGGAATACTGTATTCCATTGAATGTTAGACACCCTTGACTTTAAAATGCACCCAAGTTTTCTGACTCTTAATTTTTAAAAAAGCCAAAGCAAAATATTAAACAAAACTACCCCCGTTTTTGGTTCATACAAAAATAACTTTTTTTTTAACTTGAATATAAAAATTCTTCAAAAAATACATTTTAAGTGCTGCTTATATTGGAAGAGATTGGCATGCTAAAGCAAGAAAAAAATAGTTTCTATGATTGTTAGGGAGAGCTAAACTGGGTTCTTAATCTGGTTTACGTACCTTCATCTGTGGCAAATAGTTTATTATACCTGGAACTTAATTAACAATTGATGCATGAGCTGGACACAAATTGAGATCCCATTTTTGACCTATGCTGGCTTTTGGGAATTGGGATGGGGAAGGAGGAAATGGTTTGGTGTTTTGATCCAGTAGGTGAGTGGATATAATTGAGTACAGGCAAAGAGCAAGTGTCTGAGTGGGAGAGGCTGGGTCACTTTTCTGGCTCCACTTCCCATTGCTCAGCATGTTTCTGGCTTTTAAAAATAAACAAATAAATGAGGTGAGGAAGTCTGCTTCATTTTTCATTCCCTTTTTCTTGCAATAACACAATTTAGAAATGACTATTGCTCTTTAAATAATGCAGATTTCAACGGTAAATGGTTGTTTGTTTGTGTTGTGTGTCTGTTAAATTTAACCAAATATTTCCTGGATCCATATAGACCTTGTGTAAATGAGGGTAACTGACGTTTTTTTTAAATACACAATTAGAGGGAGTTTCCAGACTGGTCTCTCTTCTGTCTTGTATAAAGGGTTAGTCATTTCATTGCTAATTGGTCTCAGCTAACAACCCTAAATGACATTGCTATATGCAAATAGCCTCATGAAGGCAGTAACGTATAATTTTATTTTTCATTTCACAATAGAGGGATGCTGCAGTGAGTCTATTAGGCTACAAGAAGAAATATCTACCTTTTTAATATGATGAGTTGCAAGCTGTCTTTTCTCAGTTGCAGCCCAGATACCCAGCAGATGTGCATCAGTGAATCTCTTATTTCAGCAAGCTTTGCCAATTTGTACCTGCTCATGATATGGGGCTTAGTTTTATTATGGCACCATGGTAGTTTTTGTTATGGACATGTGACACATTTTGGGGTTTCTGGACAAGTAATCCATTAGACTTGGTTTTCTTAGCTGGTAGCCAGTGGAAATCATAGTATGCATGTGTCACTTCTGAATATTCCCTAGATGTGCACTAAGATTTTGCGTTTAGCCTGTGACCTCAGTGTTTATTTGTTCTGCAGTGGGATTTGGACAGTTCTCCTGAAATCTTATCCCTCCACTACCTCCCTAAAAGTAATGTAGGTGTAGGAGCTGAGGCTGGAAGAATTGTCACAGGATTAACAGGATTGTCCCTTCAAGCAGAATTGGTACAGTCAGTGTTGACTAGCAAACTATATTCTACTCACCACTTCATTTATTCAGGTCACTTGGGTACAGGGTGCCTTTCAACGTTTATCCTGCATAAGGCTCTTGCCTTTCTTCCCCCAAAGATTGTTAGACTAGACCAATCCTCGAGTCATAATATGAACTTTTAAAAATAATTTTTATTTGAAGAAATAAACTAAGTCTGTCCTGTGTTTTTTTTTCTAGTAAAAGTCTTTCCGTTGTTAGTTTTCTATATCATCTAAATCAGTGGTTCCATTTTTGCTTTTCTATAAATGACCAATGTCCTTGGTTCTTCCTTGGGAGTTCCCATAGGAGGCTTTCTGTATGTCCTTTGGTGATGCCAAAACATCAGGAGTAATAGCATAAACATATGTTTACTGTTCTGTGACCCATCAAAAGGAGTGGAATATACTGGCCACAGTCTTTCTGGTACTCTTCTAACATGTAGCTAATGGGATCTCCAGAGTCTTATCAGATATTTCCACCATTTCATGCTGTTGTAAGTGAGCTCAGGTAGGTGTGTTTTGGCTCCCTTGAATCTCACAAACATGCCAAAAGGCTTCTCCCTGTGTTCAAGTCCATGTTTCCCAACCTTTTCCAGCCCCAGGCATACTTACATTAATAAAAAATGTCTGCAGCACACCTGTTAAGGCATTCCCCATCCTCATACCTATTGTAGCTCATGACAAAATTCTGTGGTACATCTGTTCACTTCTGACAACACACTTTTGTGCTGTGGCACACTGGTTGGGAAATGTTGGTTTAAGTGGCCTGGGACCCCCTAACCTCTCAAGGAATTCATTCACTAGGATGTATGTTGCTGTCACCCACTAAGGAACCAAGACAACTCCATAACATGAGGCATTTTTACACAGGCACCCTTCATGTCCTATCTGTATGTTTTTCAGTATAATTTCTTATGTTGACTTGACTAAAGTTTTGGAATCCCAAAACATTCAGTCATTTTAAACCTATGAAATTAGCCCCGTAACAGTGTTTCACAACATATCTGGACCAGCCAGCTGATCCCTCTGCCCATTTCCTGTTGTTTTTCCTCCTCTTTTACATGATGCTTCATCTTTAAATTCCAAGCTTTCCCACTCTGACCAAAAAAACTTTTATTGTGTTTTGTGGAGGGAAGTTGGTGGTATTTGAAAACAAAAAATAAGACCTTGTATTTGGTCTGAGAGCATAGACAGGAAGGAAAGCTAGCTATGCTGGAATTTGGAGCCTGTATTTTCAAGCCCAGTGTACCCAGTTTTGAAGGGATTCATGTGTCCTTTGAGGCCAAGTAGATGGTCCAGTTTGGGCTCCTTTATGATGTAGCTTTTTTTTTTTTTTAGGGCACCTGGTGTAAAAATAGTCTAAGCCAGCATCCCATGCAGTTCACAGAGCCTACTACACATTGGCCAGCCTCTCAGCATTACCAGTTTCCCTTGTTTAACAAAGTTGATGATATCTTTTTCTAACTACCATGAACTGGGTCAAATTCCCTTTTTGCCAGGCAAATTCAATACTGAGCCATACCTATAGGACTCATATGATTGCCTTCATTTTTTCCTCACTAGCAGCTGTTTCTACCTCTGCACTGCTGCAAAAAAGTTCAAGTTGCTATGACAGATTTCTCAACTGCTGTTTATAGCCTCCTTTTTTGTTGATACCATCTCATTGAACATCCAAATTGCTAGTTTATCCTGGAAATTTCCTTTAATATCTGCATATGCATGAACACAAGCTCCATAGTTCCTCTGCTCACATAAGTAGGTTTCCTCTTTCCTTTTCCTTCTCGTGCTTAGCTTCTTCTCTAGACATC
Source organism: Crocodylus siamensis (assembly GCF_052110815.1). Classification (NCBI taxonomy): domain Eukaryota; kingdom Metazoa; phylum Chordata; order Crocodylia; family Crocodylidae; genus Crocodylus; species Crocodylus siamensis. The sequence continues at coordinate 141,897,325 of NC_143397.1, forward strand.
TCAGAATGACAGCTGGCTCCAAGCACCATATGACTGCTAAATAACTCTCCCTTTTGCTGTCACAGCTGTCACTCAAGGTGGCTACTAGAAACCTTCTTTTCTTTAAGTATTGAACTGAACCAAGTAAGCTTTTTCCCTCAAAGATGGTTAGCTGTAATATTATTTCCTCTTGGACAGCCTAGTCTCTCCCTCGTGGGCCTCTGTTGGCTATAAATGGGGTAAACTGTTGTTACTGTCCAGTCTTGTCTAATTCCTACAACAAGCACAATTCAGTATCCAGATGGCTTGATTTTTCCCATTGGGGTCTATGACTGATTTCCTTTTGGAGCTAAATTTTTAACTCCTTAAATGCAAGTCTCTATGCAAGTCCCACTTAGTAGGGCTGTGTGAAGCTTCGGTAGCCAATTTGATTCTGAGGAGATTTGGCCCGATTTGGGGACCAAACCTCTGAATCGAATCAGCAGACCAATTAAAAGCTCTGAATTGATTTGGAAAAGCTTTGGAAAATATTTGGCTGATACGGAGATTTGCCTGTAGAATAAACAGGTAGCTGACAGCTGCCTCCAGCTGGTAAGTCTATTGGGGAATGGGGAAGTGGCGTGGAGGAGGGAGGGATTGGGGCTGGGGCTGAGACGAGGTGCCCAGCCAGGGTTGGGGACGCATTACTCAGGGAGGGTGGGGGTGTGAGGTGCGGGCATGGCAGCACTTGGAGCGGGGGCCCTGCCTGGCTGCTGCTTGCCCAGCCGGCAGAGGCAGGATGCAGGCACGGCTCACTCCAGGCGGAAGGGGGCAAGCGGCAGCAGGGCAGAGCACCCGCTCCCAGCACTGCCGTGCCCGCATCCCATTCCCCCTGCACCAGCTGGCAAGCAGCAACAAGGTAGAGTCCCTGCTCCCAGCACTGCCATGCCCACATCCCACACAGCCCCTCTGCCCCCGTCCCTGAGTAACACGCCTCCCCATCCCCGCTGGGCAGCTTGGCCTAGGCCCTCCCCCAACCCCAACAGACTTACCAGCTAGAGACATCTGTCAGCTGCCTGTTTAGTCTATGGCCAAATCTCCAAAGCGGGGCCAAATCTTTCAGATGTGATTTGGCCGAATCGAATCAGGACAGTGATTCGAATCTCCGAATTGAATCGCTGTCTTCTGAATTGGCCGAATCCAAAGCAAATGCTTGCTGCTTCGCACAGGCCTACCTGTTTAGCCATATTTTTCATGGTTTCCCTTGATTTGTGAGAAACTGATGGTTAACTTTTGGATCTGTCTTACCATTCTTGGATCTGTCTTACCCACTAGATCTGGGGGTTTTGCAGGTGGGATTCCCAGTCTGTCTGAGCAGTTTATAGTTGTTAAGAAACATTTTTCGATTCTTTATGGGAAGCCTACAGCTCTTGATTTGGAGTTTATTTTAACTTCTTTTTGGAAGTTTCCAACTGTTGTTCTAGATCTTATTTTGCTTCTGGCCTTTTTAGGTTTCTGCAAGTAGCTCCTTATTTTTACTCCATCTTGGCGCTCAATTTTTTTTCTCATTGGAAAATGTATCCCACTTCTCACACCAGAGCTTCTTTTTGATTTAACATCTAGTAAAACTTAAAGAAGGATGCATTGCATTCAGAATCTTATCTATGTCTATCCTGACCATGTAGTTGGTCAATAAAAGATATCACCCATAAATCCTCCAGTCCTTTCTGACCCAGGACCATGATTCAGAAAATACCCAGTGAAAGCCCTCTGTGCAAAACATTCAAAATCTTCAGCTTCCTTGTTCTTCCTTTTGTTTGGGAAAGCAACATGTGCTTATCTGTCTCCTACAGGTATCTAAAATGAAGGCTGCTAGTTAGACTCATTTCAACAAGGTTTTTGCCCAGCCTCTAATGATTTACACATTTAAATTTCTTCATTACTTTGCTCTCTCTACACAAATGAACTGTTTTAAAAGCACAATACCACATTCCAACTTGTGTATTAAACACCTGATACCGTATGTGCTGTTTGGAGTGTTAAAACAAGGATACCATAAAAATGAGGAGTCCCATAACTTTTACTCTTTTTTTTGACAAGGTGCTACCTTAGTTGGTTTTAAAATGCCAATTTTCTGCAACTTCCTGAGCCCATGGTGGTGTTCCTGTTGCAAGACCAACACTTATTTCAGGAGTACCTTATTCCAAATGGCGATTCAAGTTGGCAAAGTCTTTATGCATATGTGTAACTTTAATGAAGTCATTAGTGTTATTGACTTCCTCAGGACAGTTCATATGCTGGGTTCCACACATGCTAAAGCATTTCTTTTGCACTTTGTGAAGCACTCAAGGTATCTTTCTTTAGATCACAAGGGTTCTACTGTAAAAGGCTTAAAAGTTGTAATTGATAAATTATCTTTCAAAAGCATTAGTAAAAAATTGTGATACTAAAGATGCTATTCAATAAGGAAGGCATTATTTTTGCATTTGGTCTGTGGTGATACGTAGGTGCTTCACCCACTTTCTTTGATTTCTCCAGTTCAGACAGTGGCTGAAGGAAGCATATGGAGAAAACTCCTTGCAAGATGTGCAAGAAGCCAAAAATCTTCTGGTTAAATATAAAGAGCAGGCAGAGATGCAACAAGGCACTGGCGGGAGACAGTGGAATAACAACTTTTCATCATTGCCCTCCCTGTCATACAGCAACTACACAACAGAAACCTAATTGCACAAGACTGGATAATTCTTTTCCGTTTCAAAACAAATGTCACCACCGATCACCATTTCATTCTGAAGACTGCAGAAGTTGTGTGAACTGTGCACTTGTGGAAAGCTTCTAAATGAAACTATTCTAGTGTGTGTGTGTGTGTGTGTGTGTGTGTACATGACAGTTTTAGAGTTTATATAGTGTCAGGCTTTCTAAGTGTAAATTTCTGTGGAGAGAAGTTTGTGTCAGGATCTTGGCACCACCAAATTCTTCCTCCTCATCCCTTCTATATTATGTGCCTCTTGAACACACACTCATATGCACAAAATAACATCGTCTCCAAAGGGTGTGTTTGCAAAGAGTGTGAGCACCTGTGTAGTTTTGTTTGTGCTGCAGTTTGCTATTTAACTTCTAGCTACCTCAAGAATGTTGTTCTTGGCATTCTGGTTGTAAATGCAACCATGAAAGTTTTTTGATTACATACTGGGTGAAGGCAAGTGTGTGTGTGTGTGTGTGTGTGTGTGTGTGTGTTACACGAGCTCTTCAGGCTTTCATTTACATTACCCATTGTTGTCATTAGTTTGAAAGTTTAAGATCTGGTAGAAGAATTTAAGAAACTCAAATTCCATATGAGGGGTGTCAAAGATGCAGCTTGTGGGATGGCTCCAGCCTATGGAGCTCTCCCTCCCAGCCTGCTGGGCTGCCAGAAGGTCACAGGTAGGGTCCACTGCAGAATTTGTGGTACCTGAGTCCTAATGGACATGACAGTCAACAGCAGAGGGGTTGGCAAGGGCTGCGATGATGCAACCTTGTTCATTCTCTTCCCACTGGCCTTCTGCTGCCATTGCCTATCGGGCTTGTCACAGCTGCCACTGCTGGCCCTGCACATCTAACCTGGGAGGAGCCATGTGGTCTGGATCCAGCCTGGGATGAGTTTGATACCCCTGCTCTATGCCAGTTAGAACCAGTGTTGACCGATGTGATCAATTTTGTAGGAGTACACATGTACAGAAAATGTTAAATCAGATTAAGAACTAGGTGCCATGTTCTGTTTTTGATTACACTGATGTATATCTGGAGTAAAAGCATTGGCTTATTTTGATTTAGACCTGTGCTAACCCCAAACAGTCAGTCAAATTGTTCCAGACTTCTACTCGTGCAACTTGGAGTAAAATTGATGCTGACACCTCGATCTTCAGTCAGGCTTGGAAGGCTGTTGCTAAAAGATTCCCAAGTAAAGTTTTTTCAACCTGCAAAGATGATTTAAAATAATTGAGCTCGTTTAAATATGCAGCATATGCTGACTGTTGTGGCTATCTGGAGACATGACCAGCATGATAAACAGGATTAACCTCATTATTATTTTTTGTTTCAATTCCTATGATACCATGAGTTTTTGCTATTTCATGAGATGCCCTTTGGTGCTATCTGTTGATGACTTCAGAAAGCGTGAATTCTTTGACAGACTGCAGTTGGGCTATAGGAGTAAAGTAAATCCTGATATGTGTTCTTCTATCCCATATTTTCCATTCTTTGAAATAGAATAAAAAGTCTAATACTGCAACAATAGGGATGAACATACACTCACAACAAACGCACATACAGAGCAAGCAAGTGTTCTATAGTATCGTTGCACTTCTTTCTGCACGGTAACATAGTGGGTGCTGAAACATTTTAAATGACTTTATAACAGAAGACTAGAATGTAGACTTAGAGCCAACAGTTTACATTCATGTGTTCATGGTAGTTCTTTCTTGCCATATCTTTCAACTAATTGGTTGTCCCCAAAAAGTCAAGCATTGAAATGCACATTTTTTATAGCCATAAAGCCAGCACTCACTTTAAGCTGCAGTTGGAAAGCAGAATCCAGGGTAAAATGGGAAGGTACATATAGTGTCCTGAAAATATATGCTGTTTCCTTTTATTAAAAGAATGGAACAAAGTGCCTCTGGGTTAGTGGCTTTCAGTTTGGATGGGGTAAATCTTCACCTCCCTGATCTTCATTGGATTGTGCATCATCCTTGTAGACCCAGTCCACAATCCATGCCACCTGTCTAGTAGCACTGAGAAAATAACTGCTGTCCAAGTAGGAAGCTGGACTCCAGTTTCCTCCTTCAATGCAGCTGGGATGGCAGTCATAGCTAGGCCATTTCTCTGTTCATTTAAGGAAGGAGAAAAGCTGATGAACATGGCACAATGTGTCCTTTTACTAGCCTTCTTCCAATAGCTCTTGAGAGGACTTTCCAGCTGTTAGATTATACAGACGGGTGATTATCAACCAGATAGCATTTTGGTAGCTGACCTTTATGGTGTAAACCATGCGTCTAGTTCTTATGCCTTTTTGTATTTCAAAGATGCCCTCCTTGTTTTGCCTTCCACTGGAAAAATATGTCAAACTTTTTAATGCTTACTGAGCATCTTGATTGAAATGTTTATCTCTTTTGTAAGCTTAATACCTTTGTGTGATTGCAAGCAAATGTTTTAGCATTATACTATAGAGAACGGGTAACTTCTTCAGTATTTCTTACCTTGACTTTTAACTTGGAGGTGTTTGTTTCCTTGATTATATTTTGTGGTTTGGGGGAGAGGGTGGGGGTAGAAGAAATCCTATGGTGAATTAACTCTTTTTAAAAACCAGGATAACATTGGTTGTTATAAAGATCGATCACTGCATGTACCCAAGTCAGTGAACAATTACAGTAAATACTGCAGCCACTTAGAAACTATAAACTTGGTAAGCTTCTTTGATTCTGTCTTCCTGTTGGCATCATAATGAAGACTTGGTTGCTTTTTCCCAATGGTTTGTATTTAATAAATACTGCACTTTTTATAAACAAAACTAAATGTTAGTAGCTTTATCTATTTGTGTATCTTGCTTGAAATAAATAAAGAATCTTTGATGGATCCCTGTTTTTTGTCTAATATCCCTACTTTGTGCAAAGAGAACCCATCAGCCTGAACTTGTTTTAGTATTTAGATCAAGTTGTTCTTTCCATTGCATAGACCTCTGCAGCCCAAGAATTGTTTCTACTCTGCATAAATTCCTGTAGAGAACCTGCTAAATCAGGTTGTGTGGCACCTAAGTGTGCAGGGCATAATTTCATAGATTTCATAGACATTCAGACTGGAACGAACCCCAAAGGATCATTGAGTCCAGCCCCCTGCCCCAGGGGCAGGAAGTCAGCAGGGATCATCGGATCCCAGCAAGATAAATATCCAGACGTCTTGAAGGCATTCAAAGTGGGTGCTTGAACCACCTCCAGCGGCAGTCTATTCCAAACCTTGGGGGCTCGGACTGTAGAGAAATTCTTCCTTATATCCAGCCTGAATTGGTCGTGGCGGAGTTTGTGACTTTTCGATCTTGTCATCCCTTGGGGGGCTCTGGTGAACAGACATTCCCCCAGATCCTGGTGGTCACCACTGATCAACTAATAGGTGGACACCAGATCACCCCTGAGCCTGCACTTTTCCAGGCTGAAGAGTCCCATGACTCCTCAGCCTCTCATCATAAGGTCTGTTTTCCTAACCTCTGATCATGCATATGACTCTCCTCTGGACTCTCTCAAGCTTCTCCACATCCTTTTGGAATTGTGGAGCCCAAAACTGGACGCAGTACTCCAGCTGCGGCCTCACCAAGGCCGAGTACAAGGGGAGAATGACGTCCTGGGTTTTGCTTGAGAAGCATCTATGGATGCACGCCAGCATTTTGCTTGCTTTACTAGCCGCAGCATCACATTGAAGGCTCATGTTCATCTTGTGGTCAATCATGATCCCCAAGTCCCTTACGGCTGTGGTGGTAGCCAGCGTAGCACTGCCGAGCCTATAAAGATTCTGCAGGTTTTTCTTCCCAAGGTGGAGAACCTTGTATTTTTCGGTGTTAAACACCATTAGGTTCTCATCCGCTCATTTGTCAAGATCTGCCTGGATCACTCTCCTGTCCTCAGGTGTGGGTGCTTTACCCCAGAGTTTGGTGTCATCGGCAAACTTGGGCAGTCTGCTTCTGACACCAATGTCTACATCATTGATGAAAATGTTAAATAGTATAGGACAGAGCCTTGAGGGACCCCACTGGTCACAGCGCATCACGATAATTGGCTCCCATTGACCACCACCCTCTGGGTCCTACTGCGGAGCCAATTCCCCAACAAGCGGATCGTGGTGTAGTCAAGGCCACAGTTAGCCATTTTAGCCAAGAGGTGATCATGGGATACCAGATGGAAGGCTTTTTTAAAGTCAAGATATATGACATCAATCTTGTCTCCCTTGTCCAGGTCATAGATCACCTGGTCGTAAAAGGAAATGAGATTGGTCAAGCAAAACCTACCTGCAACAAACCCCTGTTGGGTATCTCTCAGGATATTGCCATCAGCTAGTCTGTTAAGGATGGCCTCTTTGATAATCTTTTCCAAGACCTTCCCCAGGATAGAGGTCAGGCTGATGGGCCCATAATATGAATCCATGCCTGAGTTCATCCAGTGTAAAGATCAGAGTGACTTTTGAAACTGAAAATCAAGAATCCTGTCAATAGTATCTAGGTATTGTATAACTCCTGTACCCTGCTTACTGCACTTTTTGCTTTGCCCTCCATGGAAGTAACCTTCATGTTGCATATTGTCCCCTAGTAACATTTTACCATTGCCAGTGCACAGCGAGCCCCTGATATATTATGATTGGTAGATATCTTACTCTTGGCACTGTTGCCTTTCCCTGGGGTACCACTATTTTAGGTGTTACAACCCACCATATTTCACTGTGCTTTCATATCTTGAAAGCACTATTACAGCAGCGCAGGCTTTTGTCTCGCCTTTAGTGGCTACTCCACACGAGTTGGCCACAGTGACCAGTTAGGAAACTTAGCTCTTTTGCTCAAGGAGACCTGTTTTGTGTGTGAGATCCCCAATTAAGTGCCCACCGTCAAGCCCACATGCTGTAATCGTTGCAAAGTGCATTGCATCTACAATGTACAATGTGATAAGCTATTCAGATTTCTGGAGTTGCCCAGTTAGTAAGGGCAGCGGGCAGGGGGAAAAAGCTAATGATTTTTTGCAAAATTGCCTGATCACTAGTGCTTTGGGCAACCAAACCTCTTGACCAATTTAGTCATTGCCTAGGATGGGGACACATGGCTCTTCATTAAAATAAAGGAACCTCAGCACAGGAGATTCATAGTGGCAGTTATTAGGGCTGTGTGAAGCTTTGGGTGGTGATTCGATTCAGAGGAGATTGGGCTCGATTTGGTGACCAAATCTCTGAATCTGGATTGAATCGGGGGACCAATTTAAAGGTGTGAATCAATTCCAAAGATTCAGGGAGCTTTGAAAAGTTTCGGAGAGTTCTGGTGATTCGGGCAGTCCCTGGTGGCTGCAGTAGGGAGCTGCTGCTGGACTCAGAGCTGGTAAGTACTAGGGGCAGGTAAGGGGGAGACTGGGGGGGAGGGGACCATAGCGGGACCCCTGTCAGCCCCCCCGAGCCCTGCCTGCTTTCCCAGCCCCTCTGACCCCCACCTGCTCCCCCAGCCCCCCCATGGCTGCCCTGCCCAACCCAGCTTGGTACTAAAAAAAAAAAAAGGGCCCAGGTGCTGCTGGGCAGGGGGCAATCCCTGTTGCCCCCACGCTGCATGTGGGGCTTGGCCTTGGGCTGCCCTGCTTGGGCCAATTCTGGCCCTTTAAGAAAAAAAACAAACAAGAAAAGCCTTGGGACTTGCAGCTTCTGCAGCGGCCTTGAGGCTTTGGGGGCTCATGCACAGCCCCTCATGTGGCAGGGGGCAATAGGGGCAGCAGGGCTCACCCCCTTCCAGCAGGAGTGGTGAGTCTGGGGTTTTTTTCATTTTTTTTCTTAAAGGGCTGAAGCCAACCTGTGTGGGGCAGTGGGGATCACCCCCTGCCCAGCAGCACCCAGTGAGTCAGGGCTTGTTTCCCACAAGTGCCAGGAGCTGGCGTGAGCAGGGCAGCCATTGCCAGGCTGGGAGAGGGGGTGGGGGATGGGCCTGGCCTGGCCTGGCTGATTCAGCTGAATTGAATCGGGACAGTGTTTTGAATCACTGAATCAAATCCCTGTCCCCCGAATTGGCTGAATCCAAAGCAAATGCTAGCCACTTTGCATAGGCCTAGCAGTTACCCTTGTAGGTAGATAGAAAGCCTCATCAAGAATCCACTCAAGCTGTACACATTTTTTTAAATGAAGCACATGTGCTTAAGTGCTTTACGAAACTGGGTCACAGTCATACCTCACAGGAGTGAAACCCTAACAGGCTTTGAGTAATTATGCATCATTCCTCTTCCTCCAGATTGTGGCTACCCCCTGTGCCTACCCCCTGTGCCTTGCAAGAAACAAGAGACCTTCTACTGTGATTCTGACCTCCTATTAAAAGTCTTATTTTTCTAGACCTTACGTCACAGTTGGCTTGATTATGATCCATATATCTCCCCAGATCCCAGTATTTTACAGGGTCTTCTCATTTTTAATTTTGTTTGACTAATGGCGGGATTTAATTTGTTGCGCTTCAGCTTGGTTGTTGCACTATACAGCACCTTGAGCTCTCCGCTTGAGCGGAATGGCAAGGAGTGTCCCCTGAAAACTGCATATGGTTGTCTTGTTTTATGAATCTTTTCCCCAACCCCAAATGCAAGCTGCCATATAAGGCTGAATTAAAGGCATAGTGATCACCTCATTTGCTGTATGTCACTCCCAATAATGAGCTAGGCAAAATAAATATTACGGTGCTTATATTTAGCTCATGAAACATTTTTTCATGCTCTTTAGAGTTTTTTTAATTATGCAGAGATGTAATAGGTTTTTTTAAAAAGTAACAGGGAAGACCCATCAGTTTTCAAATAAAAAGTGGCCTGACCTCTTATTCTTAAACCTAACCAAGGAGGTCCTTCCTTGAGCAGATATTTATGGAACTTGTGTTGCTACCATGATAATATTCTTCCATTTCATTATCAGTTTCTTTGTGAACGACGTATCTCTATTCATCGTGTAACCCATGGAAGTTGATATGACATGCAAATTGAACTCTTAGGCTATTTCATTGATTTTTTTTTTCCATATATTTTAAATATATTTTGCCCAAGGGTCTGGATGATCTGCGAGTTTGAACATGGTGTACTTTCTGTTCCATCTTCCAGGCAGGTATTGAAAATACTGGACTGCATCAGACCCACAGCTCACTACTACATAACTTCATTCAGTAACACTTACTAATTTGACAATAAATCTTCAATAATTGTTTTGTCTGAATTTTGAGAAATACCCAGTACACAAACAATTATGGGAGGAGTGGGTAATTATGTGGGCTGGAGGGCCAGTTAAGGAGTTTGGGCAAACTGTTGCAGGGCAGGAGGGTGGGGAGGGCAACTGATCCTAATTCCAGGCCACCCATCCTGCTCCACCGTCCAGGAGCAGGATGGGTGGTCAAGGCCCAGAGCAGAGCTGCAATCTGCTCCCCACATCTCCCTGCAACGGGCACCATTTCAGGCAGGGATGTATGTGGAGTGAATCACAGCTCTGCCCCGGCCTTGCACTGTCACTGCTCTGTGATTCTGGTCCCAGCCCCAACCCTGTCTATCTTGCTCCCCTGCCACTCCCTGCCCACCCACAGCCCCATCCCATCTGCCTGGCTGAGCACCCCCTGCCCATGAGGGTCCTGGGATGATCTCCATGGAGATCTTGCTTGCCTGCCCACCTGCCTGCCTAATTGGACATGGTTGTGGTGTCTTGGGGTCTTCTAGAGAACATTAGGATGATTGCATGGCAAAGGCATTCTCATGCCAATGATCATACATTTTCTTTGTTCTAATATAATCCCCTGGAGACAAAGTATCTCACAGTAACAGTGTTATAGTTATTTATGCATTATATTCTCAGCAGAACTTTTAAATATGGCTCTTGCTTTACCACGCAGAGTCAGCTCACGTAAATTACCAAACTGTGACTAAATTTTGTAGCTGTCCAATATTTTATTCTTGTCCTTGTCAAGTGGGCAAGCTCTTTTCTATACGTGCCTGAACATCTGCAAGTTTAGGTTTGCATTTGCTCTAGCTAATTATGCAAACAGAAGCTGACAAAGAGTTAATAACTCACGAGTTGCAAAATTACTTACTGTAGTTTTCATGTAGTTTCTAGTGCAATTATTAGGTGTTTTTGTCTAACAGTGTGCAAGCAGGTGCATGATGTTCTTGGAAACAGTGCACAGATCACAAGCCCTACAAAGGGCCAAAATCTGCTCTGCTATAAACCAGCTGCTTCTCCCCTTAAATAAAAGCATCATGTAGTTAAAACAGATTTGAAGGACCAAATTTGCAGCTGGATCTTAACAAAGCTCTTCTTTCACCAGCTGCAGTTCTACAGATGCAAAACCTTTGTCTCCTTTGGTTTGCACCACTAGTGAATCACGAATAAAACTTTTTAATAGATTAATCTGAATATCCTGACACTGAGTTTGCCAACATTTGATCAAGGATGCAAAAATACATCTTTGGTTTTCTGGAGATGTATTTAAAATGACTTCATTTAACAGTCTGAGCTTAGGTTGTATTTACAGGCATCAATGTTTGTTAGACATTAAGCTACAAGGAACAGGATTTCTACTGAGACAGCTTTTAAGCGGAGTAGATTTTTTTTCAGGATTTATCCAGGACTCCTGAGACATGCTAATTAGTATGAATATTTGAATATTCAGATAATATCAGGTCCATGTATATTAAGGAGTCTATGTATTTTAGCTTGTTCACACAGACCCAAGTTGTAAGCAGTAGAGGGTTCTGTGCTGAAAAAAGTAAATCTAGAACAAAGATCTCAGACATGGTCATTTTTATACCAGTGTTGTGAAGACAGACCCCCTTGCTACCCCTTTTATAAGTTACTGTTTGCTACTTTGCTAACAAAGCACATAAGTGATCATGATGTCTTCAAAAAGAGGGATCTCCAGATGTGGATATAGGTATATAGAACACAACCAATTCAGTCATGTTTTAATTTGATCCTCTGATTATTAAACAGTTAAGATTGCTTAGGAATAGTTTTCCCATGAAATTATGTGCCCAATTGAATGGCCATTTTGAAATCCATGAAAAGACCACTATTCAATTCAGTAGGCAGTGAATTGGTGCATGTACACATTCTTTTGGAAGCTTTTCTGTTTTATGTAGGGATGAGAGAGTTGTCATCTTTTGATTAAGGATTCTTCTTTAAGAAGTGGTTGAGAGAGAACACCTGGATGACACTGAACCCAGGTACAACATGGTTGAAATACCTAACATATGTGCCAGGACCTAAGTATGTTGTAACAGTGTTGCACTAATGAGGTCTAAAACCTTCAGCATGATAGCTTTCAATTTTGTGTTCTTTAATGAGTAGTACCGTGCTACTGTTCAGTCTGAAACTAAGATGCTTAAAATTCTGAGAAGTACTCAAAATTCTATGAATCTGAGGGATGGCAGGATTTTCTAGTCCTTTCCCGGCTCCTAGCGGCCTACTGCTAAAAAGGTTACTATTGGTAATGGATATTTTTGGCAGTGGTGGGGGCATAGAAGAATTGTGCTACAATGACTTCATAGCAGTCAGAAGTATAGTAATATATTAATTAACCTAATTTAAACTCCTTATGCCTGGGTTCTCACTCAGCACCTGAAGGGCACTTGCTTATCATAATTTTTCATTGCTAAAGTCCAAAATTACTCCTGATCTTATTTTCCTGAGATGGGAAACCTTCTAATACCAAACATAGTGCAAATATTTAATACTAATACTTCTGGTAGAAATTTTTCTTGCCTCTTGCTGTCAGTGGTTTGTAATAATAAGTATACTCCATTTCAAGGTGGTGGAAGAATTGGTGCAATGCTACAAAACTGATGAATTTTGCAGACCTTTGAAAATCTCAGTACTCCATTTGGGATCAAATCTCAACATTCTAGCTTACATGAATACTAAGCAACTAACACAATTTATTTTCATTGCCCATGAGGAAGAACATAGTTTCATATGTCAGGTGATTTGAGATCTAGGCACAATATACAAAAACAAGTGTTTCCATCAATTTTGTAGACTCGTGTAAGTTACACTGGTGTCCAGAGTGGACAAACACGTGTTCTCCCATGGTAAATGCCACTGTGCATGCCATTCCAGCCTCTCGCCACAGGGTGGCATGGGAGGAAGAAGGGAGTAGCTATTGCATTGAGTTAGCTGCTACCCTGGGGTAAGAACAAACATATCATCTCCATTGCTCTAGTTTTACTTATGATTTTTTTTTTTTAAGTAATTCTTCACTAGATTGCAGTAAGTTGCACTGAAATAGGGCAATGTCATGGATCTTCTCCTTGCTTATGTCAGTGTGAGGATAGGTTCAACCAGTATAAGCATTGTCTATTCTAGTCCTGTTACTGTAGTCTCAGCTACTTTCTTTCTTTGGTTTCCCTCCAAAACATGGTTAATGACACTAACTTTCCCTGATATAGCTACATGAAATTTACTGATGAAATGCACTGCCTGAAAGTTGAATATTATTTGACTGAACACTTACTTTAGATTTCATTGTTCTGCTATAAAATGCTTTAACTAGAATTTGTAATGCAAATATTCCTGTTAATTCTTTGTGCCAGAAGAAGTACAAATTAGCATTCCTGGGTCAGGTAGGCCACATTGTGATCACTGCTTCCTGTCTTGCTTATTGTTGAGTGCAGTGATTACAAAACACGGTAGTAATTTCTGTCCATCTCTTGCTGCATTTTAACTTGAATTGCAAAGTCTTGATCCTGCAGGAATTTCCATATAGAAAATCTGTGCCAAAGAAGAATGGTGTGGTTTTAAAGTGTAAGAATAATATTTAAAACCCTAAACAAAAACAAGCTGGTCCAAAATGCTCTAGTAAAGGCAATCTGACACAACTAGACAAAACTGCTTGAAAGAATGGCAGTGTCATCAGAAAACTCCATGGAGCTAAACCCTGAACAACACTGCTAAGAGCAGTGAAACCATGTGGGTAAAACAGCAACCAAAACACATGAAAGTATCAGAATTGTTAGAGAAAACATTGTTAGGAGGCTAGAGGACAAACCAGGGGGTATTCCAGACCTTCGAAAAAAAAAGTCCATTCTTTGTGGAAATGAAAGAGAATCTCCACTCCCTCCAGTAACTGGGACATATGCTTATACTGCTAAAGAGGTAGTACTTAAGTAGGACTTACATAGGAAATATGTGTTGGCATTTGATAAACTGAGTTCTAGCGTACAGTAATTGGGAAACAGGCTACAGAGCTAACAGGAATGGTGCTTACTGGGTCCTTCCATTGTTCTCCTGTGATTCTGGGTTGCTTTGTGGAGGACCTGGATTTTATTCAATGTATCAGTGGGCATTTTTATATCTGCATATTAATGCTCAGCAATAAACTCCAGCACTCATTGTGCCACACTTCATTGTTCCCGGATGCCGCATTTACCTGTGCACCCAGGACTACAGCACGGTTGAGCTGGGTCAGAGTAGCTGGCAGGGTGCCCAGCAGGGGATAGTCTGTTAGCCCTGGGCTGCTCCCTGTGGCTCAACATGCTGTGGAGGGGCTGGCTAGGACACAAGGGTGCTCCAGTGTGTAGTTAGCCAGCAGGCAGCCCCTGCAATGAAATACCTTTTTGACCCAGCCAACCCTGTCAGCATCTCTGAGCACCGCTGCAGGGTAAAAAACTCCGCAGCAGGATAGTACTTGTATTTACAAGTACTACCCTGCTACTGAGTTTATTAGTTTAGTCCATCCTAATAGTCTTGCATGTGCATATGCATGTGCAGGCAATGAAATGTTTACTGCAGAGCTAATTAGTCCACTCCACAGTAAACATCACAAGTAGACTCAGTATCTTCCTTTTAAAAGAATAGATGGAAACTTTGGACCTGGTGAGATGTGACTGCTCCTTTATTTAGCTGTTTTTCCTTACGCGCCCATGCACAGTAGCTAATACTGCTTTGGGGTGCATTGCAGCAGGTTAGTATTGATCAGTAGAATCTGCTAGTATTTGACTTTGGCTATGGCAGGGCCAAATTGGAACAAGGGTCAGTGCCTGGTTGCATTGGTTTAAGAGCAGACTCAGAGCTGGAGGGTTGAAGGAGGACAGCAAGTCAACTCCAACTTCCTTCATTCATTAAGTCAACATATTAGTTTCATAGTTTCTAGGGTCGGAAGCGACCTGAACAGATCATCTAGTCCGACCCCCTGCCATGGCAGGAAAGAGTACTGGGGTCAAATGACCCCAGCAAGGTGTTCATCTACTCTTTTAACCAGTTTCATCTACTCTTCATCTATTCTTTTAACCAGTTTCTAAATTAGTGTTTGGAGACTGATTCATACCTTGTAGACATAACAACAAGTAACACAGGAGCTTTGAAAGTGTTCACCTCTGGAGGGAACCAGGTGGTGGTGAGATGGGGATTCTTGGTGAAGAGGGTTTAATTTACCAATTATGTAAAAGGAAAAAAATTGGTGGTGGATAGGCAGCTGTCAAAGAAGCAATCCACTCATCTTATTTAAAATCTGGGAGATTTATTTGGTTAAAAATTGCCTGTGAATGCAGGGGACTAGATCTGATGGCTCAGGCCCCCTCCAGTCCTATGTTCCTAAATGTTTTGTAAAACATAAATAAATATCATGAACTTTGCATGCTGCGAAGGACAGGATTTAGTTATTTCTATGGAAAATATGATGTGTTCTATTTAATATTTCATTAAAACTTGGAGCCACAGAGTTGACAAAGAGTCTAAGAAGTGGGGATAAGAGTAATGTACTGCTATTATTTTAACAAGGTTACAATTATAAAATATTTAAATATTTCATATTACTAGTAATGCAGGGGTTACATGTGCTTGAAGGGATATGTTGCAGAAGAGTGAATCAATTATATACTTTCTATTTCCCATTTAACTAGAAACTCTCTTAAAATTGTGCTTGAAAGAAGCCTAAATTCATGCTTTAACCATTTTCTGAGACACATGCTTTCTACTTGGGAATGTAGAAAGCATTCTGTTTGTGATGTTGAAAGCAGCAAGTTGCAGAGGGAAATAAATGGGAGATCTTTTGGGTGGAGGTCCAGATGTTTGGCTCATTCCAAAAACAAACACTTGGCCTGTACTTACCAAAGCAAATACTACTATTTTTGATGCTTCTATTTTTGGTTGTTCAACCTAAGAACACTAAAGAAGACATGAGGGCAGGTTTTCAGCTCTTCCTAAAAACTAGGCTCATGACTGGTGTCTTAAATTAGGTCATCATGAAACATGTAGGCCTTGTTCCCATAAGTGTATGTGTTGTCCTGAAACCATCCTCAAGAAAGTCTGAAATGTATTCAAGGATGGGGAGAAACTCCCTTTCCTGCAGCAGATGCACGGGAGCAGTCTGTCAATTGCTTATTTTTGGCTGGCTGTATGTGACTTTTCCAAGACTGTGAATGCATGATAAGCAGGACTGAGCTGGCATATTCTAAGACATCATAGCACTGGATGACTCGAATGGGAATCAGGAGTCACTCATACAAGACATGCAGATGACCACGATTTCTGTCATCTTTGAAAGTAATTTACCAAAGATGATGGGAAAAGAAATAACATTCAGTCCCTGCATTTTTCAGTCTCATAGTTAGTTTCCACATACTGTTAGTCCCCTCTAATCAGTACAGCAGCTGGTCACCTCTCAGCTTCTATCAAACTGGTGCTGTTGCCTAGCAGTGGGACAGTTACCTTGGACTCTGGGAAGACTGCAAATCATAATGGATTATAAGATCTAAACCCGATTCCTTGTGGGATGATTCGGCTGACTGCTAAAGGTAGGAGAACAGAGGAATTCTTTCAAATATAAGCCAGATGGGGCTTTGGTTGTGGCCTGTTTAGATTTTTGGTAGCTTTACAATGCTGGGAGCTTTATTATCAAGCGAATGGAAGACAAGTGGCCACTGGAGATTTGAGGTGCGGGACAGCTTTTAGGAGCAGTGTGTCTTTCTTGAGACAGGATCAATGAGGGAGAATCAAGGAGAAATTTCTTCAAGGACCAGTAGCATGCAGACAGTGCTCTTTCATTTTGCCAAAAGGCCGTTATAAAAATAACAAGGCTGAACAAACTGATTAGTGCTGTCTAGGCTGACTGAGCAGACTAAGCCACATGTGCTCATCTTGATGTTTAACAGTAACAACTCCCTTAGCATCAGGCTGCTGACCCTAACTTTCACTTCTCCTGCTAATATTTCCTGCACTGGAGACAAAGCTGTATCTTGCCTGGAAGAGCCATGGAAGGTCTAATATGCAGTGAAGATGCCAGAGTGCCTTTGCAGAGAAAATGTGGCTGTAGATCAACACTCTGCAGGTCCCTATGCTCCAAGGACTTGTGCAAGGAGCTGAGAGTAGTCCTTGCTGTACTTTTAAAGATGCAACCTGTGTTCCCTTGTTGGTGCTAGTGCACAAGGCATAACGGCATATAGTAATGGTGTTACCCCATCCTCCTCCAGAGAGGCCGCCTCTGAGTCACTAAATGTTGCCAGCAATTCTAGCTCACTCCCATCACCTGTGACATCTCCTGCATGGATAAATTGGTGGAGAAGGCTTTCTCTTTCCCTGCAGTTCACCTGTGTGGGGTCATCCCCACAGTATCTCGGAGACTAGTTTTAAGGGAGCTATTAACATTCTTTGTGGCTCTCAATGCTGGCACTAGCAGAACTAATATGTAATATAATAATGTATCTAGGATAATATATCACTATATCTAGCTGAAATTTGGGGGATCCCAAGAGGAGATTTAAACCTCTGAAGGCATAAGGGCTTTTTTGTCTGAAGAATAATAGATGGATCTAGTTTATGAAAAGACTTGGAGGACTAGGGGGAGAAGGCCTTCTCCATGTATGTGGGGCTATAGTAACCCATGCAATAAACCAGATTCCAGAGTAGTGCTTGGTAGTTTGTGCATTCTTATAGCTGAACCTGGACTCTCAGATGATCTTCAGAGTTTAACCATATTTGTATGGATTTCTCAACCCATCTCAGAGACTTCTACCCACTAATGCAGAGAGATAATACTCCTTGTCTTGTTTCAGAAGGACCTGATAAGATGCTCACTCAGTCCAGAAGGAACTGACTACATAGTCTCTTGAAACAATCCCAGCTCCTATGTGAAGTGCTTTTAGCTGAGCTCACATTGTCCAAATGTACAGCTCTAAATGCAGGATTATCTTCCTCAAATGGGAAGTACCTTTGCAAGACATGAGCTTGGATACTGGTAGATGTATCTGAAAATAAATGGTTCTAATCTAAAGATCAGTTTTGATTATACATGCCTTCATCACATGCAGCAGAAGACATTGTGATTTTTAAAATGTATTCACTGATGGCTATTAGACCCAGAACAGTTTAGCTTCTGTGTACCCTATCTATGATATAAGGTTGATTGTGCCAGTGCAGAGATTACTCTTTCAAGAAGTCATACTAGCAGATGTACCAATTTATATAGGGCATTCACCACTGCTTATGGACTACTGTCCTGGTAAGGATTTTTAAGTATTACTTCATCAGGTGCTTCAGAAGAACTTGCCTTTCTACTGACAGTGTGACCCCCGCCCCCATATACTGATCCTCTGAGTTACTCTCTTAATACAAGCTGTATTAATATGTTTTGATAAGGAATGATATTTTCAATGAGCCATTTGCTCCTGTAACTATTAGGGAATCAAAGACCTTGCTCATTGAAGTCATTGGCAAAGCCCTGCTCAGCTGTGAGGAAAGCAGGATCTGTCTGCAGGTTTTTCAAGTAAAAGCTTGTTAAGGCCACTGAGTGGCAGTTTATTCTTTTGGCATCCTCATTGGCAGTGCTGTATGAGAGAGCAGGGTGAGAGCTGCCAGCAAACACTGGAAGTCATTAGTGAAGAGAAGATGTAGCATACCATGACTTGAAGAGGGTTAGACAGGAAAAAGGCCGGTGTCTTTCTTAACCTGATACCCCCCCCACAGCAAAAGCAGCAGCTTCTGGTTGGGAATGAAGGACGAAGTCTGCCAAAACTAATGAATGTTTAAAGAAGCTTTGTAAAATAACTGCTTTTTACTATAAAAGGACAACTTCTAACTGCTGTCACAGCAATTGCTTCCAGACTTTGTTTAGAATAATAGTGGCTGTCACCTGATGTAAAGCCACCTGAAGGACGTCACAAAGACTGGTAAGGATGCAAGTACCCTAAGGTTGGTGTTGGAGGAGAAAATAAAGCCCAGAGTATCATACGATTTGCTTCAGATGTTACCACAAATGAGGCAGATTGTCTGACCCACTGAACTGCTGCCTCCTTTTGTGCTACCTGTGTAACCACATTGAATATACCCAAAATCCAGCAGGCAGGTTTTAATTAGACACAACATTTGAGTCCCCAAAAAGAAAATTATGTAATATAATGAGTAATGTTGAGTGGGCGAGGGAAATTCTTGGTGTTTTCTGCCATGCTTTACCTTAAACAGCTTCTTGCATGGCTACATTTTTGTGTAATTGGTAATGAGAGAGGGCTTATTTTGCTTCACAAAAGAACGATTGCCCATGCTAGTAACTCACCCATCAGACTCTCCTTCCTGTTCAGGTTAACCAAGAGTAGCCATGCATGGAAAAACCTTTTTTTATTCACCCAAAGAAAAGAACACATGCTGTTAGAGTTAGTGAAATAGATGGTCCAGACTATATCAGCTGTCAACAGTCACTGCAGCTGCTCGCTCATCAAAAATATTGTGGGGCAGCCTCAACCGTCAGATGAAACTCACTGAAGACCCAGATTCCTCTCCTGTGTCTTTGAGTTAGAATTGAAAAGTTAATTTGGATAGTCCATTTTAAAGCTATTTCAGTGGGAGAATGCCCAAGGCCCAGAGACATTAGATGCTCAACAGTCATCAAAATCGATTCCCTCTCTACTTTCGAAACTCTGCCCTAATGCCCAGAGAATTTAGGTCAACCTGCTGATGTGAGTGAGATGCATACAACAAGTATGGAGGACTATATGTATATGAAACAGTTGCCTCTCCAGTCTCTCAGATACATGTGCGTGCTCTCTCTCTCTCTCTCTCTCTCTCTCACCCATGCACACCCAACTTTTCTAATGCTTCTTTTTCAACAGTTTTTTCTTTTGTTTAAACTGTGAAAGGTCCCAAGTAAGATTATTGTTGTATTTTTTGTTTAAAATTCACAGGGTGACTACTTCTGGTACAAAACCTATAGTGACTACAAGCTGCAGCATTTCTTTTTTAAAGAATCTTGTGACCTTTAGCTAAGAGTTTGTTCCAGCTCTGTTGATGATGCTGTATTCCTGTCCAACATCAAACCCTGCTGTAACTCTGAAGGACGCCAAGGAATGTGTTTTAAAAATCCCTTATGTCTGATTTTGGGAAGGAGGGGAGGGAGAAAGACCTTATGACATAACCCCAATGCCATATTTATTGTTCAAAGGTATTTTTCAAATGCAGCCAAGTCCTATTTTCAAAAGTGACTTGGACATAGATGAGCATCCCATTATGTTTCAGTGAGAGTTAGGTTCCTTGAAAATTTGACCCCAAACCTTACTGGCTTTGACATTTGTAGATGGCTCTGGGATCTGTTACATCAAGTTCCTTGTGGAGGAGCAAGAAGGGATGAGAACCCATCTTTTCCACCCCTGCATGAGGCTCAGCTCTGATGTAGCTCACATGCTTAGTGCCTCCACAACCCAAATTTTCACTGGTGCTGAGCATCCTACCAACTGAAATCAGCGGGAGCTGCTGGCTCTCAGCACCTCTGCAAATGAGGCCTCCTGAGTTTAGCACCATAGACTCTTCCCAATAGACAGGGAAGGAAAGGGCATCAGCAAGTATTGCTTGTCCTAATTAAAACAAGAGCATGCTGTGTTCTGCTAAAAGAGGTGGCACATTGCTCATATTCTTCTTACTGAAGTCCTAGAGAGGAACTTCCCCTATAGGCAGCTAAGTGCTATATAAACTAAATGTAGCTCTGCATGTGTGCTGTTGCGAGCCACTTAGTTTTAGATCCTATTCCTCCTCACAATTCAACCCAACCCTTCTGAGCATGCTCATAAGGCAGCCACTGTGGCTGTTTCTGCTCTGTTACAATCCTATTCCACCTGGAAAGATGAATGGTTCTTGCCGGTCATGGGGGCGGTTTTCCAGTAGTCTTTCAGGGGCCTACATCAAGTGAGGTGCCTTAGCAGAAGCTCAACAGAGCGTAACGGATCTCTTCTGAGTCTCGTCAGAAGGACAACTCAAGTTGCACAGGACAGGTCAG
The DNA here is from genome assembly GCF_052110815.1 of Crocodylus siamensis. Lineage (NCBI taxonomy): Eukaryota > Metazoa > Chordata > Crocodylia > Crocodylidae > Crocodylus > Crocodylus siamensis. Next base: position 141,918,254 of record NC_143397.1, read on the forward strand.
ACATCAGCTCTGGAGAACAGACCCTGAATGCTACTTACATCCATATGTTTTATTAAATGGGAAAGAAAACTCAGGCCGGATCCCTACTAGATGAGAAAAGGGTGATGATTTAGGAGAATGTCGGGAAACAATGAGCTAGAGTGCTTAGACCTGCTCGAGCTGCCGTGTCTTGGGTTTCAGCTTCAAATGCTGTCAGCTCACTTGATCTGCTTGTGTTGTGTTGTGGCTTGACCATTTACCTTTGAAGGGAGGCTACTAGGATGCGGCTTACTTGAAAATCACCTGTACATACGTTGTAAACTGAAGTTTGAATGCATCACGTACTGATAGACAAGGGTGAATGTGTGTGTGTGTGTGTGTGTGTGTGTGGTTTTTGCAAGTAGGATGGGAGCACTTGCTGGCTTGTGTGTTAGACAGCCTGATCACTGAGAGCAGGACAAATTCTGACTGGGCTAGCATGCCAGACAGCCCCTTTTCACTCCTTGCTTATAGCTATTTTGTTTCTTTTTAAATCATTCTTCTGCACATATCTGACAGACTGCACAGAATCTTTTCAAAGTGAAATACCACTGCACATTCATTCAGTTCTTTCACTCAAACCCAGCCACCTCTCTCCTGTACTGTAGTGATGAAACTGAAGACAGTCAGACCTACATTTTTCATACAAGTGTATTCATTCAGCTGCCTAAGGAATATTGGCTAATCCTCTGGGATATTCCTACAAAGAATATAGATGCTGTCCCTGCTTACACACCTTAAAATCTTCTTTTTTTCTTTTGAGGTTTTAAGTTCCTCCTCCATCTTTTGAAAAGAAGACAATGTAAGCACTGACCACAACGGTACCAGCTGGTGGGAATGGGCTGGGACCCAGGATTTACCCCTCAGTAATCAGGTTAGGGTAAACCAATAAGAGCTTGAATTGTATGAGGTACATTCCTACCTCCCTTAGGGTTTTTCATCTGAAACCTCTAATCATGCCCTTGTTTTGTAATAATTTGTTATACATATGCGGTACTTTCCACCCATGGCTCTCAAAGTGTTTTATGAACATGACTTATGCTTCACAGCTTCCCTGAGGTAATTAAATATTAGGGCAGGGAAAACTTTATGGGATTTTGGATTTTGCAAACCCTCCTGCTTATCCTGAGGTTTGCCAGGCTTGTTTGTGTTTGTGCCAAGCTTGTTTGTGAGGTTTGCCAAGCTTGTGTTCATGTACCTTTTTCCCCTGTGATATTGACTCCTGCTTTTTTCCCCCCAAAAGTGCCACAATTAAAAAAAAAAAAAAAAAAAGCAGCAGAAGTGCAAAGGAAGATTGTAGTGCATGCATGTTCCAGGCATTTAGTGGGATGTTCAGACATCTAACACACATTGCTGCTGTGTTAGAATATCAAGCATTCACAGAGGTTGGAGGCATCCTACCACTGCTTCCATCAAGCCCTGGGAGTATCATTCTGTTATAAAAAACTTCTGTTTTCATTGCTTGGCATTTTAGTTTAATACTGTGTATATATTTGACTTTCCTGGCCTTGATCTGCCTCAACCAGAATTCTGATTTCTTGCCCTCAGGAATATAACTGTCTGCTCAGTATAAAGTCTTTAGGCAATGCAAGCACACTGCTTTCCCTGCTGGAATTGCCCCTTTAGGAACCAGTTGCACTCCTTTCACTCATATTTATTTTGGATCTTCCTTCAATACTGCTTATCTAAGATTTCCTCCACTTCCAGCATCAGCTTTGTTCCCTTCCTGCTCCCGAAAGGCAAGGGGACGTGTGTTTCATGCTAGTGTTGGGACAGGGGAACTATTGATAAGAATGTTGCTGTTCTTCACCAGAACCATCCTGCATGTGAGCCCATTACTGGAAGCACTGTAAACCATGTCAATGATTCTGGTCTTGTGGGGTAGCATTTGGATCCCTAAAAGAAGTTGCCAACACCCATCTGGAAGACGCAGTGTTTCTTGGGACCATCACAAAACCTTTGTTGTATGAATTCAGCATAGGCCAGTCTTGGTGTTGACAGGTCTTCCCAATCCATGTATCTCAACTCTTGGCCATGAGCTTCCTTTTTCACTCAGTCTAGTGACAGTGGTGCTTGTTGTCCCTAGAGAAAACCTCTCCTGATGTCCTGGCTACTATTGCAGAGTGGTATCAGGCAGCCAAGTTTCCTCTGTTTTTGATTCTCCTGCTGGATCCAAACCTGAAGGAAGCAACTGGGAAGAGGTAGCAAATATGTCTGTTCAGAAAATAAAGAAGATTGAAGCAGTTGGAAATATTCCTACCATGCTACCTGAGGAAGGGAAGCAGTGTGGAAGGCAGAAAATGGAGGGGAAGCTGTGGTGTCCTCTTGCATGTCCTATCCCTCCCCATAGTAGCAAGGCAAGAGGAGACTGGAAAGACTGGGGGAGAGAATGGGAAATCCAGTGGATACCGGGTAGGACTGAAGGGAGAGGGACAACATGAGGAGTAGAACAGGGTACTGGGGACACAGAAGAGAGCATGCCACGAGGTAGCAGCTATGAGGAAGACTCTTACCCATCTCCATCAATCTCTTCCTCCTACCCTACACACCAAGCAACCAGGCTATATCCATCAGGCCCTCTGCTGCCTCTAGCATCCCAGCTAACCCTTTGGTGGGAATGACTTGGCCCAACAGCCATAATATAGAAGGAGGATAGAAGTAAAGCAAGTAAGTTCTTTATGCCATTGAACAATAAATTAAGGCTCCTATGCAGCTGTACATGCCCCTTTGCTGTAGTGGCACTTCTCTGAAATGACTAGCCTGCACTCCAGAATCTCAACATTCCTTTGTACTGAAATGAATCTCCAGCTGAGCACAAATCTCTCAGTACCTCTTCCAGGTATTTTCTGCTGAACCCAACTCACCTCAGTCTGGTAACATTGTTGGAGAAAGAAAAGCCCAGAGCCATCCTTTTCTTAGTGCCCTACAGCTTAGTGCCCTAACAGAGAGCACAAGTCCAACTTGCTTTAAACACGGCATCTCTTTGGACTGAAATTTCTTTCCTAATTCCCAGTGACAACTTGCCCTGCCAAAACTTGCCTCCTTTCTCCATTCCATTGCCTCATTTTGAAGGGTACAGGATATATGCTTCTCCTTGCTTCACATGCTCTTTCTCACTGGGTCCATCTACATGTGCTCTTTACTGCAGAGTAGACTAATTAGCTCTGCAGTAACATGACACAGTCTACACATGTGCTGGTATTAGGGCTCAGTAAACTAATTAACTCTGCTGTAAGATCGTACTGTCAGTTCAGTACAACAGAGTAATTAACGGCACTAAAACGCACGTGTAGATTCTGACTGCTGGTGTACGTTGTACCCGGTCAACCCAGACAGCCAGGGGCCAGCTCTGCCCTGGCTCAACTTGCTACTGTCCTGGGTGCACTTGTAAACGCTGCACCTGGGAGCAGCTTAGTCCAGCCCTCACTGCTCCAGAGTTTATTGTGTCACATAAATTGCACATGTAGATGCACCCACTATGTATCAGGCCTGGAGGAAGGAAATCCCAAAGGAGCATGTTGATGCTTATTTTTTCTCCCTTCCTGATGAGGAACGTACATAGGAGACTGCAGCCTGTTGTGCTGCAGTCCCCCTGGGGAAATCCTTGAGGTCCTATAAGGTTCTGAATCAGGCTGAACTGAGAACCCCTGGTATTAATATCTTTCTGCCACATACACACATGCACGCACGATTTTGGGGGAAGAAATGATTAACTGTGCCCCATGAGAAGAAGGGATATGTTTCCCAAGAGGCAAAACCAGATTCTTATTTCTAATAATTAAGATAACAATGTATTTGGTTTGACAGCTTGGTATCTTTGGATTTTTCCTGACTATTTTCCCTCTGCAGGCATCAGATTTCATGAATGTCTTCCTTTAGCTTATTTATAATTGATATGTAACAAAGCAATTGTGTCAAGAGTTGTTTGCCAATTGCATTTGTATGATGCTTGGAGGATGCGTTGTGACATAAGACCCTTTATTACCAATGATAAGAAGCAAGAAGGGAAGAAACCATGTTGAGCATTAGAAAGCAGAGTGAACATTAGGAGAAAATCATTTATTTGTCAACGGAGAACGCTGGATATTGAAATGATCTGGTATCACAGGATGCTGTTCTCATATTACTTTTTCTGAGAAGAATCCCAGTTTAATGACTATCCCTGGCAGGGTAAAGGCATTTTAGAGATTCCTAGGCCAGCAAGTTTATGAGCACTGTGGAAGTCGCTGCCTGGCCTAACGGTTATAATGAACATGAAAACCAAAAGAGACCCACACTGTTTACAAAGGAGTGATGCTGCTTGATCAAAAAATGTTTTTTTAACCAAAATTAACATTTTTTATGCAGAAAATGTTGATTTTGGTCAGATTTGTCTCCAGTCTTTTAAGATGAGAAATCAATAATTGAAGACAAAAATGTAAAATATTTTATTTTTTGGTTGAAACAATCAATTTTTGAAACCCCCAAAGTGAAAACTGTTGTAGGAAAAAATAAGCAACTCAGACCATTTGAGGGGGTTGATTTTTCATGTTGAAAGTAAATGCTTTTCATGTGTTAAAAGTCTTCCATAGCTCAAAAATTCCCAGGGAAAAGGAACTGGCATTCCTCAAGAAAGTTTTTCCTTAAGTTTTCTAATAGCAATAAATCAGACTACACTTTCTATGTTCCGTCTAAAACAAATGGACACAAGAAAAGGTGGTTAGCAACACAGACTTCCATTTATAGTCCGTTACAGACACATGACTGATGTCACCTTCAGGGTAGAGTAAAGGCTATTTTCTTTGAAGAGACATAATCCTCAGGGCTGATTAAAGGATGGCTTGAAGGTGAAGTCCATCAAAATATTAATAATTCAAATAGATACACTTACTCTGAAAACTATGCAATTATCACTTTAATCTCTTGTTGGGTTAGTAACTTGTTCATGGAGTTGTTATGACTTCTGTGAACATCTTTTGCTTCCTGGTTGAGCAGCCGGAAATTTTTAATGGGAAAGAGTAACGTGAAATAATCTGCAGCAAAAGTTCATACATTTTGGAATGGATCAAGGATCAAATTAAAATGATATGATAGAGATTTTTGATACGCCAAATGGTGTGTATGTGATGTAGAATTACGAGTTTCCAGCCCTTAGGTTGAGATATAAGAGTAGATCTTGTGGATTGCGTAATAGTTTCATAGATGATAGGGTCGGAAGGGACTTATTAGATCATCGAGTCTGACCCCCTGCCCTGGGCAGGAGTGAGTGCTGGGGTCAGATGACCCCAGCCAGGTGCTGTCCAATCTCCTTTTAAATACCTCCAAGGAAGCGGACAGCACCATCTCCCTTGGAAGCATATTCCATATTCTGGCAACCCTCACTGTAAAGAATTATTTTCCTGATGTCCAATCTGAATTTGCTGTCTTCCAGTTTGTGGCCATTATTTCTAGTTACCCTGACAGGTGCCGTGGTAAACATTGTATCTCCTATTTCTTGCTGCTCCCCCATGAGTTTGTAGGCAGTCACAAGATCATAATAGCTATGGCTGTTTTGTTTGGGAGGGGTTTTGATTGTGCACTGATTCTCTTGCCAGTACTAGGAAACCCAGTTTCCTAGCTAGAGGATCATTCTTTTCTTCTGAGTGTCATAGCAGTCACCAATTATTCCCCATAGTCTGTGCCAATTTGATTTAAGGCAGTGGTTTTTGCCTTTTTTCTGTAGTGTTTGACATGTTTTTTTTGCCTAGGGTCTTCTGAGCATATACCAGTATTAGCCACCTACTTTCTTGCTGTTCCATTGGTAAGGTAATGACAGGATCCTTGTTGCCTATGCTTTTTTATTGTGTGTGGGGGGGCTTTTTATAGGTATTTTGGTGTTTCACATAAAGTTATTTGTAGTTGTAGGTGAGGGTTTGAAGTAGTGATTTGAAGATTCCTTCAGTTTAATGAGTGACTGCTAACACAGGGATCTGGATTCAATGGCCCTTCCAATCTTATATTCCTACAATGCGTGGAATCTTCACGTTTCTTGAACTTTTGCTTCAGCATCATAAAGTGGTATGTGAACTTGAGCCTGATTAAAGCTGTGAACTGTTCAGGGCAGAGGCAGTTGTTTTCTGTGTTTGGAAAGTACCTAACATACATTAATTTCTAATTCAACATAATCACCATTTATGATCACAAATCAGCATAATCACAAATTAATAGCTACTGCTAGCATCTGAACAGAACCAAAATGCCTCATATCATCCAAATAAACAGAATAATCCAAAGGGAGAAGTGTTCCTGAATTATGTGGAGTAGAGAAATGAGTCAGAACATCAGGGATTGGTTATCAGCACTGACTATTCCTCTAATAGTTTTGTACTGCCACCAACCATCAACCACTTTCCACATTAAATTAATAATACTAGTTAAATACCTGGGTATTTCCAGGTTTGGAGTATGTCTGTGGACTCAGGTGATTAGAGGGTGGCTGGGATGTGCTCAAGGCCCTGGTACCCCAGAGGTATAGGTGGGGATGAAGGCATTGGTTCTTTTGAGTAGTGGGGGGCAGGTATCAGTATTGTCAGTGTTATTCTTACAGTAGGGAGGCCTTTTTGAAGATTGGCTCTGTATCTCTGGAGAAGTTATTTGGCTTCTCTGCATCATAGTTAACTTCTCAACCATGCAAACAGGACAGTGTGAATGTTGCAAAGTCTTAACTAAGATTTTCAATGCTGAATTTTACAGGATTTTTTCCATAAAACACATATCAAACTTACACATTGTGGTTATATTTGTAGTGGAAACTTGAATCTAATGGATTGCACTGAAGCGAGGGAACAGAAACACTCCCTGCCACCTTGTGTGTCTAATCAGTTATCCCATATTATGAATAAAAATGATGGTGAGCTGTTTGGGAATGAACAAGAATCAGAGCGTCTCCATGTGGGTAAATTATTCCAGAACCGAATAGGGTGAGAATTAAAAGTGCTATTCAGGGGTAACTCCCTGGGTGTGCAGTCTTATTCTACATGTTATGTGCTCTGATTCCACTTTAACTTGATTCACTTCTTAAGTAGGTTGGTACGTGGAGATAGTTTAACTATTCTGGAATGTGTCTTTATGGTTATATGTGGTTATGTATTTTTATTTTTTTTATTTTGACCAAATCCTTTTTGGTCAACCCTAAAAACAAATATGATAATACAGAGCTGATGTGAGGCTATCTGAATGTTGGTAAAGATCTTTGGGATCTTCAGATGCTGTACAATTAAAATATTATGGTGAATAAACAAGAATCCCCTTCCTCAGATTGATTTTAAGGATTTTTTTAATTTAACTTCCTTGAGAGAACAAGTCTGTCCACACTGTAATGAATTAGTTAATGTACTGCAAGATGGTACTGTGCCTGCAGGACCCCTCTGTGGTAGAAATTTTAAAAAATGTAATGGTGGCATCAGGAATGAATTACTGAAGCCTAACAAACACTTTTTAGAGTAAAGATGCCTATAACAGCATGGCTGCCTACATTTAGGATCACAGAAGCGTGTAAGCAGAGGGTCCCCGCCTCACTTGCAGTGTCTTTTCAAGACATGACATATTCCCTTTGAAAATGTATGCCCTGAAACTCTAAGCAAAAACGTACTTTATTTAGACACCAAGAAAAAGAACAAATTAATTTGAAATTGACATGTGAAATATTCTTTTACTTTTAAGAGAAATTCTGAACAATATCAAGACCATGATAATACCTTCTTATTTTATTTAATTCAAAGACAATACTTTATCTATACACATGAGAACAGAGGAAGAATCTGAGGATACTAAATGTCATAATTTAATTGTACCTGAATACAAGGATACTTTTGATGTTAACTGCATTGCATCTTATATAATTTGAATTGATCAATTATTGGACAGCTTTAAGGAATTCAAGGGAAAAATATGAGGAAAGGCAACCCTTGGAGATGAGTCTTAGAGAGGGGATTTTATAAGCATGTGATCAAAGAGTGTATAGAGGTGTTTAGAGTGTTGGGGAAAGTGTAAACTAAGTGGGGTGGGGGGAAGAGGTGCATTGTTGAAATGCTATTGTAGCTGGTTTTATTCTCCTAAGAGATGGCTCAGTGTTGAGAAAGCAACATAAACTTGAGACGTTGTATTTATTGGTATTATCAGCAAAAGAACCTGTCAAGATCTTTAAAAATGTGCAACACCTGAAAACTTGTTCTCAGACATGTTTGAAGGAGTTTTTGCTTTTGGGACCGCTGGCCACTTTCGGCAATGTGGCCTTTTCATTCAAGTATCTCATGGTGGTGAAAATTCTCACCCATAAGTAGAGACGTGACAGGGCAGCTCTACAGGGCAGTGCTGGCTGCTGCACTGGCGGTGCTGGTGTCAGCAAAGCTAGGCACTAGCTGCAGTGGTGGCTATATTTGTCCCTCCCCCAGAGTAGTGACTGGAGCTGTTTCTTTGGTTGTGCATCCCTCCCTCAGTGTTGCCGTGGCTATAAGCTATTGCACTGGTGGATTATAGGACATGAAGTATCAGTATTGTCAGTATTATTTGTACAGTAGGGAGGCCTTTTTGAAGATTGGCTCTGTACCTCTGGAGAAGTTATTGGGCTCTGGGTGACTGACTCAAATACGTAAAGCAGAGTTCGGTAGTGATCAGATACTAACAGAATTGGGAAAGTCATTCAAATGCTGTCTTCAGGCTTTCAAATTTTAAGAGAATTTGGTTCAAATGTGTCCATATCCCTCTTGTGTTCATTTTCTGCAAATATTTACACAGCAAATTTATCAAGGTGACTGTTTGCTAAACAGCAAGATGTGGGCAAATACTGCAAAACAGTGGCAGGGAACAAATCAGTCCTTATACTTATGAGGATACATATCTGAAGTCTGATTCTAAAAGTTAAAACTTGGTTAATCAGGGAAACAATGTTCCCAATGTGTGCTATATGTCTGGTCAGAACAGCCCAAATTGCAAACTGCACAAATCAAATCCTGACGGCAATGTGAATAGTTTTTGAAAATTATGTAAACTGAAATGTATTTTCATAATATGTTTGTTGCATAGTTTTGAGCAATGAACAAATGCATGGAAAATGTGATTTATTCAAACAATTTCATGCAGCAGAAAACAGCTACATTTACTAACTACACAATAGTGTTTTAGTACAAATAGTTCATCAGTTCTTGCCAGCTGATGGAGGTTTTTTGATATCCTACATGCATAAAATGTGTTATGCTTTCAGTCCAGCTCCTAAGAGACAGATGCCCATTTTATTAAAAAGCTGTCTCACGACAAGTCTGACTTCCAGCATGTTGTTAAATAGTACTTATTATAACTTCTGAAGTCTTCATTCATGGCAAATATGACTGTCTTATGACCCAGTTCCAACACTATAGTCCTCAACATAGTTTGGTTATTTCATCTTGCAGTGGACATAGGATTTTAAATATATGATATACATAAACCATATCTGAACCTTACAACAGCCCTAGGTTATCATCCTGCAAACAAGCTGGGCTTCTTATAAGGGGCCTGAGGTAGTTTGGTACACAGCTCTCAATATAAAATAATGCCCATGAAATTCCCTTAGTGGACTGGAAAATCTTAAATCAGGGTAGCAGGCACCAGATTTTTCAATGGTATTTAGGTACTTAAAAGTCCATAGGCTTCTAGAGGGATTTGTAAAAGTTTCTTTAGGTGCCTAACTGCTTTTATAAATCCCATTTTGCATCAATCTGCATCTTTGGATGCCTAAATATATTTGTGCATCTGGGCCCAAGTTATTCAGATGCTCAGGTGGTTGCAGGATGGAGCCCTCAGATTGTGCTAGAGTTTAGAGATCATAGGAAAGTCAAGCTGGAAAGCACTTCATTAGATCATCTTGTCCAGCCCTCTTCTCAAGGCAGGATCATCCCTGGTTAAGCCATCACAGCCAAGTATCTGTCTAGACAGCTTTTGAAAACTCCCAAGGATGGAGATTCCACACTTTTTCTGTGTAGCCTGTTCCAGTGCTTGACCACCCTCATAGTCGGACAGTTCCTCCTAAACACCAGCCTAAATTTCCCCTGCTGCAACTTGAGGGCATTGTTCCTAGTTCTGTTCTTACAGCCACAGAGAAAAGCCCATCTCCATCCTCTCTATAGTTGCCCTCTAGATATCTGAAGACTGTTATCAAATCCCCCCCTTAATAGTGTGTGTGGGGAGTGTGACAAACTTTTCTTCTCTGTGGTCTTTAGTTAGGTAGACAAGATATTCTGAAAAAAGGCAGAGAGATGATCAAAAAGATTATTAAAGTTCTCTATACTTGCAGATTGAAGTAACAGTCTATTTTAGACAGCTTTATATGGCCTCCCCTAACAAGGTATTTCCAAATTATTTAAAAATGGAGTGAATCCGTATAACACATTACCCAGAGTTTATTTTTAAATAGTGTGTGATTAGTCAGCAGCAGTGGTGTGCGTGAAGGACTTGGGGTAACATTTTCAAATGTTCTCCTTGTCAAAAGTGACTCAGGCCAGATGGTAGACTTACCATGCCTACCAATACTGCTGTCAATATGCACTGTTCTCAACTAGAAGTGGTGTAGCTGTTTGTCTTTGGATAAGCTAATTAGTGCTGAGTGGGCATGTCTATACATGCAATTAAAAACTCTGTGCTTACTGTGCCAGAGTTTATTGCTTTCAGGTGCTGCATCTGCACATGTGCCCAGGACCACAGCATGTTGAGCTGAGTTGGAACTGCCCCGATTGGCAGGGAGCCCAGGGGATCAGTCTGTCAGCCCCAGGCTGTTCCCCCAGCTCTATATACTGTGGAGGGGCTGGTTGGGGTGCTACCGTGTGGGGTAGCTGGAAGGCAGACCCCGCACTGAAGCACCCTCAAGCTTCAGCCAGCCAGGGCAGCATCTATGTATGTGTTGCTGTGGAGTAAAAATTTCTGCAGCAGAATAGCACTTGTGTTGACCAGTACTACCTTGCTGCAAAATGAATTAGTTTACCCCACTCTAACAGGGGAATGCATGTAGACATACGTTTAATTAGTCTACACAGCAACTTACCTGCTCAGAAGTGGTACTATTGCGGTGCCTTGTGTAGATGCGCTGTCACTGGGTGTACCTACACAAGATGTTTACTATGCAGATGACTAATTAGCTGCACAGTAAATGTCTCATGTAGACATGCCCAGTGACAGTACTGATTAAGCCATGAACGAGTCCAGTTTGGTGGCTGAGGAAGCAATCCACACCAAACAGTGTTGATGGCACTGCTTCTGAGGAGGTAAGCTGTTGAGTGGACATAATCAATGGCACTAGAGGTCACAAGTCCTATGGGGCGCCAGTGGCACTGAAGTGTTTATGGGGTTAAGACATTTTTAAAAATAGAGCTTAGATCCAGAAGTCACGCGGGCACTTCTGAGAATTTACTCTATACCACATAACAAATGTTTTTAAACATAAGGCTGATCAGATTTGTCAGGAGTGTTGAAACTGCGAAGTCCTAATAGGGGTGGCAGGGGCAGTGACATTTTTGTTGCTTTGGACTTTTGTATTTTCTTTCCAATTTGACAGAGCCCTTCACTACTGGGCAACATTCTTCCCAACCAGATTGGCGCCTCCTGCTCTCTTCTGCTCCCGTGTGAGCAGGGGAAAAGTTACCCTGAGGCTGCAAGAAGCTTTGGAATGATCTGGAGCTATAGGTGGGATGGACAGGAGCTGAAAATCTTATCCCACTCCAGGTAAAGTCAGTGGTCAAATCGTTCCTTGATCTCAGTGGCAGAGGACCAAGCCAATCCAGTCAGCTCATGGCTCGATTCACTACTTTCTATGTACTTAACTTACTGATATAGTTAGACTGTACACTCTTTTGGGGGCATAACTCTATGTTAATATACCATAATGGGGGGCTAGCTCTTGATGGGTCCTTGGCCACTACTGTAACTAACATGGCTACTAATAATTAGTTTTATGCTGGTTTGTCTCCACTGAGACCACTAGAGTTACATTGAGGTCAAACTGGAGTAACACAGTAGTGGTTTCAGCCTATACCCTACGGTAAATCTGTATAGGTTCCTCTTCTGTATCACGGAACTCCCCTCTCCATACAACTGAAGGGGATTTTATAGTAGACACAGTTTAGGGGGAACCCCTGAGTGAGTGGCACTGTCCAGTTGCAAAAACCTTACTCCCTGGCATATTACCCTCTTAATCTTCCTCATTTGGGAGATAGAGTTCACAGTTCTATACCAGGAAAAAACTTTATGTTTACAACAGAAGTACTTTAAGGCTGCACTGAAATCTGGTTTTACACCTTCTAAAGGAGGAAACAGAGGGGCAAAGGAGTTTAGAAAGGTGGCTGCTTTTTTTTTTATTTGGAAGTGTTCTAAACTTCTGAAAAGGGGACTTTCTAATGGGAGCATCCTCCAAGCTTTACTCGTACAAAAGTGCCTGCTTCCTTACATCTACATTTCTACACCATGAGCCTATTTTGTATCGCAAAGAGATTGCTGCCATTCCCACTGAAGTCAGGAGGAAGTTTCTATGTGTGTCTTTGATAACAAAATTGACTCCCCCTGCATTGAAATTATGTTGAACAACTATTTAGAAGAAACAGTCACTTTTCCTGGCATGCATTTACTCAGAGTGACCTTAAAAGTGTGAATTACAAAGGGCTGGGGGGTGAATTTAGTGGTTAAACAGCAAGGGAAGCTGCCTCATACTGGGCCTGCAAACTCGATGTTCATGCACAAACTCCCATTGGAGGTCAACTTGGTTAGCCACTTTCTCATAGTGGGATAGGCTGCAAGATGCTTTGGAGGGTTCAAAATGTTTGCAAAGACAGTGGGGGCTTCTGGTTTTTTGGTGTACACAATAATCATGCTATGAAGTTTTAGTTCTACGGTATTTAATAGTATTTTATTATTTGGCCCCAGTTTTCACCCCTGCCTCACATTAGGCTCTTCAGCTTTGATTTGGCCCCTACATGAAAATGGCTTGAGTTTAAGGAAACCTGTCTTCCTGAAGTCTCTAAGTCTAGAAAGTGAAACCATTGCCTAAAGATGACTTCAGGAGCCTGGTTCAGTATCCAGGTCTGAGCATTTTGTTAATTGGGGATAATCTTCTGTTATTCTGAAAGGGGGTGGGGTAGGGGAGGAGGTAGATTATTTCCTACATGTTTTCATGAAAAACAGAAGCTCCTCCTCTTTTTCTTTCCTTTTCCAAGGAATTTTAATATATATATGTGTATGCATGTGTGTGTGTATGTACATCTATATGTGTGTATATGTGTGTGAAAGAATAAGCTTTGTCTGCAAAGGGCACATCTTTCAACTACCTTCCTGGAACTGGGGGAAAAGATGGGATTTTATCCTCAGGGGCTTGATTTAATTCACCATTTCCCGTTTGTGAACAGCATTTGTGAGCGTTGGACAAAAAAAAAAGGGTTCAAGGCTACCACGTAGCGTTAGAGCTTATTCAGCACAATACCTTTCACAGCCCTTGAAACTTCAGGCTGAGCCCCCAAGTTCTTCAGTGAGATATAGCGTTTGAGGTGCCTATATATTTCCCCTGGCTCAAGATGCTGCCCTTGCGTGGGTGATTCAGGACAGTCGGAGCAGCACAAGTGAGCACGTGTTTGATCGGCCTCTTGCCCTTTTGCCTGCACCTAAATGGTGTCCTAGCGTCTGGCTGGAAACGGATTCTGAGCAGCGCCCCTCCCCCCCCCATCTAAAAGGGTTTTTTTCATGTAATTGTTTTTAAAAGGGTGCTAATTACAGCTAAATTTCAGAAGATGGCGTTGAAGATTTGCAGTGCCTGCTCTGAACATCGCCGGCACCGACACGACGAAAAAGGCAATGCGCGACTGGTGTTCATCTGATACGTTGAGCACAGAGGATGTGGATGCGTGTTGGGATCGTTAGACCCGAGCAAGAGAAACAAGAGAAGAGCTGCTGGTCGCAACACGTGCATGAAACCTGAAAGGTTTCTTAGATCTAAGAATCGCTCGCGGCTCCAGACCTCGCCCCGCTCAGCGGAGTTTTAGGGCAGTGAATGGAGTAGATTGGGTCTCTGCCCCCCCGCAGCGGGACGTAGCCGGCCCGGGACCGGGCTCTGGCAGGGGCGGCTCCCCGGGGTTTCGTGTTGGCACAGGCGTGTGCCCGGGCCGGGCCGGCTCGCCCCGGCGGGGCACGCGGCGCGGCCGCGGCGGGAACACGTGCTGGGCGGGGGAGGGGCTGCCCGGGGGGCGGCTGCTCCTGCCCCGGGGGGCTTGCTCTGTCTCTGCATGGATATGGCGGGGGGTAATATATACACCCCACCCCCAGCAGCACACGCACACATCTAGCTAGCTAGCTAAAATAATTCTCCAGATAGGTAGATCTATCTGGACACACACACGTACATCTCTATTTATCTATCTGATAGGTAGATCTAGATATATACACACGCGCACACTATATATATATATGTGTGTGTGTGTATATATATAATATGTGTGTGTATATATACACACACACGCACATGTATGTATACACAAGTACATACGCACGCACGTATGGACAGACATATATATATAGATATGTGCTCAGTGGTGCACACAGACACACACATTATAGATATATAGCTAGATATGGGTCTATAGATGTAGACAGATCTAGACAGAGCTAGAGCTGGATATGGATAAGGACTGCCCGTGTGTATGAGATCTGGATGTCCGAGGGGATCCCTATGTACGTGAGCCGCCGGACTCGCCGTGCCCCTGGGTGCCGGGCCGGGCGCCCAGGGGCTGCCCGCTTGGCCCCCAGCCCCTCTGCCTCCCCTCGCCCGACCCGCTGCTCTGGGACCCCGCGGAGCGGCAGCCTCTCGCCGGCCGCTTTTCTACGCGTGGCTGTTTGGTTTCTTGGTTTTGTTTTTCCAGTAAAACACGACGCTCATTTTCTTGTAGGTGCTCGCCTGGATCTTTTACAGTAAAGTAAACTGGCCGTGAAATAAGTGATGTCTCAGGGATTTCCCGTGCTATTTATAAAAGCTAGTGACTGCCGTGCTTGTCCACCTCCACCCCTTGCACGGGGCGCCTGGTGCGTCTGTGTTTACGAGCAGCCGCCCATGTATCAGCGCCGCCGCGGGCCTTGCACCCCGGCGCGGGCCGGCCCGGCGCGGCCCCGCCCCGCCCCGCCCCGCCCCGCCCCGCCCGCTTTCTCTGCAGTCCTATAAGAAAGTTCCCCTTTTCTCCCCTCCATCAGTGCTCCTCTTTCATATCTTTTTTAACCATTTGAGAAATCGGGCTGCCTTCTCCCCTCCCCTTCCCGAGCGGCTGGGCGACAGGTAAGAGATGTTCATCACCAAACCTTGTCTTCTCCTTCTCCTCCTCCCCATTCTTTTCCATCTCCTTCTTCTTGGTTAGAGCCTGGTGCTAAAAGCACCAAGGTCTCAGCTTGATTCCCTGTATAGGACACGAGACCTTTCGTTTGGGACCACAGGACCTTTCCTGCCTCGATGACCTCTTGAGGTCTTTTCCAGCCCCGTTTCTCCCCGTGGTTTCTTCTTCTCCTTCCTCCTGCCTTTCCTTTGCTCCTGCCTAGCCCCATAGAAATGTCCTTGTTGGTTATCAATTGACTAAGCATCCCCCAACACACACACACACACTCACACACACACTTGAAGCTCTGGCATGACACTGGGTTTAGCCCATGGGGTGCTGCAGAGGAGGAGCTCTCCGCCGCTGAGCCCCGTCGCTGAGGCTGAACTTTCTTGGGAGATGCTGAAAGTCAGAAATGGCACCTGGCGCAGGAGAGGTGGGCAGGACTGACTCGGGGGACACTCAGCTGAATTAGGAGGCTTGATCTGGTGGATTTGTTGGGCCGGGAGTTCAACAGCAGCAGGTCAAGCTATTGGGGGGGGGGGGGGGAGGGGGGGAGAACAGGAGAAGAGGGCTGCCCGCTGAGAGCCAGGTGGCAGAAAGCCTTGTCGTGTCAGGGATTGAAAAAGAGCCGGCACTGGAGAGATGCGCCTCGTCTTCCCCCTTGGAAGGGGCCGGGAGGACTTACAGGTGTCTTAAGAAATGCTCCTTTTCCATCCTTGATTTTTTTTTGGTTAGTAACCAAAAGAGCTTCGCTTGGCTTTGGACTGTGCCTGGAAACGTTCCTCTCCATGTAAAAGAGAATTGGGCTTGTTCTACTAAATCAACCCTTTCTAGACGTTGGCTGCAGGAGGCTGGCTCTTTCTCAGCTCCCTCTCTCTTTTTTTCTGTGTAGCTTGATTTTGGAAAGGAGAAAGTTCGGGGTGGGTTCAGTTCAGTCACTTGAGGGGGTTTTTGCCCTTTCCCCCTGCACGCTTGGGGAATGAGAAGGTCCCCCGGCTGCTGAGAAGCCAGTCTTGAGCTCTAGCTTGGCCTGTCCCCGGGCTGCTGTGCCAGGCGCTGCACGTGCTCGAGAGCCTGGGCGGCTCCGCGGGAGCAGCGTGGCCTGGGGGCGCTGCCCATCGCCTGCCCCGGACCTCCCCCAGGGGAGAGGTGGGCAGGACTGGGGGCGCAAGGGAATCGGACCTACAAAGCCACCTGCACTCACCCGGCCACATGCCCCGTTCCCTGGAGCTGCACCCACGCCTAGCAGTGGGCTCTTTCAGTGTGCACGGAACTCACCCTTTATTGCGGGTAATTGGTATGAGTGTCCTCCCTTCAGGCTCTTCTCAGCCTCTCCGGTCGTTTGTAGCTCTGTCCGACATAAGCTAGTCTTCTGGGTAGGTGATTAGAAACTTCCACTTCTTTCCGAAAGGTACAGCATTTGCTTAGCACCTAGCATGTTAGATACATGCCATGTACTTGTACAGACTTGTACGTGTGGGTTAGTGGATGCTAAAAACTTACACACAGCGTGCTAGCGGGATGGGTAAGTACTGTATCACATGAGATACATTATATACCTGAGGACAGGATGGGTATATTACAGCCTGTGTATTATATGTGTTATAGCACCCATTTATCATGCATACCATCTATATCATGAATATTATATATTACATTCTGATATATCGGATATATTGATCTCTCTCTCTCGCTCTCTCTCTCTCTATATATGAATATTGTATATATCGCGTATATCATAAATATAATCTATATGGTGTAGATCATAGTACCCTTGATGTAAGGTGATATATAGTTACAGCAAGGGAAATTCAAGTTGCAGCAAGGGAAGTTTAGGTTAGATATTACCAAAAAAAAAAAAAAAAAAAAAATCTCACTAGGAGGGTAGTAAAACACTGGAACAGGCTACCCAGAGAGGTTGTGAAATCTCCATCCTTGGAGGTTTTTCAGACCCGGCCCGACAAAGTTTTGGCTGGGATGAGATAATTGGGGCTGGTCCTGCTGTGTGCAGGGGATTGAGCTAGCTGGCCTCCTGAGGTCCCGCCCACCCTAATTTTCTATGATTCTATAATATAGAGTATCATGGTAAAACATTATATATGCTGGCAGGGTGGGTGTTATATGCATTATATGCATTATAACACGTTATAACATTCATATATATATGATATGTGATATGCATGATCGATAGGATATTCATTATACACACAAACACTCTGAAATGCATGATAGATATGATATTTGTGATATATATGTATCTATCCCAGGATAGATCGATATAGATGGATCAATCGATCTATCTATATATATATAGATCTATAGATATATCTATCTATCTATCACGACACACATCACGAACGGACTGTCACACCTGTCGTGTGTATCATGGTCCCCGGCACATGCCGTGCTACCCAGTGTCCCGCTCTAGCCCGGGCGGACACGCCGTGCTACACGCACTGCGTCGCTTTAAAAAGCTGCCCTAGGCGCGGCCGGGGAGCGCCCTCCGCGGGGTGTCTAGACGAGGGGGCCGCCAGGGCCCGGGGCCGCGCCGCGCGCCTCCAGCCGCCCGCTGCTCGCGGAGAGTTGCGCGCCCAAGAGCCCCGCTCTGCGCGCGCAGCGGGGGCACCCACCCGCGCGCTCTCCCCGCGAGCCCGCCCGGCCCCCGGCCCCGGCCCCGGCCCCGGCCCCGGGCAGCGATGGGTGGAAAGCGGGGCAGCGGGGAGCCCGCTCCGGCCCGCCGCGGGGGGCGCGGGCGGCTGCAGGGGCCCGGTGGCGGGGCGCTGACCGCGGGTCCGCCGTCTCCCCGCAGCGGGTGCCCGGGCGCGTGCAGCGAGTGGCATGAACCTGGAGGGCGGCGAGTGCGGCATGACCTCGGTGAGCTGCGGCAACGGGAAGCTCCGGCAGTGGCTGATCGACCAGATCGACAGCGGCAAGTACCCGGGGCTGGTGTGGGAGAACGACGAGAAGAGCATCTTCCGCATCCCCTGGAAGCACGCCGGCAAGCAGGACTACAACCGCGAGGAGGACGCCGCCCTCTTCAAGGTAGGGCTGGGGCAGGCGGTCCCCGGGGCCAGCGGGGCTGCCAGGGGCTGGGAGGGACCCCTCCCCCTCCCCCTCCCCCTCCCGGGGGCCCCCTCTGGAGCCGCCCGCGGGGCCGCTCCTTGGCAGCGCCTCAGGCTGGCCTAACACCCCAGCCCAGCCAGGGTCCCCTGCCGCCAGCACCTTGCCCTGTCCTGTGCCCGGTTCTCCCAGATCCCACCCCTCCCGTGGGGGCTGCTTTGCCACCGACCTCATCAGGAGCAGGACCCAGCCTGGCAGGGGGGCTTTCAAAGCATGCCTGGTGGTCGCTGCCCCAGTGGGAGTGCTTGCCACAGCACCAGATTGGGGGCGGGGGGGGGGCTTTTTTTCCCTTCGTTAACGAGGGTTTCCAGATGGTGCGGCTTCCCCCCTCGCCCCTCAGGCCATTCTGTGCTACAGACTCGTTCAGCTGCTGAACAGGTCTGTCAGCATCTATCTGCCTTGTAGCTTTTTCCTTCCTTGGCTGTCACATCTCCCCCCCACCCCTTTCTAAACTGCTTTCATCCACAAGAAGCCATCTCAGGTGTATTTTCACATACATTTATAAGGAGAAAGTTCTCTGTCTCTCTTTGACTCACTCACTCACACGCCATCTCTCACACACTCAGTCTCAGATGCGCACACACATCCACACTCAGTTTCTTACCCACATACTCTGTTTCTCACACCCACACACACACACTGACACTTTCAGTCATGCACATGCACACTCACACAGTCACATGCAAACACACTCATACTGACCCTCACTCATGCACACCCACACACTCATTCTCACACACATCCACATTCACTGACATTCATGTATACACACACTCTTACTCACATACACACATGCACTCACACTGATGCTGTCACTCATGCGCGCACACTTATTCACACACATGCTCACATGCACACACACTGACACTGACGTTCATGCATACACACTCACGCATACATGCACACTGACACACTTACTCATGCGTGCGCACACTTTTAAATTATTGCAGTATTATACCACATCCTTTGATTTCTCCTTCCTTTCCTCCCCTGTGTGATTGTTTGAAATGTCTTCAGGCTTGGGCGCTTTTTAAAGGAAAGTTCCGAGAGGGCATTGATAAACCAGATCCCCCAACCTGGAAGACAAGGTTACGGTGTGCATTGAACAAGAGCAATGACTTTGAAGAACTGGTTGAGAGAAGCCAGCTGGATATCTCAGATCCATATAAAGTGTACAGAATTGTGCCAGAAGGAGCTAAAAAAGGTAATCACAGATTTTCTATATCTGTACCTGTATGTTAAAGATCCTTCCAGTCTCATGGCCTGTCTGGTTAACATGCCTGGTTCTGTAGCCAGTGGAATTTGAGGTAGTTGGCAGGGTAGAGTTGCACTTAATAAGTTCTTAACTCAGAGATGCAGAAGCTTTTGTAAGCAACAGCTTGCTTTGTCAGGTGTGGATGAAGAAAGCTGTTTGCTGCTTCTGAAAGTGTATGCATCTCTGATTTAGTTATCTCTAAGGCCTTCTGTCTGACTTTAGACTAACAGCTAACTACTTTTCTCTTCTCCTTTGACATAGTTACCATACATCCAACTACCTTTGATTCCCCAGCCTGAATAACCTGGTACCCATTTCCAGCTAGGTTGACTAGGGAGTGGCTTTTGGCATAAGCCTAGAGTGGGGCTCAAACTCAAACTTCTGGAGCTGTAGTAAGCCACCCCAACATGAAACATTTTAACTGCTCTTTGGGGATAGAAAGCAAAGAAGCAAGCAAGCGTGTGTGTGTGTAGGTCTTACTTCTGACAATCAAGAAATGAAGAGATGATCAATGTGTTTTACATCACTCCAGTGTTATGTTTCTGAAGTAACCACATAGTCACTCTGATGTCCAACTTTGTAGCAATCATTACAATAGCAAGATGGGCAGTTTGCAAACTTCTCTTATTCAGAGGGTTTAAACTAGAGGTTTTGTCTGAACAAGGACAGCAGGAATTTGAGTCTCACAGCTTTTTAAAAACCATCTCTTGGTTGGAGGGATGGGTTGTCTGTAAACCACTGGAGGAGCATAACCTTTTGTATAGACAATACAGTTCAGTTTGAAACATGGGGAAGCCTACCTTAAGCAGCCAGTTGATGGACAGACAAAAAAGTGTTTTGGAAGTGGGTTTTAAATAAAGGTGGAACAGAACAGCCTGTGCTCACCTGCTTTCGGGTGAGTGCCCCCTGAGGTCCTGCACAGGGGACAGGTACAGTCACAGTCTGGGATTTCATGAGCTCTGGGACTGCTCTCCAGCTCTTGATATACCTCACATGTACACTTGCTATCAGAGTGCACAGGGGCTTGTGTGAGTAGCAGGTCCTCTTCCTGTGCGCACCAGATGGTTCTGGGGGATAGAATCCCTGCCAATGTCCCCGGGGACAGGATGGCTGTGCATCATCTCCATACGGGCTAGTGCCTACAGGACACATTTGAGCCCATAACTTTAGGGTGCTCCGTGCAGAGAGGAAGTTCCTAGTTACAGGTGCTTTCTTGCACCAGTTCCTCAACAATAGGTCACTTTATGTTTTCTCATGCTAGAGTTCATGGCTTTCTTTTACCTCGATTGTGTACATAGGGGCAAAACAACTCAGCATGGAAGATCAACCATTAATGATGAACCATCCTTTCCCAATGACTTCTCCTTACACTTCACTACAGCCTCAGGTACAGTATCACTCACACTTTTTATTTTAAACAAACACATTAGATGCCAGTAAAGATAATTTTTTGCAGTACCTAGCTTTCTATCCTGGCTTACTATTGTTTAACTATGCTTGGGAAAATACCTTTTTGGAAATGGAGAAATTTGGCAGCAGTGGCTTTTATCATGTGAAACCACGGGGCTGTGGATCTATCTTGGCTTCTCTAAAATCTGAATCACAGCTCAGTTTTGGTTGGTAATTGACATTTGTGTTGCTGTTCTACTACTGGGGCCAGGGTTTTTAAACATGTGATGGAACAGTGCTAGGTTTATGGCTAGAGGGCCATGCCCCTCCACTCAGGGTTAGACCAATCACCATATTTGGGGTCAGGAAGGAATTTTACCCATGGTGAGATTGGTATGGACTGTGGGGGTCTTTGTCTTCCTCTGTAGTGGGGAGGCATGGACCCTTTGGATCTCTTGAGAATCTTTTAACAACCTTGCAGCAGCAGGACATTGACTGTCATGGCCCCCTGCTTTACCTGTGGCAGGTTAGGGTGTTATGTCCTGTGGTTTTGTCAAGGTTGACTGTGTAGTTTTGCTAATAGGTTAGACGACAGATTTTTATGGGGTGGTTTGGATAAGGATGATCCTAGCTCTGGGAGGAGGTTGGGCTAGATGACCTCTAAAGGTTCCCTCCAGCCCAACTTCTCTATGATTCTATTCTAAATTAGTAGTCTCCAGCCATGCTCTGATTAGATTTTAAAATAATTTCAGCATGGGTTTTGTTTAGGCCAGTGGTGACAGGCAGCTCAGGTGAGAGCCTCTTTCTGGCAGCAAACCATTATTCCTGTCTCTGTGATAACAGGGTCTGACAGAGCTTTGGAAGCACAAATGACAAAAGATCTCAAATAGGAGAAACAGTGTAACAAAGAGTATCAATTCCGATATAAGCAAATAAAATAATGTCTTGTTAAACTGAACAGGTGTCAAACTACATGCTGCCTCACGAACGGAACTGGAGAGAGTTTGCCCCAGAACAGCACCCTGACATTCCCTACCAGTGTACTGGTGTTCCTTTTGCCACACGTGGTCACCCCTGGCAAGGTCCTGCCTGTGAAAGTGGTAAGAACAGTTTACTTGAGGTCAATCGTATACACCAGTGGTGCTCAACCTATTGGCCCCGTGCACAGGCCCATCTGTTGGCTGTGGTGCCCAGCACTGGCCCCTCCTACTTCTGCACTCGGGAACTGGGTCCTGGCGCTGCTTCCCTGCATCCCCTGCACACTGGCATTAGGTCCTGGGGACCTGGCACTGTTCTCTCTTGCTCTCTGCCTGACAGAACTGGGTCCCGAGGGCCCAGCGCCAACCCACCCAGCCCTGTGAACTGGGATCAGGCTCTGGGTCCAGCATGCAGGGTCTGGGGTTCCCCATGGGTCCAGAAATTTGGCAGTAGGGGAGGGGTGCCACTACACCAACAATTTCCAGACTTCTGGGAAACCTTGTGGGCCAAATCTGGCCCTCAGGCCAGAGATTAAGCATCCCTGATATATACTGATCTACAGAGATAAGAATTGACTGTCATAAATGAACCACCAGCTTTCTATATCTGAGTTGTGGCTCCTCTACAATTTATGTTGATAGCTTCATTTTCCAAAGACTGAACTTCCTTGGATGGCAGCTGTGGGTTAAGGGCACCTCTGAAAAATCCCATCATACACTTCCATATCCCTTATTACCAATAGGTGCATCTACATGAGTTGCTGAATAATACTGCGCAGTAGCACATCACAGCACAAACAGTGCTAATACAATACTGTGTAGTACTGCACAGGAGTGTCACTAAAAAAGTGTTCACCAATGCTACTGCACAGTAACTGCAGTTACTACACATTTATGTAGTGGTTATTATACAAGTACTACATAAATGCGCAGTAACCACTGTGTAGTAGTGTCTCCTCTAGATGCACCAACAGTGTGTTATATTGCCAATCCTGTGCCTTCAGGTATTGTCACTATTATAAAGTCATAATACTGTCTTTAAAAGCAAGAGGGATTTTTTTTTAAAACAGCAACATGTTTTCTTAATTTTCTTCTTGAGTCTTTTGCGGTTCACATTTTTTCAAATCTAACCGTGTGGCCTAGAGATTCCTTTTTGTTTCTAAGTGAAAGCTGAGATTATTATTTTTTTGTGAGTTGGGCACACAGGAGCCCTAGTCACAGATTATACTCAGTGCACAGATATAGAGCAAAAGGACAGTCTTTACCCTGAAGAACTTACAGTTTGAGAGTCTAACAAAATTGCAGCATTTCAGGATCAGGAAAATATTAAACACTGTGAAAGATGGAAACTTCTGTGAGCCTTGAAAATAAGTGAGGTAGAAAAATAAAGATTCCCACCTCTTATGAGGAACAGAGGCAAAGAACGTAGGTGAATTGTCCAGGATTGTACAGGAAATCAGTAGGGCAAAGGCAGTTGCAGCTCAGGTTGGGTTTAGTTCCTTAATCATGTGACTATTCATTGTGCTATGAATGAGTGCAGGGTTAGACTCCTAGGCTGTGTCCACATACCATATATTCAGGTGTTCTTTGCACTGCAAGGGAGCAACACAGGGGTTTAAAAAAAATCTGCAAAAAGAAAAGCAGAGTGGCGGATATAGGGGCTGTTCAAAAGTGGAGTTTAGCCAGTTGGATTCCAGATAAGTCTGGCACCAGCCTCTGTTACTCCACCTGGGGTAAATTGCCATGCAGCAGAGTGTGAATGGCATAGGCATTCCCAATGGACAATCAGCAGTAGCACAAGAAGCGTCACTGCTAGTTGTCCATGGAGAACCAAACATCCATGCACATGTGGATGTGGCTCTACTGCATATGTGCTTATCTCGGTATATTTGTTTCACAAGTAAAACTCCCTCCACATTCAGATGCGGAGGTATTCAAGTGTAGAAGTCCTTGGACCAGATGAGATGAAGGTGAAAGAATATTTAAAACACATAAGGTATAACCTCTTCAGAAGAAGAAGTGATTGCATGGTTTCAGTACTGTGAAATGAACTTCTAATTGCACTTGTCTACTGAAAGTTAAACATGCTTCATGTGGCAGCTTATACAGTTAAGATACAATTGAGTTATTTAGCCAAAATTTTGTATACATTTCTGTCCAAATTACTCCCCATACAAAAGGTATCTCAGTAGGATCATTAAAAGGTCCAAGCTGGTTTTGGTCTGAAGATTTTGGTCTTTTTTATTGAACTCAGGCTAACAGAAATATTTATTTTGAAATGAACTGTGTTGTATGGTCTTGGTAATAGGTGCTATATACTATGCTAAGATGTGTAGACAATAAAAGAAAGCCAAGATGTTTCTACATCTAAAAAGACTAAGCCAAGTGTTGCCAGGGATATAATTTTGAGAAAAGAGAAATCTTTCTATGGGAAGTGTACTGTGTAATCCCCTGCCTCTCCAGTACTTTATTCACATAGTGAAATTGTATGCCTAGTGCAGGTGAATTCAGGGGGTGGGAGGGAGTGGGTGCCATAGTGCAGGCACAGCCCCCTTTGATTCCTGGTCCTCCCAGAAGTTTAGAGCCAATTGCCTGGCCATGGCACCATTTCTAGTCAGGTAGCAGTGAGGGAATCAAGTGACTTCCTGGTTTATTATAATCTACCTGGTTCCTTCTAAATTCTTCATTCTACAATGACCCTCTTCTTTTAATGGTCTTTGATGGTCTTCCACTAATCAAGCTATGCTTTCTTCTGTAATTCTTCTATTAGCTGCTTCTGCAAATGTAGTTCCTATTTTACAACTCTGCAGTCTCTAGCTAGAAACATTAACTCGGGTGTGGAAATAACATTTAGCAAAGCAATGGATGCGCTGTCAAGATGCTCAGGAAAGTGAGATTTTGCTTTATGAATCTGAAAAAGAGATGTCCATTTTATTCTAATGACTAGAAAAACATCTTTTGATGATTTGCCTAGTTTGTTGGGTTTTTTATACAAATTTGCAATCTAGCAAATTAACACCTGTTCCAATAAAGACTTTTTCCTTCTGCTTCAATTGTAAATGGAATGATATACCCCTGGGCCCCTTGTATATTGGTAAAGTTTCTAATTTCTTTTCACTGGAGAAAAATGGGTGTTGCATTATATGGTGATATACTACAGCATCTGCATCCCCCTTTTCAAAATCCTAGATCTGCCCATGGTTGTAGATGATGAGAGGAAAAACCCATGCCAAAACTGATAGATAAAGAACAAGTCATAGGGAAACTGAAATCCTAAAAGAATAGCATATACAATTCCAAATAAGAAAATCTAGATGCAGTCTTCTTAAGATGTTATAATTAAGTTGCTCTGGGCAGGAGAAAATAGTTTGGTGGGTTTTTTTAAATGCTCAATTCCTTGTCCATAGTTGTGAACTCCTGTTGAAATTTGCTCTTAGGTTTTTAGGTAGTCAGACATCATCTGCTTTTTGTTTTGTCTGAAAACAGGTTGTCAGGTGACTGGAACCTTTTATGCTTGTGCACCACCTGAGTCGCAGGCTCCAGGAATTCCAATAGAGCCAAGCATAAGGTCTGCTGAAGCTCTCGCCTTGTCAGGTAAGTCTGTGCAACTCTGAACCATCCAAAAGGTTCTTCCTAGAACTTTCTCAAGTCAATATTTCTCCCTGTTAAGAGGACCTTTCTTCAAGAGTGAACTGAAGCTCTTTGCCTGATGATTCCTTAAACTTAGGCCTCCTTTCAGCAAGATATTCAAAACGTCTGGATAACTGTAAGCATGTGAATAGCCTCCCTAAGATATTGGATTTGGACTGAGATCACTGGAACCATGCACATGCTTAAGATTATTTATGTTTTAAGTATATTGCTGTAGCAGGGCCTTTCTTCGGCCATCAAATAGGAAAATGGCTGACAGAGGTTAATTCTTCTTTAGTTCACTATTCAGCCCTGTTCCTTCTGGATTCAAAGGCCTGGGGTTCTAAATTAAAAAAAAAAAAAGTACATTTTGTCCTGATCAGATATATATGATAATTATGCTGGAGATGCCACTTGTTCTCTATGAAAATAAAATCTTTGGGCAGTTTTGCAGACATTCAGACTCAAGCGTGAGGAATTACTTTACTTCCTTTTTTCTTTTTTTACATTAACAACAGAAAGATGCAATACTAATGGATGAAACATTGTTTGCATATAGAGATTTAAATATGTTCTGAAGAGCCCTCAAAGAGCTGGGTAGCTTTTCTGGATCAGCCTTATATGCATAAGATTGTATGGGTTCATTGCAAGGCTTTAACAATCAGTCTTCTCTACTGAACCACTTTACCACAGTGCCTAAGATTTCAAATGCAATTTTGTTTTAAAGTTAAGGGAAGGCCAATTCTATAAAGCAACGAACTGCATTCTTCCAAAACCCCTAGGTGGTTGCCTCAGATGGTTATATGCAAAATCTGGAGAGAAACACTAGCTATTTCCTTATAACATCTATAGAAACTTGCTGAGATTATGGGTTAATTCTTATATAACTTGTGAAGTAAGAACCCTTTTTTTCCATTCATGAAAAAGCCAGGCATTAATCTTTACCATATTTTAGACTGTCTGCATGGAGGACTACTGGATTTGTCACTCCAGTGGCACCTGTTGGTACAGGCTGGCGTTGGAATCTGTGTTTCCTTGTGCAACCGGCTTCAATATTTAAATTCAGTGTATATTCTTTTGCTAATCTAAGGCTAAATTCTGGGAGGTGCTGAATGTTAGGAATGGCAGGTGCTTAGGACCTTGTAAAATGTGGCCTATTAGCATGAATAGTATTGCTCTGTAATATATTTATAACACTGTATTGCAGTAAAATTTTTCCTTTCTAAAACTGTATTTGCAGACTGTCGACTCCACATCTGTTTATATTACCGTGAAACACTAGTAAAAGAGGTGACGACTTCAAATCCTGAAGGCTGTATGATATCACATGGCCAAAATTATGAGGCCAGTGGCCTGGATCAAGTTATCTTCCCTTACCCAGAGGACAACGCCCAGAGGAAAAACATAGAAAAATTATTGAATCACTTGGAACGGGGAGTGATACTGAGGATGGCGCCTGATGGGCTTTATGCTAAGAGACTTTGTCAGAGCAGAATCTACTGGGATGGGCCTCTGGCACTATGCAGTGACAGGCCCAACAAACTGGAAAGAGAGCAGACATCCAAGCTGTTTGATACCCAGCAGTTTTTAGCAGGTAATTCTCAACCTAGGTTCTCTACTGTCTTTGCAAATGTCACCAGCCTGCTGTCAGGAAGTTTCCAGAGCAAGAGCTTTTTCAGTTTACAGCAGCCAACAAATCAAGCATGGGGAGATGCAGGTGCTCAGCAGGCATTTGGTCCTAAATGTCTGGGCTAAATGAGTACAGGGAAGGGTAATGTTCAACTGGTGCAGAACCATGCCAGTGATGCTTTCAATGCACAGAGATGGGTCTTGTTGAGAGCAATGGGAACTACTCATGCTCACTTAAGGATGCTGTAAGGTTCCTGTCATTTTATACTGGGTAGAGGGAACCCAGTGAAACATCATTTCCCAATATGGAGGAGCAGAGGGGAGTGGATACCTTAGTATAAGCCTTGAGTAACCCTATGGTTCAAAGTCACATGACTCCAGGGTGAGCCTGAAGCTACGCCCAAAGTATTTAAAGTACGACTCCCAACAGAAAGAGGGGAATTTTTTGGATCTGGGTTTTTTGGTGTGTGTTTAAAAAAAATACCCTGGGGCATATCTGTGAGGTGATTTTAGAAACTCTGTCTTTCCCATCTTTCTGGGATAGGGTGGGACTGTCAGGTCAGATGAAAGGTCAGATGAAAGGACCGTAATGAAAGGTCAGATGCCTGGAGAATGAATAATGAGGTAGAACACATGTGTTTACCTCCCCTGTGCTGGTTTTCTCCATTATAGGCAGTAGTATGGAGAGGGGAACAGTTTCCACAGGGTAGCTCCTTCTTCTCTTGCACAGCAGAAGGAGGGCCCAGAAGTCAAGGGTTAGAGGCTTAGCCTCTACTTTCCAAGAGCAGGCACTGTGAGGAAAGTAGCCTGCTCCACATAATGTGGCTGGAACAGATTATTTCCCTTGGAGGACAAGGGTGCAACTATAGCAGCCACAAATAGTGTTGATCCTCTCTTAGGACTGGGCTGAACCAGAGGAAGACTCTGGAGCTGTAGAAAGGCCTAGTCTTCCATCAGGTCAGAGCATTTCAGACACAGGGACCTGTACAAGTTTCCCTGCAAAATAGCGTAGCACTTAACACCAGAAAATGAACTGCCACCATTAAAATACACAGACATCCAGGCTTTGGTGTATCACCCTAGCAAAATTGGTAGGTCATATATGGATTTAAAGACAAATGTGGAAAGCAGGTGAAATTTAACTTCTCTTGCATGCTAATTGTAAGAAATGTATTTCTGTCTCTGGTGCTGTTTTTGTGAGTCCCTTTCCCTTTCCCAGATGCCACAGTAGGTTTACTCTGAGTTCTGCAGCCCATGTGTTGCAGTCTCTCTTTTTAGAAGCCTCTCATTCCCCAGATCCTGGATTTTCCTGAGCTGCACATGCGTAAATGCATGAGCCACTGCTTGTACACAATTGCCTGCTTAGCCTGGGCTCTGCTATTGCAGCCGTGTGCACAGTTTGGAGTTTTGCATGTGCAAATACATAGCTGCTTAGGTGGTTTTGTCATGCTTGTAAGCAAGCTCCCAACATTCAGTGCAGATTTGGATGTGCACTGTTTAGAAAATGAGGGCCTTTGTGAACAGAGGCATTGAAGAATTCTATTAAAAGATGTCATGTCCAAAGGAATATAGAGACTCAAAGAGAAAGACGTGGGACCTGGGTTGTGGTATGTAATATACAGGGTACAATGCAGGTGCAGGATATGGTTTCTAAAAGACTGAGGCTTTATATTAAGTAAACTGCACCACACAGACACATAATTCAGAGGAGATAAATTATAATAACATTTGGGTTGCTCTGGAGGGACCTAAGTCATGAACACAGTAAACCAAGAGGGGGAGAGAATTGGGAAGCTGTCAGATAACAGTAAGAAGAAGGTGTAAAAGGATTTTAGGAAGGCTGGTATGACTGGGGTGCATGGAAGGCCTTCTAGATTAGAAGCAGCTTCAGTTTCTCTTACAAGATGAAAGGGAGCCAGGGAAAATACTTGAAGAAACATTTAGAGGACCTCACTTCGAGTTTGTGCATGAGGAAGAGTTTCACATCAAGGATTGCTTCTTAAGACAGAGACCTGGCATGAAGCAACTCCCCTCTGTATCCTACATTTTCCCTGGGATATTTATGTGGCAGTGCTCACTGCGATCATGTTAAATTCCATGGAGAAGTAGGGGGATGGAGCAGAGATGGAGATAAGGTCCTTTCTTGATAGCAGTACTGGGACTTATTTGTTTGAAATTGGATTGACACCAAGTAGCTCCTTCTTCCCCTGTCTTATGACATTTCAGTGAAGGCAGCTTTGGACTGATCATCCTGAAGAACAAGAAACCTCTTGGCTATGCTCTTTCCAAGTTTATACTCACTGGGCACATCTACATGTGCAATTAATGTGATGCAATAAATTCGGGAACGATTGCATGTGTGTCCAGGACCACAGTACATTGAGTTGGGTTGGAGCAGCCCTGGCTGGCAGGGGCCCCAGAGGGCCAGCCTGCCAATCTGGGGCTGCTCCCCTGGATCAGTATGCTGTAGAGGGGCAAGCTGTGGCACAAGGGTGCTTCAGTGTGGGGCTAGCCAGCAGGCAGCCAGTGCACTGAAAGACCTTCATGCCCCAGCCAGCTGGGGCAGCATCTACATGTGCACTACTGCAGAGTTTTTTTACTCCGTAGCAGGAAAGTACTTATATTTACAAATACCATCCTGCTGAGGCGTAAATTAGTTTGATCCAGCCTAATAGGGTGCACGTGTAGTCACGTGACATTTACTGTGCAGCTAATCAGTCTATTATACAGTAAACTTCTCGTGTAGATGCGCCCACTGAATAACTGCCACATGCTTATTCAAGCTATGTTGTAGTAGGACATAACAGGTTCCTGAAGGCAACAACAACAAGGTTTGCAGCATTTTTAGGGGTTTCTGGAAACAGAAAATGTTGATTGGAGCTAGGCATAACGAGGCCAGAGCTGACCAAACAGAGGGTGTATGAAAGCAGTTGGAGAAAGGAAGTAGCGTTATCGTTGTTTCACAGATGAGTGAGTTAGGCACAGACAGTTTATGTGACTTGCTTAGGGCCCCTCTGGAAGTGTGTGGCAGCCTCAGAACCAAGATCTGAATTCACATCTCTTGAATCCTAGTCCAAGGTGTTAACTCAATGCCTTAACCGTCTTCCTCTCTGCTGTTTAGCATGCCCCATTGCAAATATATTACTTGTAATAATATTGATTCCCTTTTGAAAGGTGCTTCTGTGGTAATGAAAGGCTACAGAAGTCAGTGTAGAACATTATTATTGGTTCTGGTACGGTGCAGGTGGGAGAATGTGTAGGCATAACAGAGCTAGCTTGGGCACTGAAGGCAGGGGGTCAGCACAGGTGCCTGTGTGGACTGCAGAAACCCACCATGGATGCTGCCTGTATACTAGGCTGCTAATCCATGTGACTGCATCTTCACCCATTCTGGTAGTGGAGTTAAAGCTCACATGGGTGAGCCTGCATATGCTGCAGTTACACCTCTGAAGTGTAGTGTAAGCACAGCCACAGGAAGAGATTGTGTGAGAGATCAGGGAACCTAGCTCTGGTTGGAGAAGAGAAAGGAAACCAGTTCACCTACCTCTCCAAAACATATTGGGTCCCAACTAATTATGTGACTGGTGGAACGGGCAATGGCCAGACACTGGAGCCAACTGAGCTCTGTTTGTGTTAGATTCTGTTTCCTGCTTTAAGTCAAGTGAGTTGGACCACTTTGGTTACTGAAGCTGAAACACTGTGATTACTGAAGCAGTACATGGCACTACTGTTAGAGTCAACAGCTCCTCCTGTTCTACCCCACCTTGGCAACTTCACTGCCATGTTTTTCAAGGAAGTTATACCATGGGACTTTGGTGAGTCCTTCTGAAGTGGGAAAAGCTCAAAATAGACAAGTTCAAGGGTCCTCAGAAGTGTTTCAGAAGGCCTTGATATTAAGCCAAGCCTCAGTATTACCACAATCTGAAGAAAATCTGGTTTTCAGTTGTCTGTTCCTAGCTAATGTTTACCCATCATCTGTGACAGAGTCTCCAGCCTCTATCCTCTTTGTCTCTCCTTTCTCTGAGCCTGCCTACCCTCTTCCTAGACCACTTCTACTCTTTCTCCACTCTCTGGTGCCCACCCATCATTTCTCTAGTTTGCTATTCTGCTCTGAGGTCTTTTACTGCCTGCCAAGGGCCCCATCCTGACGCAGCCATTCCTGGTAAGGATTTTTCTAAATGTATTCATTCTTTCTTTAGAGTTGCAAGCTTTTGCCCACCATGGACGTCCACTGCCAAGATTCCAGGTTGCTCTGTGTTTTGGAGAGGAATTTCCAGACCCACAAAGGCAGAGGAAGCTTATTACAGCCCATGTAAGTATGATTTATGCATTTTATTTTTTTTTAGTTTCAAATGATGGGATGGGCAGTTGCCAGGCAGCCTTCTCTGCCTCATATCCTTAAGTTTGGAGAGAGGCACTAAACCCTGAAGGTACAAAAGGATACAGTACTGGGACTTGGAAGACCTAGTTTCAGTCCCCAGCTCTACCAGTGGTCAGCTGGATGACCTTGGTCAAATCCTTTCTGTTCTTTTTGATTCATTGGCCTTCGTTGACAAGTGATTTGAGATCTCCAGATGATTACTAGCTATGGTAGGATGATTACTAGTTCTAAATGGAAGTTTGACTTGTATTATGTGGTAAATGCAATGCTAGTAGGCATGGCCTTGAATATAATATAATGATGTAGCTGCTGAAACAGCAAAAAGCAGCATAATTGTACTCCAGAATCTTAGCTTTCATCTAAAACCACTCCAGAGTTTTTGGCAGCCCTGCTACAAAAGGTGATCAGTGCCAGGCCACTTCAGTGTTGGTAGCCCTCTGAGAATAGTTTGCATGCACATGAAGCTAGTGGTTTAGGTCTCTTGGCAGAATTTACTGCTTTGGGTTGCTTTTGGTTCACATTTTGAAGTTATTTTATTAATCCTCAATTTGGCCTATACTGCACACATTTTCATATGTTCCCTGCAGCAAGGCAGCTGCACTGGTGGAAACTAAAATCAGCTATTTTCCACACTGACCTATAAAACCTGAGTTCCACCAGGGAGGGAATGTGCACAGTGTAAGGCAGGAGAATGCGGGCATTTCTGTTTAGCTTCCAAAAGTCATTCAGCTGTTAAGATGAGGAACTTCAGATAGATTATCTTCAAATATTGCTTTCCCTTAACTAATTATGTAGCTCTCTGCCTGACTACATGTTGCCCTTTGATACCCATAGAAAACTGGTTACAGCTTCTAGGTTGTTTTGCTCTTTTTCCCAGACATCTTCTATCTGAAAAAATATCTCCCAATCCTGGTCAGCCTTTCTTCCCCTTCAGATACCCTCCAGTCAGACTCTAATGTGGACCTCTGGGTTGCTGGGGGAGTATCAGGGCAAAAACTCAGTGGAGTAGTTTTGTTAGCAAAGTTGCCAAGACTCTTCACTCTTTTCTGAGGCTCACAACTTCCCTTGTTTCCTGCATAAGCCTCTAAACAACACCCCCCAACAACCTTTCCCTCCTTCCCTTCTGCATTCTGATCTCTAGTCTCCCTGCAGGGCCCCTTTCTTAGAGATAACGTGTTCTCCCATCCTAAAGGCTCTCCTCTGTGCCTACTTCCTCAGTAGCTTTTAGTAAGTTTGTGCCCTCTGGCAGCCAGAACTGGCCATTCATTCTCTTCTCTGGAGTTAGCTCAGCTCCTGTCTGGCTGTGGTCCCTCTGTTCTGCACTCTACAGAGCTGGTGGAAGGTGGAGGAAGCTGAGGCTTGATGGAGCACTCAGCAAGAGTATCCCCTACGAGCAGGAGGCCACAGCTGCCTCCTTCCTCCTTTACCAATCAGACCAAATGTTAATGCAGGGAAGGGCCACCAGTCCCCTTTCCTCTTCCAGATAGAAGCTGAAATCTGGAGAGGACATGTTATACTCCTCCCCTGCCAACCCCCAAGTTTTGATGTCCTTAGATCAACGTGTTTAAATGACTAGCAGATCACTGACTGAGAGCCAGGCTGGCCTGTGGGAAAAATCTGTCTCAAAACAAGCTTTCCCCATCTCATTTATAAGTAGATCCCAAAGATTTTATATTCTGGCATTTGCATTTAAATATTTAAGGCTAAGGGCCCTTGGTGCTGATGAGACTGGGGAGGAAAGTTGTATACAAGTGTTGTACACAAACAGCCCTCTTAACTGGTAAAGAATTAACATGTACCTTAATATGAATGGGATGACTGCAAACACAGTAAAATTAAATTTAGAAAGATTGACTTTTTGGCAGTGTGTCTAAAGCATTACTGAATCCATATCTATAAATATATTAAGTTTATAGATGTGGATTCAGAGGGTAAGGGAGAGATCGTTGGTGTTAATCATGTGGAAGTGTGCACATGAGTTTGGATATACCTAATTTAGGCATGGAAATACTTGCTGGGGGATAGATTCACAGATCAGGCATTGCATGTACTAGCTAGCTTTGCAAAAATGAATGGTTTGTGCACCAGCTATTTGAAGATATACATATAAAGCATGTGCAGATATATTTGTGGCAATAAGCTTAAAAATCTGCAGCTGTATCTACAAGGCGAGCTCAATGAGAGTATAGTAAATTTTCTTTCCAGTTCCATACACAGAACTGGGTTTGTCTCGTTTCTCATGTTTAATTTTTAGCAACTAGCTAAGATGAATGACATGGGTCATTTTATCATGTGTCTGATTAATTTTTTTTATCTGTTGTTAAGGTTGAACCAATGTTTGCAAGGCAGCTGTATTATTTTGCTCAACAAAACAGTGGGCATTTTCTGAGAGGCTATGAACCTATACCAGAACATGTCACTAGTCCAGAGGATTACCACAGATCTATTAGCCATTCCTCTATTCAAGAATAAATGTTGCAGAATGAGCACTTTCACAACAGTGTAAAAAGATTGTGCATAATGGAAGATCACACCTGGATCATATTTTGGAGCTGAATTTCTCCAGAAAAAACAAAGGGTTAAAGATCTGAAACTCAGCTACACTGACAATGTTGTCTAATACGAAAGTTGGGTCTTCAACATTTGGATGATGATGCATCTCACAGATTCTGCTGTTGCTGGGGATACCTGAAAACTGACACATTGATTGATATGTTTACATTTGTTTAAACATGCTTCATGGTTTTGAGGACAATTTCTTAAGGCTTAAATCCAGGGATTGCAACAAGATATTTGCAGTTATTTATTTGTGATCGCAAATCTCAGGGAAGGCTAATGTGTTTGCAATATTCCCAGCATGAAGCTGTAGTTAGGACAGAAAAGGCTGTACCCATTCGGTGTAGCATTTGTAGGTTATATTGGGAATAGTTATGTACATAAATGTTAATAATTTAGCTTTATAAGCAGGGTAAAAATTTTATTCCTATATTCTTCTATGAAATGTATCAGTGGGATTGTTTTTATGATCAACTGACATTTCTCCTCACAGTGAATTTCATAGCTGTTATTGGATTGCTATCTAGGGGCATTTTTACATGTGTAAGCACTGCAGTGCTGGGTGCTTTAAAAAGCACCCAAAGCTGTGACACTTGCAGTTGTATAAGTGGCGAAATCCGCATCAGCCCAAAGAAAATGGTGGTGGTGTGCTTTTGAACTAAAACACTTAGGGTAGCAGTTGTCAGGATGGTAAGCTTACAGTTATGTGTTATGAGTCTGTAGTTCACAAAACCTTTTGCTATTTGTATTGCAGGTATGACTACTGACATGATTCTAAACATGAGAATAGTAGGTTTCTTGAGAAAATAGCTATAAACTTTTATAACAGTTTGCTTGTCTTTGTACATGTATATTAGGGTTGTGTGAAACGGCACCGTTCCATTTCAACCAGCGTTTCGACATTTTGATAGAACAGCATTTCTCTTCAAATTTTGTTTCGCTTTGAAACTGCTGTTCTGTTTTGTTTCGTTGATAGAGTTTCGCTGTTTCGACGCTGTTTTGCTGTTTCACCCGTGGGCTACAATAGGGAAGCTCAAAACAGCCTATAACTTTGTCATTTCTGGCCTGATTTGGATGAAACTTGCAGCAATGGTAGCCTCTTCTGAGGGCATGAAGTCTGCCAAGTTTCAGGGAGATAGGTGGAGGG
This sequence comes from Crocodylus siamensis, assembly GCF_052110815.1. Classification (NCBI taxonomy): domain Eukaryota; kingdom Metazoa; phylum Chordata; order Crocodylia; family Crocodylidae; genus Crocodylus; species Crocodylus siamensis. The sequence goes on from NC_143397.1 coordinate 141,953,685, forward strand.
GTTTCAGGGAAACTGCACCTCAAATTCTTGAAAGCAAAACTCATGTCATGTTAAGCTACAGCAGAGTCAAAACATGCTAGCCCCCGAGGCAATGAAGCCTGCCAAGTTTCAAGGCGATAGGTGCAGGGGTTTCAGGGAAACTGCATCTCAAGCTTCTGACAAGCAAAACTCATGACATGGGTAACACTGTGTGTGTTAAGGCACAGCAGGGTGAAAGCTGCAGGCATGCTAGCCCCTGCTTAGGCCACGAAGCCTGCCAGCTGTCAAGGAGATCAGTGCAGGAGGAGTCTGGGATCTGGGGCCCTGCACCCCTAGCTGCTGACAGGCAAAACTTGTGACACAAGTGGGTGACACTGTGTGTGTGTTAAGGTGCGCCCTCACTCAGCTGACACCAAGGCAGACAGCAGGGCAGTTCAAACAATGCTACCTTTTATGCAGTTTTTCCATCCAGAGCACTGGGATTGGAAGGGACCTCAGGGAAGAATCACAGTCACTGGCCAGCTACACAGTCAATAATGAGAGCAGTCCTTCCCCCTCTCCCCCCTCCCTCTCAACTTTAGTTTCTGTTTCCCTGCAGGCAAGCTCAGCTTGAGCTTCGAAAAGTTTCAAAACGTTTCAACTTTCCTCATTGCGTTTTGAGGCTGTTTCAAAGCTCTCTGTTTCATTTTGATCTTGCTGTTTCGAGCTCAAAACAAGTTGAAACAGCATCGAAACATAACTGCCGGTGAAATTTTGTACAGCCCTAATGTATATATGTATATGTTAGAAGAGCGTTCATTTGAGCAGGTATGCTTCAAAGTTGTTAGAGTTAAGAGAGCCACCTTGTATTAACTTCCAAGGTGTATGTGTTAAATATTCAAAGAGTAGATTTCTTACTTAGGTCCAGATTCTGTCCTTGGGTATGTACTTACAGCTCCCCCCCCATTGGTATAGAAATCCGTGGGAGCCATTTGCCCAATAATGAGAAGAATTTGGACCATATTGCTTAACAGTGTTGGATAATATCTATCCCTCCTTTTGCTTTGAAAAGGGAAAAACATGTATTCAAGGGATTTGTAGCTTACTTATGGGGGAGTGCTGATCACAATGATCTTTTCTGGCCTTAAATAATCTGTGATTCTGTATTACTTATGCTGGAACACAGTCATATCCACAGTTGGAAAGGTACTTTGTGTGTGTATCTAGCCAGGTAAGATATGTATTTGGCCTAGCAGCAGACTCATGTTCTAGGGAACTTAAATTTATACATCTTAAAGATGCATGCTATTTTTGGGATATATTATCCTCTTCTTACTGCTGCCACTGCTAAAAATTTTTATGGATTTTTTTATGCTGTTCATTATTTGAAATGCATTTCATGACTTCTGGGTTGGCTTAAAGCAGGGGTATCAAACGAGCCCATGGATGTCCAGCTTCCCCCCTCCCCCATGCCAGATCCACTGCATGTGGCATCCATTCTGGGAACCTAAGTTGGTCCCTAAGCCATCAGACTCCCCATGGGTTTGGCCACTGAAGTAACACCATATATGACAAAACCCTGATTTTTAAAGGGAGTCCCCAGTGGTAGAGTCTGTTTTCAGCATCGCTGCAGGTTAGAAAGTTATTGAAGCATCTGGCCAATTCATTAAGCTTGTTGTTTTTAAGCTGATATTAATTTCCTTTGGAAAATTAAAAAAAAATAAAATTAGTGCTGGTAACGCCAAACTTTGCTGCCATAGAAGTACAGCTGACTGTCGTCAGAAGCTGAATTATGTCTTATGTGAGAACAAGAATGGTAATGAGCTATTAACAGATTAGTTTGAATCGTTCTGGCACGGGGTGGGGCAGTAACATTCAAATTGTTCTATCCAGTATGTAAAGATCACAGCCTGTCAATTTGATGTGTTTTGGAGAAAGAAGGGTAAAGAAACCCTGGAAGTGTATACAACCGCTGAAACGTTCCATGTATGGACTGTTCATAGTTGTTCATTGCTGTTCATAGATTTTTTAGCATAGTTTAGTGTCATGTTCTTCTAAAAGATAATTGTACTGAGCTAAATGTTTGTAATGTGGTACATTCCAGAAAAGCAGGGAATCACAATTCTATCATGAAAAATTATAATAAAGTAGTTTTCTAAAACTTATTCCATGTTTTATTTGATGATGGCTGTGGAAGTGAAATACTTTCCAAGCATACAGTGGGCACGTGTACATGTGCATTGGACTGCACAGTAATTGATGTTACTGTGCAGCCCTGATGCCACACAGGTAATTTCTGACAGTACTGCGGAGTAGCGTTGGCGTCATGGTTTGTGCCTGCCGATGCTTTGTCACCATGGCAATGAGCTACAGCAACATAGCATCTTGTGTAGACATGCCCACTGGGTCATGAGAGCCCTCATGAGGTTAGCAGAGCTGTTATGCTAATGCACTTGGGCCCTGATTTAGCAAAGCACTTACATTGCTCTGAGTTTTGTGTCTGTACCTATGTTCATTCCTTCTCCAAGAAGCAAGAGAAGAGGAGCTAGGACAAAAATAAAGGAAGATCATCACACTGGAAAGGCTCAGATTAAACAGCAGGAACTGATTTAGGTGAACTGCAATGATAACCAGCAACGTAACAACAGCACATGTCACATAGCAGCCAAGAGAAGAATCTAGAGGTTACATGAGAGACTTAAAGTCTCTGTATGCAGCATTTCCTACAGACCAGGGCAAGAGTTATTCAATTTTGGAAGAAGATTTTAATTATTCTCATGGGCAGGAGGCTGGGGTAAAGTCAGACTTTGCTGAAGAAGAAGGGTTCAAAAAGAAGAACTGCATCCTGCAAGATGGTGGCTATATGATCTGGTCTATTGGTAGCAGAGGATAACTTCCAGGTGAAACTGCTTAAACAAACCCAGACATGGGTAAGAAAAAAAGAAAAAAAATAGAAATGTGTCTGTATAATTTAACTGTGGATTACAATGTCTATCAATTTTTAAGTACTGTATTTGCCTTATATGACTGGTCTTTATTGTTCACAATAACCAAGGATAATTAAACTGGAAAAAAAATAACCCTGAAAACATTTTCTCCTCTCAGTGTTTTTACCCAGTCACTAACATGAAAGCGCTTGAGGTACTTCCTACTTCTGTTAAATTCTGTTTATAGTTTCTGAGGTCTACTTCCTTCCTGTTAGGATTTCAGTGGCATTATATCTGAAATATTTTACTCCTAGCAAAGATTGATGAGAAAGACTGATTGGGTTTCAGATCAATTCCACTGTAATGTATCAATATTGTGATCTCACTCATATGTACATACAGTTATAACTATAGTTCTCTCTCTCTCTCTCTCTCTCGCTCTCCCTTTTTCAATTTGGCTTGGTATTGCTTTGTGAAGTGCTTCAGACTGGTGTTTAAAAGTGCATTAGCACCACAGGGGATGTAGGTTAACCAGAAAGAGAAGATATATTTTAAGCTGAAGTACAACGTAACAAAGCTTGTGGAAAAAACACAGGATTCACGTGAAAACCCCCATGGCCTTTTAAACAGGCAGACGTATGCTGTTTACATCAGCATTTGTCAGCAAAGTGGAGGCGGGGAAACACCATTTTCAGCAAAGAGCTTTCAGGAAAAAGTAAAGCTTTCTGTTACCCCAGATCATTGTCTCTTCTAGAATTTCTAGATAAGAAATATAAGATTCTTTTTAATTAAAGTAACTTACTGCAATCCTGCTTTTTCCTTTCTCAGAAAAAAATGTATGCAATTTATGTCAAGGTGGGCTGGACTGTGGTATTTTCATATGAACTAAATGTCTGATCTGCCTCTTATTAAGCTTATAATAAATTTCTATTTCAAATCCAGCAAGGGCTACTTTTTAAAAGGAGGGCTTTGTTTAACTTTACATTGACTGGATCCAAGAAAAAGAGGTTTAAAGACCCTGTGCATATATAGGCTGTTAGAGGCTCATCATGCAGCACAGTGTGAAGCTAAAATGTATTTAGACTCAAGAGGTTTAGCTAGAAAATAATTTTTATATATTTAAGTAATTCCACAAATGTATGGCCCCATGTATGTGTTACACTTAAGGTGTGATTAACCAGTTAATTTATCGTAAGTAGCCATCTGGCCACACATTCATTTGATTAACAACACGATAAAATAAATGAGCTAGAAGTTATTCCATGAAATATGTAATACCTTTGTAGCTACTTCCTATCACGCCATTAATTGAATGCATGGCTGGGGCCCCCCTGGCTGGGATCCTGCTCAGCTGTTTGGGTCTCCCAGCATGGGGGTGCCTGTGTGCATCCTTAAGCTTGGGAGCTCCCAGCAGACAAGGCTTCCAGCTGCACTGGAGCCCCATGCACCCCTGCAGCTGGGGGACTGTGGCTGATGTGATCTGCCAGCTGGAGGGGTGTGTGGTGTACCCCCATGGCTTGGAGACCACATGGGCTGCAGTTTCCCAGCCACGGGGATATGTGTGTGGTGTGCCCCTATGTCTGGGAGATGCCAGCTGCTTGGGTGCATGGTGCTGAGGGGACTCCCAGCCACAGAAGCTTGCTTCTTACTGGCACGGGGGGCCCTGGGCTGGGATCTGATTTGTGATCCCACAATCACACCTCCAGTTAGGCATGTGTGGCAGGAGGCACACTTGTGTGGAAAGTGATTTGGACCCCATCGCATGCGTACCTGCACATGTGGGGGGCCCTGTGTGCCTGAGGGCAGAAATTGCTTGAAATTTTGAATACTGAAAGAGAGGCTTCTTCCTGGAAGTCACATTCAAGGAGCAGCTAACACACTGTCTTCAAATAGTGATCCCCTGATATGCTCCATAGGCTAAATATCAGAACAGCCGAAAAGACAAAAGTGTAGGTTAAAATGATTGCATTGCGAGCTGGTATCTGTTTTTATGGCATTCAAAGAGGCATGAACTCTTCTTTGCAATCCTGTGGATCGTGCATCTGCTTTATACTGGACAGTGGGCACTTCTACACATTCATTAATAGATTTCATAGATTTCATAGACATTAGGGCTGGAACGGACCTCGGAAGATCATTAAGTCCAACCCCCTGCCCAGGGGCAGGAAGTCAGCTGGGGTCAAAGGATCCTAGCAAGATAGACATCCGAATGTTTTTTAAAAGAGTCCAGAGTAGGTGCTTACACCACCTCTGGAGGCAGTCTATTCTAGGCCTTGAGGGGCTTGGACAGTAAAGAAGTTTTTCCTTATGTCCAGCCTAAAATGGTATTGGAGAAGTTTGTGACAGTTTTACCTTGTCATCCCTTGGGGCGCACTGGTGAACAGGTGTTCCCCTAGATCATTATGTACACTGTACACCCCTTATATACTTATAGGCAGCCACCAGATCACCCCTGAGCCTGTGTTTTCCAGGCTGAAGAATCCCATGGCTCTCAGCCACTCATCATAGGGCCTGTTCTCCTGCCCTCTGATCATGTGCATAGCTCTTGTCTAGACTCTCTCAGGTTTTCCACATCCTTTTAAAATTGTGGAGCCCAGAATTGGGCGCAGTACTCAAGCTGCAGCCTCACCGAGGCCTAGTACAGGGAGAGGATGACATTCTGGGATTTGCTTGAGAAGCATCTTTGGATGCAAGCCAGCATTTTGCTCGCTTTACCAGCTGCAACATCACCTTAGTGGCTCATATTCATCTTGTGGTCAGTCATGACCCCCCCCATGTCCCTTATGGCCGTGGTACTAGCCAGTGTAACACTGCCAAGCCTATAAGCGTGTTGCAGGTTTCTTTTCTAAGGTGGAGGTACCTTGCATTAAGGTAACCAAAGTTACTGAACATTATGTTTAATACGTGCATAACCAAGTACGAAATGCACAGTAGTGCATGGTGCATGTTTTTTAACAGATGCTAACTGTGCAGTAGCTCAATACTATTGCGTAGTAGCGTATTACCACAGATTTTGCCCAGCATGCTACTGTGGCAGTGTTATTAGGCTACTGCACAGTTAGTGTCTTGTGCAGACACATCCACTGTGCCCTAAAAGTTGGTGCAGACAACTTAAAGAAGAGCAACCCAGCTCCAAGGATTTTACAAAACCATACAGCTGAGCATATGGGCATGGCTGAGTGAACAGGGGCAGAGCCAAGTGTTCCTTAGGCTGCTGATTCTCAAGAACCTTATGACTGCTGGCTGCTATATGCTACTTGGAAGTTGCTTTTACTGAGAACAGGTTTTAGGTTCCCCTAAGCACATAGGATTGGGGTATCCACCTTTGCATCACATAAACAAATAACGCACTAACTTCCTCATCCTATGAGTAAATTCTTCAGCCAGAGCTAGGTCCTTGTCACTATTTCTATTGAATTCTATTATTAGATTAAATGAAAAATGAGACAGCAGTGTGAATATATAGTTTGTCCCGTTGCCATGTTTGTGCAAGATGATTAGCCTAGATGCTGGGTATGTCAACAAAAAACTCCTATCAAGTTATTTAGAATGTTGTCTGGTTGTCAGGTGCTACCAAATTTTGGGGCATTTCCCTAAAATTAATCCAGTGGACTCAGCATATTCTTTTAATTAAAACAAAATCTGACTAAGTCCTAGCTCCAGTGGATGCAGAGAACGATTTCTTATATAGAAACACAGGACTGGAAGTGGTCTACATTAAGTTGAGGCCCTTGCATTCACAGTCAACTATTTACCGCCAAAATCCTCAAATTCACCCCTTCAAACCCTCACACACAAGACACAATATTCTACACACCAAGCACATCCTATAATGCACCATAAGGAAAAGCAAGAGAAACAAGGGCACTTTCCTCTTGGCAGTAACCCTTTATCTATCATGCCTTCCCTCTGTCTTCTCTTCTGTAGACTAATCACAACCAACCCTGTCAATCTTTCCTCAGAGGTCATGCATTTTAGACCTCTACTTGTGTATCCTCTTGGACAGGGGTGGGCAATTATTTTGGGCAGAGGGCCACTTACTGAGTTTTGGCAAGCCATCAAGGGCCGCATGATGGGCAGCCCAGGGCAGATAAATATTCATTTTCTAAAATTTTTAGGGGCCCTGTGGGCTGGATAGAATGGCCTGGCAGGCTGCATCCAGGCCTTGGGCCACATTTTGCCCACCCCTGCTCTTGGATCTCTTCCAAAACAGGACACTGTAATCCAGCTGGGGCCTTAGCAGTGCTGCATTTAGTAACATTACTTTGTTTTATGTAAGACCCCCACAGTTAATACCTGTTCGGTAAATGATACTACGGACTCATGCTCACTTTGTCGTCTGCTGTAACCCCTATGTCAGGTTCTGCTGCTTTGTCAGGTGTTCTCCATTGTGAATTATGCAGCTGATTATTCCTACCTAAGGGTAATGCTTTGCATTGTCCCTGTTGAATTGCATCTCATTTCTTTCAGCTAATTTCTTCAATCTGTTCTGATTATTTTGATTTCCAACCTTTTTCTCCAATGTGCTTGCAATTCCTCCATCATCTGAAATTTGATTGTACTCTCTAGTCCAGCATCCAAGCCATTAATAACAATATTGAATGGAACTGCCCTTCAGAGTAGACCCCTGTAGAAGCCTGCTTGATAGACATCCTTCCAGTTTAGTGAGCTATGGATAACTACTGTCCGAGTGCAGCTACACGAGATGTTTACTGTGCCGTAGACCAATTAGTTGTATTGTAAACTTCTCATGTCTGCACATGCACCCCTGTTAGGCTGGGGTAAATTAATTAACTCCGCAGCAGGATAGTACTTGTAAATACCGGTATTATCCTGCTGCAGAGTAAAAAACTCCACAGCAATACACATGTAGACACTGCCCCAGCTGGCTGTAGCACAATGGTGCTTCAGTGTAAGGGCTGCCTGCCAGCTAGCCTCATGCTGAAGTACCCTTGTGCCCCATCTAGCTCCTCCACAGTACGTTGACCTGAGGGGAGCAGCCACAGCTGGCAGGACCCAAGGGAATACAGGCCTAGGCACAAATTTCAACGGTGTGCCCAGGAGCAAAAAACTCCAGAGCAATAAGAACTTATGGAATAAAGCAATGGAATTTATTCATATGCATTAACTGTACATATAGACATGTCCTCTGAGTACGGTTTTCCAATCAGTTGTATCTACTTTACAATAGTTTTATCTAGAACATATTTTTTTAGTTTGCTTATGAGACTATCATGTCAGACAACGTCAAATACCTTAAAAAAAAGTCTACTGCTTCTCCTCTGTCCACAAGGCCTGACATAGAAAGAAAGTAGGTTGCAATTATTAGAAAGTAGAAAGAATAAATAAAAAAGTAGAAATAAATTAGGTTGGTTTGACTTCACTTGGTCTTGACAAATACATATTGACTCTTACTTATCACCTTGTTATCATCAAGGTGCTTACGAACTGATTTTTTTCATTATTATTTATTTTAAAATCTTTCTAGAACTGACTAGTCTAGCATTCACTGGGTCTTTCTTTTTCCTCTTTTTAAATAAGGGTATTATGTTTGCCCTTTCCCAGTCTTTTATACCTCTCATATCCTTCAGAAGTTCTTAAAGATAATTACTAATGCTTCTGAGCTGGCTTCAACTACTTCCTGCTCTACTTGAAAGTGAATTTCATCGGCCCCAGCACTTTTATCTCAGTGTCTGACATGCATTTTCATGGCTGCCATTCTCATAGCAATAAGCAGTGATACAAAACTTCACTGCTGCCAAATCATGATACCATTGTCCACTTTGTGCCTTCTTATTTTAGCAATTTAAAGCCACATTTTCAAATATGCATGCCTAAGATTAGCCTCCAAAAGGTTTGGTTCAATTTTTGGAAGTGCCTGGAACCAGCATTTCCCATTTACTTCAGTTGGGGCTGTAAGAGCTTGCTAACACTGAAAGAAAGGCACTTGGCTAGGTACCATGTTCAAACCGTTTGGCAGAAAATCTCCAGTTTAAGGTGCATGTTGTCTTCAGTCTCCATGTGTGTATTAATGCATATCAGGCTGTTTTGTATATGGTCTTAGGTCCTCTTTCCTCTAACATGAGGACCCACTGGATGGGTAACTACTGTTCTCCATGGAAGTCAGGGTCTACAAGAAGAAGTAAAATAGTCCAGTGCAGAAGGCAGAGGTGTGGGAGCCAGGTGCCCTGAATTCTAGCTTTAACTTGGCTATTGACTTACTGCGTGAACTTGGGCGAGCCACACTGCAGCTCTGTAAGTTCCCTCAATCTTTCTCTCTCCTGTCTATTCCATAGATTTCATAGATGTTGGGGCTGGAAGGGAACTCAAAGATCATCAAGTCCAGCCCCCGTGCCCCAGGGGCAGGAAGTTTAGATGGCAAGTTCTTGAGGGCAGGCCCCACTTCTTGCAAATGCATTCCTACAGCACTGAAATGTATAGGCTAATTCAGGTTAATTCAATATACAGATTGTTTTGGTCTTTGTAGAGGCCACTGAATTTTTTCTAATAGACCTTTCCTTATTCTCTTGTAAAAGTAGAGATAGAGCATTTCCAGTTTCTACAACAGCTTGTAAAGGATCCGTTGAGGTTAAATTTAGATTTACCTTCCTTACCTAATTTTAATTGGAGCTTTTCATTAGGTTCAGGGTTTTATGTCCTCAGAAACCAGAGCTATAGGTCAGGTCTAGCTACAGCTCCAGTCAGTCACTCTCATTTCCTCTTTTCATGCACGATCAAAAGCTTCATCTCTCTTCATGATTGTCCCCTCCCACAGAAAGAAAAAATCATGAGAAGGGGAGACAGAAAGAAACTTCACAGTAAGTTACGGGTAGTTCATCATGTGTCTAACGTAGGAACAGCAGTCACCAAGGAACAGGAAAGGTCAAAGCTATTTAGGTCATGCTGCTTTGTGGAACCAGCTTCAACCTTGGGAATCCCAACAAAACCTACAGAATTCGTGAAGTCCACTTCCACTCTCTCTTCTTACCCATAGTTACTTGGGGAAACCCCCTCCCCCCCCCACTTTGGGAAGCTGTTGCTATGGTATGAGGGTTTAATAAGAGTTGCTCCCGAAGCACTAATCACTGTAGCTTTTTTGCCACACTTGAAATAGTGTTTTCCATAGCAAACCTGTAAGTGAAATTGTGTGCATAGTTTGTTTTTAAATTGTCATGGACATTTTCTTAGTTTTCAGTAAAAATTGGTTGCGGGGGCAGGGAGACACAGGTTATTTATTTTTAATTTAGAAAACTAAAAATAACTCAAACCTAAAAGTTTCTAAAAATAGAAAGCCACTGAAACGTTTTGCTACCAGCTTGTGGAGTGTTGCTCTATGTCCCAGGGGAACACACAGAGTAAAATATCCTGTTCTCTTCCTCATCTTCCAGTTGCAGATCTTCAGCTTGGGGATAGCCCTGCAATGGGGCATCAAGAAGTTCACATTCAGGAAGGAGCCTGAGAGCCAATTCGAATGTGGGCGTCTTTCAACTACCTACTTGTGCACTTGGTCTTCTCTCCACTTGAACAATTGGGATCTGTGCCCAGATCCTCAAGGTAGTTGAGCACTTAAAGCCACTGAGAATCTGGGCGCCGATTCCCACCATGGATCCATTTCACAAAGGCGTTCCACACTATAATCGAGAGACAGGAAAGTCAGTCCTGCAGTTCTGTGGGAAAAGCTGAGAAACTTTGCAGTAGAAACTCTGAGCTGGCTCTTGGAAGGCACGGGGATGTTGTTTTTAAAAGTTTTTCCTTGGCTCAGCTAGGAGCAGGTACAATTTAATTGTTACCACACAGGAGCATGATAGCCTTTGCAGTTACTCTGAATTCTTGCTTTCTTTAGAGCCATTACTACACAAATAAAATTGCTTGCCTGAATCCACCCCACCAAATCTAAGCAGCATTTAAAGATAGACTGCATTGATCTCTATCTGTAAATTACAAGGAAATGAATAAATTTAGGTGAGTGGGTGACACAAACCACAAAAGGGAAGTTCCAGATCAACCTAGAACTTCAACTGACTGGCTGGATTGTGAAATGGTCTTACCCTCCACTGGTGTAACCATTGACTTCAAGAACTTTGTCCCAGCTGAGGAACTGAATATTTCTATGATAGGGATGCTGAGCAGACAAACTTTATTGAATCTTTTACATCAGCGGTCCTCAGTTATTTTAAACTTGAAGTACCTCTTGATAGAATGGAAGTACTCCTTGGAAAATGTCAGCTCTTAGTTTTCAGTTAATTTTTTTACTGCAAAACAAAAAATAGAGCAAGTCTGTTGCAAAGAACTCAGAAAGACCACAACAGGTTAGGATGTTTTAAAGACTGTTTCTTATTTGAAATATCTGGGTGTGTCCCGAAAAGCATGCACGTGTGGTTTGTGGCACCTCAAAGCAGTTTGAGGTGCTGCAAACTGCACACTGTGCACGTGCATGCTTTTTTCATGTTGCCAATTTGCAGCATGATGGGGTGGGGTTTTTTTTTTTTTTGACACCAGGAGATCCCAGTGTAAAAAAAATGAACCCACTGCTGAAAAAAGTGGTGTGGCTTATGTGGCGGCAGCCTGTATCACCAGAAGGGGAGCCTGGCCAGTCAGAGCCATGCTCTGGCTGCTGGGCAGGTTCCAAGCGCCTGGATTGCTGCCACCGCCACTGACCCAGGAGACTCCCAGAAGCCCAGATGCTGGCCCCAGCCTTCCCTACCTCGCCCAGGACAATTTGTCCCACACCAGCTCCACATGCCCTCTGGGATTATCTTAGGACTCTTGTTTGCATGCCTAATGGTGCTTACATTATGTAGAATCCCATGGCACTCGTGGAAGGATCTCAAAGAACCCCAGGATGCCATTGCACTCTGGTTGAGAATCACTGTTTTATATGTACAGTTGTTTAGTGCTTCCCTTGGTGGTATCACAAATATCCTCTCCATTATAAATATTATTTCACAAATATATTGCAGTAGCACATACATTTCACAACCAGATAACAGCTCCTTTGTGCTTCAAGTCATAGAAACATACCATAAAGGAACATCTTTGCCTTACAGAGGATTGCAGCAAGCCTGATGTCACTTCCAGGAGTGCAGCCATGAACCAGGAAGTGCCAGGAGGATTTGATGAGAAGGCAAGGGAATAAGAAATTTTCTTTATAGATATTTCTGTGCTGCCTGCCCTCTTGCAGCATTCCTCAAGGATATCTATGCTTAGCATCATTTTTTTGTTGTAAAATTCACCTGCTGTGAGCTTTTTTCTCCTTCCAGGTTGTAGACAGAAAAAGGAGCCCTTGGAACTTCCAAAACAAAGACTTGTAAGTTTGGCAAGGTCACAGGTTTAAGGCTGAGGAGCTGGGTTTATTTGTGTAGGTGGAAATATGTGCACATGTGGCCAGTTGTCTCAGCCTCATCTTCCAGTCAGCCTGTCTATCCCTTCTGCTCTCTGAACTTGCCATATTGTATTCCTCGAACATGGCTGTTTTTGACATCTACACGAATCCATGTCACAGGAAAATAAAAGCAGGGATTGTTGTTGTTATTTTGGCATTACAGTGTTCAAAATAACACTAAGGCCTTTTACCAGAGTAATAGCCTCTCTCTCATGGAACATGCTCAACAGAGAGAGTCAGCAAGCTGAAAGAAAGTCATAGACTTCTTAGAGAGGGATGTACACATCCTCCCAACATGCAACACAGGCAGCTGAAGTCACAAAGGACAGCTAGCCTGATATATTAAGGTAAGTGGTTTGCGTCTTCGTATTTTATATTTACCAGGTCATTTTTACATAGGAACGGGTAAGGTCAGGAGAGGAAAGTAGATGAATCATTGGCAGGCAAAGGTTAAGTGGAGTCACATGAGTGGATCAAATGTTAGTAAGATCTGCTTGGGAAAAGGTAGAGGAGTTAATGGAGGAGGGGAGGGGCTCTTGTGAGTTCCCTATGGAAAATGGGAGACAGTTAAAAGGCCCACAAAAGCAGAAACTGATGAGATGACTGGAAAGGCAGGAGGGAAATGTGAAATGGATGCCCAGAGAGAGCAAACTACCAAGCTGGAGCAGGTCATTAATAATGTCAAAACCAGAAGAGCTCAAGGAGGGTGAGGATGGATCAGAGGTCCTGAGATCGGGGCAGGTGAACAATTTTACTACACTAAAGGAGTTGGGGGGTGGGACTCACTGCTCATGAGGATGTGTCAACTGATTCATTGTAAGTGTTTCATCTGTTCTTATCCCATGGTTAGTGAAGCTAACCTGGATGAAATGGGGCAAATGATTATGATTGAGTTTCCATTTATCACAGGATACAGCCGATAGATCAAAGTTATAGATGATTCACCTGAAGCACAAAAAGTCCCTCTCTCTCCACCTCTTTAAGTAACTGTTTTTTCTGTCTGTACCACTCATCTGAAAGAGTTCCCTACAAGCTTGGGTGAGCAGGTTTGGTGAAGGCAGGGAATGGAAGCCAGATTAAAGGCAGGGACAGAAGGAGGCTGGTGGCAGTACAGAGAGGCTGTGGCTATCTCAGCTTCTGAATTCAGTGGTGAAGGAAAGTGTGAGAGGGCAGTACTTGAGAAGAGAAGATCCAGAGGGAGGTTTTGGCAGGTGGCACACAGGGCCATGCTTGGATTGGGAAGGAGAGGAGCCAGGATAGAGTGAGAGTCTGAGGAAAAAGACATTTTGGAGGAGGAATGAGTGGGGACAGAAGACACATGATAGAGAGGGATGAGATGGTATCTGCAGGTCCTGTGAAGAGGAGGAGAATGAGTCAAGACAAAGGAGAGAGCTAAAGGTCACAGATAAGCAATAGGGTTAAATGCATAGGAAATAAGTGCAAGAAGGAATGTAGTGCTGCTTGGAAAGGAATATGGAAGGGTTAATGGAAGACAGAGTATTGGCCTGTATTACAGAAGGTCCCTGTGTTGCATGATGTCAGAAATACCACTGGGAGAGAGGCAGACATAGGCTTTGAGCTAGGACTGGGGTTAGTGGAAAGGAATTAGCACTAGGGAGCAAGTGGCAAGTGAGTGAAACCTGGAGGAGAGGCCGGTGAGGCAGAATTCAATGAGAGAGAGAAGAGAGGGCTGGAAAGAGGAGGAACTCATGAGAGGAGGTCATGAAAGGGCCGGGTACAGACATGAAGATGATGCGTGTAGAGATGAGAAGGTGGTCAGAGAGAGGGAACTGAGACAGCAGAGATTAGGTAAGGAGTCGTGCTGAAGCCGAGAACTCTTCAACGACGATCAAAAGTTTAAAAAATGGCCTTGGATGTGGTGAGGCCCAGTGAAAATAGGATGTTGAATAAGTCCTCAGTTCCTCAACTCAGTCAAACACAGCTTCCAGGGTTTCATGTGAGTGCATCCCACAACCACATGCATATATTCCTACTTGCTATGCCATTGCACCCATCTTCATCTGCACGTTCAAAGAGAAACCTGACTGACTTTTTACTTGCAGGCTACTTTTGACAAAATACTGTATTGATTCAACTCCAATTCAGGAGAGACATTAACTTTCCAGAAGGACAGTGGATGGCTCCAAGTGGGGGGGTCTTAAGAACCCATAAACTATCTTTCCGCTGTTAGTGAACATTTCAGAATTCCACTTTTTTCTTTTTCTTCCCCCCACCCCCCCATAAAGAAAACCCTGGAAAATAAAGCCCTAGCAAAATTCTCTTCTTTGATCTTCAGTTTTGCTCTTGATCCTAGAGGTCTGCTTTCACTACTTGCCTGCAACTTGCCTCGATAGCTATGGGATGTGAGAACAGCTCTCTGGCCTAAATGTATGTTGACAAAGCAGAACCTAGAGAACTGAGTCAAACAAACAGGTAACGATTCAGATCTTGCTTTCACTCCATTAAATCAAAAGCTGCTTCTGAGGAGTTATGGTCTTGATGGACAAGCAGAATGAGTGAAATCAGGGTCATGCCCCAAGAATCCAAGCTGTTCCTGAGACTACAAAACGTAGGGCTGGAAAGAACCTTCAGAGGTCATCTTGTCCAACCCCCAACCAGAGGCAGGATCATACCTATCAGAACCATCCTCTACAAATCCATTGTCTAACCTAGTAGCAAAACTACACTTTTCACCCTGACACAATCACAAGACATAAAACCCTAATATGCCACCGGTTAAGCAGGGGGACCCTTGACAACCAATGTCCTGCTGCTGCAGGGTTGTTAAAATCTGCTTGAGAGCTCCAAGGCAGAGGGCCACACTCCCACTACAGAGGAAGGCAAAAACCCCAACAGTCTGTACCAAACATGGTAACTGGTCAAAAAGCTATGGGTTGAGTTCCTGTCAGTCTCCAATCTTGATGCAGGATCTGCACATATTGACCAATGACTAATCCGCCATTTCACTGGCAAGGCACTGGCAGTGCCCTCATCTCCTCTGCTTTTCCCTATGGCACAATATAGGGTGTTCTTGGCAATTTGGGGAAATCCTTGGATACATAGTTACCTGGGACTAGACTTGATGAACCAGGAGTCCCCTCCCATGCTTATGTTCCCATTGTTACACAAATTGCCAATTGCTCAAATCACAAGTGAGAACTTATGAGATGGGGATAAGGCAAAGTGCCACCTTTATTGGTTAAGCGCTTAATACACCCCTCCCCCCCCCAGCCACATTCATACCCCAATTTCTGTTCTGTGCTGGTATACATTACCAGTCTTATCATTGCTTGGATCAACTTAGTGGCCAGCCAAGTTGATCGCAAGTGGGAGCCAGGCTCCTGCTGGTTCATCTTGTCAGACAAACTGATGCTCCAGGGTGATGTGCAAAATAAGTACCAAAATTGGTATGTCTCACACCATCTTTTATAGCCTTGTCAATTCACCCTATCCTCTGGGCTTTTGCTGTGTTATCACTGTGTTTTTCCTTGAAGGTCAGTGGATGTTGTTCTCTTGCTGTTCTGGGGCAGATTCTTCTTGTTTTGGTTTTTTTATCTGTCTGCGTTCTTCAGCCAGTTGCCAGCTTATGTTTTCCTTTTCCACAGACACACTCTCACCCATTCTCTCACACATACAACATGCAAAGGTCAAGCACTTATGTCAAGCTACAGAGCTGTACAAAATGGAAGTTCTTAAAGCAATGCAAAACTCAAGAAAATACATAAGATTAAGGCAATAGACAAAAGCCTATCTCCAAGTTATTTACCAACTATAAAGCTGGTATTTATACCATTGGCATAAAACTATTCCTATATTCTTCTCATATGACTTATGAAGCGAGGCTGAGGGAACTGGGCTGCTTTAGTCTGGAGAAGAAAAGACTGAGAGAGGATTTAATAGCAGCCTACAACTACCTGAAGGGGGTTCCAAAGAGGATGGAGCTGGACTGTTCTCAGTGGTGGCAGATGACAGAACAAGGATCAACAGTCTCAAGTTGCGGCAAGGGAAGTTTAGGTTAGCTATTAAGAAAAACTTTCTCACTAGAAGGGTGGTAAAGCACTGGAACAGGTTATCTAGAGAGGCTGTGAAATGTCCATCCTTTGGGGTTTTTAAGACCCAACTAAACAAAGCCTTGGCTGGGATGATCCAGTTTGGGATGGTCCTGCTTTGAGCAGAGGGTTGGACTAGATGACCTCCTGAGGTCCCTTCCAACCCTAATTTTCTATGCTTCTGTGACTATTCTTCACAGAATAGCCAATGCCAATGCTGCTCCCAAATGACCCCAAATAGATTCTGGATTGTGTGGAAGAATAATGGTCCTTTCCATTCTCCATCTGCAGGGATATTATGTGGCACCTTGGAATAACTAAAACTGCTGGGCCAAGCTCCTTAGCTATAATGTGATATCACTGAGGCTATGGTGTGGTAGGGGCTGCTATCTTACAAAGAAATTTCTGCTCTTCTGTGTCTATTAGGGCTTCTCTTTGGGCCATCACAGCAACAGATGTTAGCTGTAGCCCTGTTGACTTGCAGGCAGAGTGATTTTTGTCCTTGCTGAAAGCAAGTGAGAGTGCAGGGAAGGGAGAACAGCACCCAGGATGTGCAGTTGTGTTTTGAATCAGTGCTTTCCTGCATCCACTCTCCTTCCCTTTCTACACCAAGTGACTCAAGCCTGAACCATGAGCAGTTGCTTTCCTGGCCTCCCTTCCTTCTAGCTGCCTTGCAAGTTGGCCCATGGCTTGTACCTGTTGACAGTGCCAAGGTCAGAGGGGAAGGCTCCAACAGAGTAGTGCTAGAATGTGCTGCATAGCACGTTGGTTTGTGAACGGCTGAGTATGACAGTGCCTAAAGACAATGACTGAGCCTGGGATCTGTACAAGCACCTACTAAAGTTTGCGAATCTCACTAGGCAGGACAGTGGGTATAAGGACTGGTGACTTTCCCCATTTAGTACAAATGGCAAATAAAAGGCAGGAGGGCAGGTTACACAGGGTCAAAGAAAGTCTATGGCACAGCCATGAGTTAAATGCAGATTTCCTGATTAAATGACTTGTCATCCAGTGGCTGAACCATATGACTACCCTTCCTTTAGTAGCATTGCTTTGAGAAGCTTGGGTAGAAGGAGGTTTGCTTAATCATGATTTTAAATATATTTGAAAGAAGTGGTATGTGTTTGGAGGCAAGGGGGGTTGTTTTAAATTTGTCCCAATGAAATATTTACATACATTTTCAAGCTACTCTCAGTGGTTTAGCAATGATTAATAGAATTTTTCCCTCTTTACAAATGTTGTAAGAGCTATTCATCATATATGAGGACAATATAAATAAATGATTGCCTGCAGTACATCATACTATAAAATGAGGCCCTGCTGTACAATCAAGGTATTCTGTATTTACCTATGCTATTGTGAGAGCTCTCAGTTTAGATCCTGCCTTGAGGCATGAGTTTTAAGTGTTCTCAGGACAGGAGCTATGTCCATAGTGGATGTCTGATGGTCTGCAGGAGTACAGTGTCTCCAACCTCCAGTTTCACCAACCTCCAGCCACCCTCCTCCCCCCTTGCCCCTCCCGCCACCACCGTCTTCAACCCCTCCAAAGCCTTAAAGCACACTAAGCCAGAATTCCGAAAAACATGAGATTTACTTCAAAATCAGAATGTAAAAATTTTTATTTTTAGTTGGGGGCCTTCTGGTGTTTGGGTCATACTTCTAAGCTGTTCTCTTGTAGCATGCAGAGCTGAGAATTTCTTTTAAGGTGGAAGCTGAGATTTTCATGTCATTACAATGTTTCAGGAGATGGAAAAAAGCATGGTGGGTGAACCCTCAGCCCCACTGAGCTCAATGGCAAAACTCTCAGTGACTTCAGTGGGGCCAGGGTTTCACCCCAAAGTGTGTGAAACTCTTAGTCAAGTCCCCAGATCCAGCAGGCTCAGGAATGCATGTGCAGTATTACTCCTTCCATAGGCCAGGTCATCACCTGTATAGACTTTGAAAGAAAAGCCACTTGTGTTGTGATGCCCAGTGTCTAACACAAGGGAACCATGCAGTGGAAATAATTATTTCATTGTCTGATTTAATCACCATAGCAGGTGATTTGCAATCACTAGTATATAACCACTTTATACAGGATAACAAGAAAAAACGAGCTGGGTAACTGAACTGAACTGAACTAAGTGAATAGCGACAGTCTAGGCACTTGACAGCATGTGGGAGGAAGTGGTGTGTTTCCATTGTGACTGGCAGTGAAGAAAAACTAGCTAAAAACAAGGTGGTTTGAGGAACAGCTTGCGTATTAATGGCATTTCCCTGCTCTGTTTGTCAAGTAAAGGTGGGAATGTAAGAGTCAGAGCTTACTTGAATCTCTTCTTTTACAAGAAAAGACAAGTAGCTTCCACTGGAACGAGTCTGGGTGACTGGCTGTTGTTGAGGGCAGACAGCATGCTGTCCTCTGTGTGTGTTGTGTGCGCTAGAGCCTTTTGTGGGTGAAACAGAAAACAAACAACAGACAAAACAGTAGGATGCTCTGGGTCCTGGTGTTGATAATCTGTCTGCAGGCTGTATTGAACCTCCACGTGTATGCTGCCAGCGCACTGGTACAAACTGCCATGTTAGAGCGAAAATAAGCAGGGCAATGATTCACAACTGACATTAACGGCAATGTTATGCTGGTGATCTCCATAGAGCTACCTTGATATAAAACTGGAGTCATCCAGTGGTACCGCAGCCCCATTGCATATTATGTTAATATTCATTAGGCATATTATCTGATATATAGCTTTGTCTGGTCTCTAGCAAAGTGTTACATTCCTCAAGGTGATTTGCAATCTGTTTGCAGATAGCTTGTAGGGTGTTACTGCCTTAACAGTCCTCTGGCCACATCACCAAGTAACCAGATGACTTTGCTGAGGAGAAAATAAAACAACTTATTTTAAAAGAAAGTTGAATTCAGATACCTAATATCAGTATTTTTTCAGCGGGTTAACCTTTCAGTCAGCATCTAGAGAAAGAAGCAGAATGAACATACCTGCTATAAATAGTGCCTTTCAGAGAATTGCTTGGTGTCCTTATCAAGGCATAGCACTACATTAGGTCATTGAGGGGTTTGTATGTCCCTCCTTGGCCCCTGAAAGATGAAGGCATATGAGGTATACAGAGTTGTGCCAGACTTGGCTGGGAGATTCATCAAATAACTGGGGGACCTGTGATGAGGAATTAATTGTTGACCATGTGTGTGTTGGGAGCTGAAGACTGGGAAAGGAGAACACATGGATTTACTGGAAGATAGAACATTTCCTCGTGGTGTGCTTATGCAGGCCTCGATCATAGAACAGCTATTGCATTGGACCTTCTCAGTTGGCATGTCTACATGTGCATTAATGCACCGTAATTACAGTGTATTAAGTTTAGTACCTGTAATAACGTGTACTAACTTAATGCACCATAATCGGCACTACTGTGCATTAGCACTGGCACATGCCTTTTACATGACACTAATGTTCAGAAGACTAATTCTACTACTAATTTTAATGCATTAGCGTGGCTTTCACCGTGATGTGCTAATGTGGAGTAGAATTAGTCTACTGTGCTTTTAGTGTCTTGCGTAGACATTCCCAGTCATTCCCTGCTTGGTCCATTCACTACCCAAACATACTCAAGTGATAAAGCTATGCTCAGCTATGTTTGTTAGTGGGATCTTCTTGGTCACATCTTTTCTTGGCCTGGTAGGACATGGATTTTGGGAATGCCTTTTGGGAATACTTAAGTATTTGCATCTCACCATGGTCTTTATGGGTTTTGATGGGGCTATAAAGTAGATGGTAATGTTGTTATTTTTTGAGAATCAAGTCTCCCTTTAGGCTGTGAGTTTTAAGCAATGCAGCTGTAGAAAATAGGGCTAAGGGTTCTAGGACATCTGAATCCCAAAAGTATGTGTTACACATGACTGAAGAAAATCAAGGATACCTGTTTGGAGGGGGTTGTTTAAACAGAGATGTCACAGCAGACAAGTAGTCAGATGACAAGCAACTGGGGGATTGAGTGTTAGTGCAGTGGTTACACCATAACTGTGAGTTCCTGGGTAATTCTTAGGGCAGTCCCAAGACCATCGCTGTTTTTGCTTGTGTACATGGCATCAATGAAGGTCAGTCCTTAGCTTCCACATAGTTTTGTATTCATAAAAGCAGGAATTAATGGCAGGAAGGAGCCTTTAGAAATATCATGCTGAAAATCTCAATGTGGAGGCCGAACACTGGAATTTACCTAAGTTAACTGTTGGCTAAATTATTCTCTAGATTATAGCACTGTGAATGTGAGAGTTTCACTGGTTTCAAAAAGAGCAAGAACTTTTAGCAAGTGCATTTGCTCTCAGAAGTACTGTGCTCTCCTTCTCCATATCCTTCAAAAAAAAAATCTCTTGTCATTAGTCCAGCAAGGAATTAGTTCATTAGTAATGTTCAGGTTGAGCCGCATTTGGGAAGGAAGAATGTTAGTTTATTTATTAATTTATATGTATTTATTTATTCATGCCCCCTCTTCCCTGGACCTTTCTGATTGGTTGGAACCAACAGGGTATGGACTACTTTGCTTGTACTGTATAAGCACATTGTTATTTGTCCTTTCTTCACTCTTTTCTCTCTCTCCACGTTGTCCTGAAAATGGCTTGCTACATTCATGTCAAAGCAGTTTCAAATTAGACTGTAAACTCGGAGAGGCAGCATGTATGTAATGTATGTGGTTGACCAGTACCTAGGATCAATCAGGGTCTTTGGTGTGGGTACAAAAAGTAGTTACTCAAAGACAAACTATATGGCAGCACTTGACCAGATATCATTTGCTGTGGAGCAATTTACTCTGACAGATGTAACCTAAACCACCGACTCTTAGCTTGCATCTTTGGTCTCAAAATAATTTTACATTAATGACAGTAGTGGTATAGTAGTAATAAATGTATCAGTGGCAGTATAGCCATGGTGGTAATTGAAGTAACAGCAGTTTTCAGAACAACTTTCATCTACAGTGAGGTAAAAGCATGTATACAGCCTGTACAACAGAGGAGTCCCACCCTCTTTTTATTTTGTGGTAACTAATTTGTGTGTATGTGCCCTGGGTGTTCTACCACAGTTCAACCGGTGTGCATTGATTGCAGAGGGAGAAGACAGGACTGATCACCAAACATTTCCAACAAGCAAACACACATACAGAATGATTTTCTGGAAATCACCCAATGCAAAATCACAAGTGGTTCATATTACCTAATCTTCACCATATATTTGTGATGGATTTCTGTTAGAAGATACATTTTGCGAGCACTTCCCAAAATTCCTTGCTCCTTCTTCAAGACAGCAGGACTTCCCCAGAAAACAGATGCCTAAATGTTTTCAAAGTAATCTCAGAGATTTGGGTCCCCTCATATAATTGGGTGTCCAAATCTCTTTGACAGTTTCAAAAGCTCCTCAAACTAGTATATGTGCATCACAAAACTGAACCAAACCTTTTCAAACAGGGTTGGTGTCAGGCTTAAGAGCTAAGGTAAGATCAGGTCTGTCCTCATAATCCAAACCATTACACTTATCCTTGTCCTGAAACTACATCTGATAGGCTACTGCGACTGGTATCAGTATGCAATATGTTAATATCCCCCCACCCCTATAAATATAGCCTCTATGAAACCACACTTCTGGGACGTAAAGTTTGTGATATGTGGCATGAGAGGGGTGCTTCATAAGGTGTGATTAATACTGGTTAATAGTGCAAAGTACAATTTTTGTGTGTTGCTCAAAAACACAGTAGCATACCACATTTACTTACGTAAACAGCAGTTCCTTTTTCTTTTGTGGTTGGTGTCAGGAACTTCACGCCAGTGATTTTCTGTTTTATCCTGTTTAAAAAAAGCTCCCTCCCCTCCTCGCTCTCTTCCCCCCACACCTCCATTTTTTAAATTTACTGTTTTGTTTTCGGCTATGCAAAAATGTTTTCTGAGGGCATTAAACTGTTCACAGTAGCTTGTAACATTTTTGGTGCCATGTACTTAGCCAGTTCATGTTTGGTTCACTTTTTATCATGAAATGGCAATGGTTCGGAGGAGAGTGTTTTTCTTGTGTCACATAATTTTAAATGTGCTCTAGTGGCCTCTGGCAGAAAAGAGAGAGAGGTTCCCCAGGATGGTTTAGCAAACAGAGAAAAGGAAGAGAAAAAAAAAAATAAAGCGTCCAGTAGAGCAAAAGCCAGTGACAGTGGTAAATTAAGTCAGTTATAGTGACATCTGCTTTGCTTTAGAGGTACAAAAGAAATAATGGCCTTAGCAAGAAGGTTGGGGCCGCGTCCAGGCGTGAATTAAAGACTTCGGCCAGGGGCAGACTCCAAACACACGTAGCTCTGAGGAGCAGGCCATCCTTAGATGAGCAGTGTGCTTTGCTGCCTGGGGCTGCTAGTGGAGCTGGGGCGAAGGGTGGGGCATAGTGACTGAGATGACATTTAAATTTGACATTTCAAACTCATCGACACTGAACTATGACCGCACTTTCCAAACTTGCCTAAGACAATTGTATTATGCTGCCGATTTCCTAGTAACGAAGGGAAAGGATAAAAATCATACTAGTACATAGTGTTTGCTGCCTATTGCTATTATTTTAAATTCCCCCTCCCTGCTTTTTGCTGTTAATTTTATTTCCACTGGCTACCCAATACCTTGTTGGAAGCTAATGTCACCACAAGAGCAGTACATGCTTTAAGAGGCAGGACTTGCTAAGTGTAAGCCACAATTAAAGTGCACTATCATAAACCAGGTGTGACTTTGGGGTGGGGGAAGTAAAGTGGGTACCACCTACAGCTGCCTGTCAATAAATCATTTGTTGTTTGTTATACTGGTTAATTAAATTACAAATAGGTGGGGTAAGAATGATTCTTTAGTTCCTCAGAACATGTGGTCTTAAGCTGCTTTTATCTTTAATAGCAGCATTATGGGAATTGGGTTGCATCCAGTGTGGGAGGGATATTTTTTCCCATTGCTGTCACAATTTTGTCGGTTCCTGCTCTGCCCGTCTTTGCTCTTCAGCAGAAAGATACAAGGCTTCTGGAGAGTTTCCATTTAAAGATAGGGAAACATAGCTCCACTAGCCACCTCAGCTACAGCAAGTGGGTGTTCACCCATGTAGTGCAAGATCAAGCTTTAAGGCCCCGCTCTATTTGAAGTGCCTGCAACATAGATGAGTATCCTAACCACGAGGCAATTAATCTGAGACTTGGGAAGGCTGCAGGTGTGGGGGTTATTGGGATCTCTCAGTGTCTCTTGTTTGAGCTGCCCCATGATCTATAAATAAATATCCATTGGACTGTTTAGAGAGAGAAAGACTAAGGGCAAATCTGAAAAAGGACTAGTTCTAAGCAATATGTATGTGTTCAAGTCCAAAACTGGATGTTAGAGGGCCAGCTCCAAATGGACCTTCTAGGTGTCCCCATGTAGGCATTGCAAATATGCCCAAATCAGCAGGGCTAGGCACCCAAGCTACAAGTAACTGGTGGGACAGGCTAGGAACTCTTGGGTGTCTGTAGCCCGCCTTTTCTGCAGTAGACTACTAGTAAGACCCCTTGTCCAGCCCTGGTCTATGCTGAATAGGCGCAGTTTGGATCCTTCTTTGTGATGTGCATGCCTAAATCCACCTAAGTCTTGCTTAGGTGCCTGACTTTTTTTGTGAGTATTAGTTTAACTCACCCTTCTTTGTCATGAAAAGGCTTAAATTGCATCTCAGTCGGTCCTGTTCAAGCACCAAAGTGCTTACGGGACATTTAGTTGAACACAGCTTCCTTTGTGACAGGGGTACTTTAAGGCCAGAGACAAGGTCCCTATAGAGCTCATAGGGACCTAAGTGAGGATGACAGAAGGGAAGGAGAAGCTTCTCCACCCTCCATTTGTTCATGCCCACCTCAGAGGCAGTTTTACCACGTCCTTCCCAGAAGAATGCTTTACCCACCAAGTACAGCCTAGGCCAAGAGTGTCAAACTAGGCCCGTGGTCTAGATAGGGCCTACAGAACCCCATAATGTGGTCCCTGGTGCTGCCTTTTTGACCCACACGCTGTGCTGAACTGGCCCCATGCCACATGGCATAGGCTCAGAGTACAGGAGGGCCCAAAGATCCTGGCTCCCCTTGGGAGGAGGGCTGTCAGAGCCCTTACCTTTAAAGGGGAAAACTGTGGGAAACTGTGGGTTTCCCCTTGCAGGTTGGTATAGTTCCAGCCTGCAAGGGGCTGCTTGGGGCTAGGGGGAGGGGTGAGGACAATGGGAGGCTGGGGGCACCACATGCATGGGCACGCATGCATTCACATGGCAGCCAAGCAGCGGTAGAGAGCAGCTCCCACAGCTCCCTCTAGGTAAGTCTTTGGGAGTGGAAGGGGGGAAGAGCGGGGACAGGTAATGCACTGGGACAGCAGGAAGGCAGAGGCGATGCATCAAGGGGCGGGAGGGGGGCACAGGTGACATGTCGGGGGGATGGGGGAGCACAGGCAATGTGTCAGAGAAGGGCAGGAGGGCCAAGGCAATGTGGTAGGGGGTCTCGTTCTCCCTGAGATTTATACACCCACAGTGGGGTGCATGGCTGCAGTCAGGCTGGACTAGCTCTGGACAGGAGCCACCTCCATGGCCCAGTGGGCAGCACCTGACATATGAGGAAGCGCTGCATCGCCATGCTGCCAAGGTGAGGTGCAGCAGTGGCAGCAGCATGGAGTTGTGTCCCTGCTGCTGCTGGGCGGGCAGTGGGCACTTCACCTTGGCAGTCAGGGTGGCTCAGCACTCCCTTCCACTGAGGTCCTGCCTGCTGGGCTGTGAAGGTGGCTCCTGCCCATAGCTGGTGTGGCCCGGCTGCAGCCCCACACCCCACTGTGAGAGCAGGTCTCAGGGGGGTATGTGCCCACCATCCCCCACCCCGCCACGTCACCTGTGCTTCCACACCCCCCACTTCCCAACAGACCCACCCTATTCCCAGATACTGGGGAACTGGGGGTAATGAGTACATGTCCATCATAGGGCCCACACTCCAGCAGAAATAAAAGTTGCTGGTACCAGTCCTGGGTGTGCCGCACATGGCAGTCACTGGTGCCAGTTCCAGGCTGCACTGCCCTTGGCACTTACTCACTCCAGGTCCCAGGCTGAGTTGGATGCACTGCTTGCTTGGTGTCCTGAACCATCCTGAGCTGCTGCCTCACGTGCTGGATGGGGCAAAGTGGGCTAGGAGGTCTAAGGATCTTGTCTGGCCTACGGACCACATGATTTTGACCCCCCTGGCCTAGGCTGTAGAAAGTTGTGCAGTAGATATCCAGGAGTGCAAGTGTCCAGGGGCCAGAAGGTGAGTAAGCAAGAGAAGCGTGACACTCCAGCATGCCTTTGAGAGGAGGAGCCATGTCTACCCTAAAAACTGAATTTATAAATAGGCCTGGCAGCGGAACCAGAACCAAGCCCCCCCTCCCCCCTATAGGAGAGCACTGACCTCATTATGCTGAGCCAAACCCCATTAGCTGCCTCTTTGGACTGTTTATGCCTTTTTCGTTAGACAGGCCTGGGTATCATGAGCCAATATAGAAGACTTGCCCCTCCCAGGGGCCTAAGTCACAATGAGTTATTTAGTCATGCTCTGACTTACTTCCATACATCCAGTCTCACAAATCCTGCACTTCTGGCTGCCTAGTGGGCCAGCTTCTACAGGAAAAGTGTGCGTGTGTGTGGGGGGGAGCAATTATAGCCAGTGCAGCTGCTAGACTATCCTTTGAGCAATCTGGATGCCAACACAATGGGAATGCCATTGGTTTGAGGAGGAGCAGGAATTCCTCTTACTGCAGCAACTCAGTGCAAATGACTCTCTGCTGAGCAAATAGGCAAGCTGGATCACCCTTGAGAGGACTGTGGGTCTCCATATTCACTTTACAAGAAGCTTTGGCACTTAATTCTTTAATTACAGATTCATCTCCTCCTCTTCCCACCCCCCAGGAAGTCCTGGGTAGAAGCAGCCAGACAAGATTGACTGGATCCAGACCACTGTCTGAAAGAAATGAGAAAATGTTAGGCCATGAATGGAGGCAGTACCCTAAGGCAGCTCCCTGATCAGCATTTTGAAACACTTGTGGGTATTTGTGATTCCAGTTTGAGGTATCCATTTCATCCCACACGTTGTATGGAGCCCATCCACCCTACACAGAAGCCTGGATTCTTCTCCCGGGCCCCAGCATCTCAGAGTTTAGCATGTCAGTGCCTGCTAGCTTTCCATACTGTGTATTGTTATTATGACCTTAACAGGTATAAGACTAGCCTCCAATATCAGTATTACCCACAGCAAGGTGCTGTGCAATATGTTGGATTTGAACTGGGCAAAGCTGAGCACTTCAACTGGGAACTGAACTTTACATTGCATTATTCTGCGGCTCTGGGCTTTTCTATTGGCCGAACAAGCCAAAGGGTATGGCTCTAGGAGGTGAAGCACAGAAAACTATAGAATTATAGAAAAGTTAGGGTTGGAAGGGACCTCAGGAGGTCATCTAGTCCAACCCCCTGCTCAAAGAAGGACCACACCCAACTAGATCATCCCAGCCAAGGCTTTGTCTACCCGGGCCTTAAAAACCTCCAAGGATAAAGAGTCCATAACCTCTCCAGGCAAGCTGGTGAGAAAGTTTTTCCTAATATCTAACCTAAACTTCCCCTGCTGAGATTTGGGACCATTTCTCCTTGTTCTGTCATCTGCCACCACTGAGAATAGTCTAGCTCCATCATAGGTGGAGGGAGGGGGGAAGGGATGAATTATTTACCCCTGCCCCTACTACACTCCCTCCTGCACTGTGATGGTCTTGATCTGCCATACTTGCCCCCTGCCCTCCACACTTCCCCAAGCCCAGGCAGTCATAAAAAAAACAGATTGAAAGAAATTTACCTGAGCTAGCTGTGATCTTGGCTGTGCAGGGTATCAGACTGTGCATGTCTCTCCCCCTCTGCAGCAGCAGCCTGTGGCCAGGCTGTCCTCCGGCTATACCTGCTGCCCTGCATCAGGTGGGGGGGCTGAGCCCTGCTAGCACCCCCCCACTTCTGCTGCCAGTGAGCCCCATAGCTTCATCCTCTTTGGAACCCCTCTTCAGGCAGCTGAAAGCTGCTATTATATCCCCCCTCAGTCTTCTCTTCTCTAAAATAAAGGAGCCCAATTCTCTCAGCCTTTTCTCGTAAGTCATGTTTCCCAGCCCTCTAACTATTTTTGTTATTATCTCCTGGACTCTCTCCTTTATGTCCACTGCTTTCTGTAGCAGAAGGGCCCAAAACTAGACATGATACTCCAGATGTGGCCTCACCAGTACTGTAGAACAAGGTGTACTCTACGTGCAAAGGTATGTTTCCAGGGGCATGACAAGCAGCAGCACAAATGTGGTACAGGGCACACCTCTGCATGTTTACTCTGGCATGTGCCAAATTCTCCTGGATGGGACAGGGGAAGATGGGGCCAGCACCTGTGCTGGCCCAATAGCCTTACCTGGGGCCCTGAGGGGGCCTCCTGGGGCAGCAGCAATGCTGATCCAGCTGCATGGACCCTGGACAGCAGGGCTCCATTTCTGACAGCACGCACTGCTGCTGTATGGACCATGCCACTTTTTCTGACTTTTTTTATTTTTTATACACCAGGACATCCTAGTATCAAATTTTGGTATCACACTGCAAATCTGCAAGTGCAGTATACAGTTGCACATTTGTTGTGTGCGGTTTGTGGTCCCACAGATTTGAGGCAAAATGCATATGCATGCTCATGTTGGTGTGCACACAGAGGGTAATAATCACTTCTCTTGACCTGCTGGCAACACCCCTGCTAATGCAGCCCAGTATGCCATTATCTACCTTCACAATAAAGCACACTGTTGGTTCATAGCATGCACTGACCTTTCCACTAGCCAAAGACAGCACTAAGACTTTATATGCATAAACCCACTTTTTCCTAAAATTAGAAGCCTGACTCAGATATAGAATAGGGGTCACACCTTAGTTGACTCCAGTGTATTGAGATATAGCCCCATATTTCTCCTGATTTTACTGAAGAAGTTATTGTATGAATTGACATGGAGGGAGGCAGGGGGGAAGGGGCATTGTGTGAGCATACTCTTGTTTAGTTGAAGTTACTGGTTTAATTAGTAGATATATGGAGGTCATGAGCTGGGGAGTTCCTCTGCAAAGTTACAGTTCAAAGACAAACCTTCACCCATTCAAACACTGAAATTAGTTTTTATTTTCTCAACTGTAACCCACATTGCTTTTCTCTCAGGGAATACAGTACTATCATTTTCATTATTGCTTTCATTCCTGGTTTTTAGCAATGCATTCTAGCTGCAAACCTGAGGTCTAAGGCCCAAGCTATGGGCAGAAGGTGGGAGATCAGGGAGGGGGGCCACAAAAGTGGGTTTATGTCCTTGACTTTGGAACCAGCAATAGGATAACATCAGCTTTTGATATAATTTAGAGTATCTATGGCTTCTCTGAGCTGTGCTCATCGACCAACAGCTCCAACATGTGGCAGCACATCTCTAGAATAGCCACATCACTCTCCCTGACTGGTTTTATGGTGGTATGGGTTAAAGCACCACAGACACTACCACCAGCTTCCCAAAGTACTCTCCAGTCCTAATCAATCAGTTAGGAAAGCAGTACAAAGCAATGACAAGACGGCAGGGAATTGTGTTTATAAAATTACGTCCATATACGTAAGGCTTCAGTATAACCAACACCGTGGATCTCAAGGTTGCAAGAGTTTTTGGCCTATGAGTTCACATGGACTATCATCCCCACTCCAAGATGGCTATCAGCACTTATGAGCACAAACTATCTTTTCAGGTGGAAAAACAAAAGCAGGCAGAAATTAAGGCTAGTCTTCTTACCTAGGAGGACTACAGTTAGGAACCTAAATCTCTAATTTAATTTAACGGCCTATTTTTTCAAGGTGTGGAGCAACTCTATTTCGAAAACAGCATATTTGTTTCCCAGAAGCCCAACCTGCTCCTTTCAGTAAGAATTGTGCTCTATCAGCACACACAAAAATTGGGTCACTATATTTACTATGGGCCAAACTTTACGCATTTAGTCCTTTCTGCTGATGAAGACTTTTCTACACACATTCTTGCAGACCGTTCAAATATTTGGTTCTGTTATTTTTAATCAGGGTGATGTTCAGACACTCAACCAAAATTAGGACCAAGATGTGCTAGAACACCGTACATACACGTAATAAGGGACATTCCCTGTCCTAGATAGCTTCCTGTCTAAACACACAAGACAAAGGGCTTAAAAAAGAAGTATTGTTGTTATACCTACCCTGGTTTTTGTTTTTTTTTAAATTTTGTATTACATGCACAGAGAAATCAAATATACCAGGGAAAACTGACTCTGAAGGGCCTAAGACTATGAACAGAAAGGCATCTTGTGGCATTTTTCCAGTGCTCGGGCTCAGTCTGAGATCAATGGGAGGTGAGTGCTTAGAAATAGTCCAAAACACAGTCTAGGGGCAGCTAGATCTATATAAAAAGTGGGGGGGAGGGGAAGGGGGCAAGGGAGAGAGGCAGAAAAGGTGGGGGGACTGTAGGTGGGGACAGGGGAGGGGAGCAGACAAATGAAAATCGATGTGCAGAAAACTTCCCCAGTTGTGTAATAAGAAGCATAGCAGTGATGGGTGTTATTTAGGAGCATGTCTCAGGATTTGTGGCTTAACATTAGGAACCTGCACAGCTGAGCGATTCTGCCTGAAGTTGTGGGTGTTCAGTACATCTGAAAGAAAATACAAATCTTTGCTTACAAACCCACTCAGCATTCACCTACCCACTTAGTTAAAAATAAATAAATAAAAAGGCTCTTTTGCCAAAGGTGTGGTACCTTGAACTCTCATACAAAATCACGTTAAGCATACAAATTTCAGACGTCTCATTTGTTTTTGCTCTCTGCCTCCCACAATTTATGTACAGTAGTGCATGTGCTGTCACTCTCTTATTATGTCTGGTCAAACTATACACACAAGCTAGGCAACACCAGCCTTAAGGATGCCTCCACATCGTTTACATGTAATTTCCCAGTGTGATTTTTTAAGCTAAGAACAACACATTATCATGTGACATCCTATTGCTACCAGTGACTCGCTAGCAGGACAGGTACCTTTAATTACACCACTTGAGCTGACCTCTATGACTTGGGCTCACGGAATAACTGTTTAGTGATAACTGCCATCCTCTTCGCAGCTCAGTAAGCATGGGGGAATAAGAGGCACACACTGCATTTGGTGACAGCAGTGAGAAGCCAGCCTTAGGGCTCTTGAGGGGGTCTGTTTAAGGTGTGTGGTCTAGTGGGAAGAGTCACTTCTGTCCATACCCTGCAGACTGGACCCTGTCCAAGTCAGGTGTTTGTCGGGCACTTGGCTTCCTACCGTAATACTTTTCTTATTAGTTTATCCATGGGCTGGGATGGTGTGGAGCACAATTGACAGCAGAGAGGTTGCAAGTTTGAGGCCACATCAGAAGTGCTCGTGGTGCGGCCCTGTTAGATTCCGACAGATCTGTGCGTCCTGCTAAATACCTCATCGCAAGGATGCACAAAAAGGAAGGAAGTGCCTAATATACCCCCACTCCAACTCAGACTTCTCCACTCAGGCTCATCCTGGTTTCCCCCTGCCAATTTTCTCTATATAAGTTTCAGTCTCCCTTTCTGCACACCCAGTCCCAGTCTCTTTGCCACACCAGTTTCAATCTCCACCCCTGCTCCTCAACCCTTCTGGCTACTTGTTCACCTCATCTGTGCTCTCAGGCCATTTTTGCTTTCCTAGAGCACCGCATGCAAGCTGAGTTTCGCATGCCCAGGTCCTGTCATGCACTTGTATGCCATGATGGGAAATTCTAGTACACAATCAGTGCATGTGACGTGGAGACATATGATTACCCTCCTCATCTTAGGGTATAACAATAACTTTTGTAGCGTGGAAGGTGTCTGGCTACCCCATGCCTCAGGGCTTCTGCTGGTTGCCCATTGAGGTCAGGAAGGATGGTTTTCCTTTCATGAAAACCACTGGCTTCTTTTTTGTTTTGCCTTGGTTTTCCTCAGAGGCATGTTATACGAGACATAAATATAAGACTCCAGGATTTTACTCGTTGCATGCTGATACTTCTGCCACTATTTCGAAAAGCCGGAAGAGCTTGCTCTTTCACTCGTAGTCCTACTGATCACCAAATGTGGAGACAAAAATATTTTTCTCCAAGTCAGATGGCATGGTCCATGTGGGTTTTTGCCTTACTTTATCTTGGGCAAATGTTCCTTTTCCTAGGACTTTGAGTACCTATATATAATAATAATGATTGGTTTCCTTTCATCACAGCAGCAATGCCTTTATCTCCACTGCTTTTTTCTTGTGGCATATCCTAGGGAGTTCTTGGTGTTTTTCAGATGTGGATCTGGGGATCTGCAGCTGCACCCCACTTTGATTCCTGGTACACCCAAAGTTTAAACCTGGGCACGGCAGCAGCATTTCTATTTAGGCAGCAGTGAGGGAGTCTATTGACTTCATGGCACATTATAATCTACCTGATTCCTTGTAAACTTTTCATATCACAGCTGTTAACAACACCTCTCTCTCCTTGTTAATCATCTTTAATGGTTCTAATCAAACTAGCCTTTCTTCTGCAGTTCTGCTATCTGTTAGGTATTCCTGGTAATATATCTCCTACTGCACCACCCTGCAGACTGTTTTAGCTAGAAGCATGAATGCAGGTGTCAAAATGTTAACTCAGGTGAACATCATCTCAAGTATGGAAATAACTTTCCACAAAGCACTGGGGCACTGTCAAGATGCTCAGGAAGGCTTGATTTTGTTTTAGGAATCTGCCAAAGATGCATACTTAATTCTAATAACGACAGGACTAAAGAAACAACAGCTTTTGACTATTTTTGCCTACTTTGTTGTGTTTTTATATACATGTGTGTGTGTTTATGTATATAAATAAAATATAGGATATTAATGTCCAGATCAATATTTTTTTGATTCAGTTAGTAAAGCTTCTAGTTTCTTTTTAACTGGAGAAAAATGTATAGTGTGTTATATGCAATGATGCAGTACATCATCTGCACTCCCTTTCCAAAATTTTGGATCTGCCCATGATGTTTTGGGTCTTGGTCCTTGCTGATTTTGGAGATTCCTTCAGTTAGTAACTGCCACAGCAGGGGACTAAAAATGATAATCCACAAGGCCCCTTCCAGTCCTATATTCTTTCCCTAGGATCCCTGACATCTTAGCCTCCTGACCTTGCCCCCTCTTTCCTGGGTTGACAGGTCTGGACACTCCCATTATTTCTTCCCCTCCATGGTTTCCTGTCCAAGCTCAGTGTGCCCTCCTATTCTCCCCACAAATTACCTTCTATATCATGCTTCAAGTCAGAGTTTCTTTGCATAGCCCAGCCCTCTTTCCCCATTATTCTCAGCAGTTTCTCCCTCCTCTGCTCCCAATCTTACCAATAACTTGTCCTTATCTATGCCTTTCTTCTCTGCCCCCACCTGCCACTGATGCCTATATTCCAGATCTTGCCCATTCTACATTCAAATCAGCTGGCTTCTTCCTGCGCATTGCCATGGACAGCACAATACCAGGGACAGCACAGGAAAAAGAGAAGTTTCTTGCTCTGAGTTCTATTACTTAGCCCCATTGTAACTTAGAGCAACTGGGAACACTTGCTACAGGACAAATTTACTGAAGTCCCCATATGCCTGAGCTACAGCATGCCCATTTGCTTGGTGGGCTGGTACATGAATAGAGTGGTTAACCCTCTGAACTCTGAGAAGCTGAAGCATGCTTAGTGCAGATATGGGTTTTTTTGGTGGATATTTAGCAAACAAGTATGAAATTAGGTTGTTAAAAGGTTTATACCTTGGTAAGATCTGGGCAGATTTGCAGTGATGGAAAAGCCACGTCTGACACAAAGACCATCTTCTGTCAGATTTTAAGTCTCTGCTTAAAAATTTTGCCACAGTACAGCCTTCCAGTGAGGTGATCACCAGAACTCTTTAAACATGAGCAAATGGATGAGTCCCTAGCTTTATTTGTCAAAAGTGGTTGAATCTTTTTGGCTGAAATTTTGTAGGTGGGAAAAGTTACCACATGAGAGTCTAACTAGCTAATTTGGCAAAGCTGTAAGCTGGTAGCCCTGAGCGCCTGATAGGGAATTTCAAACCACAACATTTAAAAGCTGCAGTTTGTTCCAGCCCCTGGCAGTTGGGGCGGATGGCAGCAAGGAGAGGGGCTGACTGGGCACATGTGGGGCTCCACTTGTATGTATGCCCCTTTACCTGAGTGGAGGTAGCAGTGGGGGCAGCAGAGGCAGCGGCAGGGGCAGCAGCAGCTGATCCCCTGAAGGTAAGTGGGAGAGGGGTCAGCGCAGCTGGGGCAGATCCAGAGGGGAAGCTCCCTGGATCCCTTTTAGTTGAGCTGGCAGGGAGCTGCTCTCCCAAGCCGGACACAAACAGAGCATGCCGGTGTTTCCGCTGGCATTCGTGAAGGCAGGCAAGGAGGAGGGGGATAGGAGAAAGACTTCGGCAAGGGTATAGTGAAGGCACCACTCCCCCCTCAAAAAAGGTGTGGACTTGAAATGCTGCTAGGGCCCCTGCCAGGGGGGGCGCCGCCCACCCAGGACTTCTCTGAGGTCTCCACCTAGACGGAGCCCATGCGGGGGCTGATGTCACCCTGCCTCCTGGCCTGTGGGGGATGCCCAGTGGGGCCAAGGGGGGGGGGGGGGCAGGGGATGGGGACCTCCACACCTGTTCTGCAGGTGCCCATCTTAGGGCCTTGAAGGGACAGGTGAGGTAGCTCCAAGAAGAGGTTAGCAGGCTGAGGGGGATCAGAGAAACAGAGGATGAAATTGATGGGTATTTCCTTTCCCTGCAGGGGCAAGCACCAAAGGGAGAAGCACCCCAGGAGGTGCCCTCCACAGCAGAATGGCAGAGCCAGGGCTGCTTGCGGCGGTGTGGTACCAGTTCCCCCAGTCCAGCTGGGGAACAGGTATGAGGCCCTGGTGGCATTGGAGGAAGGAGAGGAGGACACCTCTGGAGAGGGGGCCAATCTACGCGCAGAACAAGCTGAAGGACGCAAGCTGACCCAGAAGAATGGACACCGGGTGCTCATCATAGGTGACTCCATCCTGAGAGGTACAGAGGGTCCCATCTGTTGCCAGGATCCCATGTCATGTGAGGTCTACTGTCTGCCTGGAGCAAGGATTCAGAATGTGACGGAGATGATCCTGACCATTATCCGGCCCACCGATTACTATCCCATGGTCCTAATCCATGCAGGCACTAATGATGTGACCAGGAGCAGCCCAGATCACCTGATGAAGGACTATCAAACCCTGGGGAGCAAGCCAAAGGAGATGGGGCACAGGTGGTCTTTTCATCTGTCCTTCCAGTGAGCAGATGCAGACAATGCCATGAGACCTGCATCAGGGAGGTCAACCTGTGGCTTCGAAAATGGTGTCTCGAGGAGGACTTCAGTTTTTTGGACCACTACCCATACTTCAGGACAAGAGATATGCTTGGGTGGGATGGGCTCCACCTCTCCCCCCAAAGGTAAGTGTGTGTTTTCTTTCAGGTTGGCCGATCTCTGGCAGGCTTTAAACTAGGCTTGTTGGGGGAAGGAAAAGTTGAGGACGGAGAGAGCCATGGAACACTGAACAAAGAGCCACCCACAAGAACAACCCAGCCAAGACAGGCAATGAGCACAAGAAATACCCAGGTAAGAGACAGGGGTCCAGATAGTCCTGGGATTAGGGGGACAGTGCATGCACCTTCAGGCTGCCTTAAATGCCTCCACACTAATGCTCATAGTATGGGGAACAAGCAGGAGGAACTTGCCCTCCTGCTAGCTAAAACTAACCCAGACATAGTGGGGCTCACTGAAACTTGGTGGGATCCAACACATGACCAGGTAGCAAACATCAGGGGCTATAGGCTGTACAGGATAGAACAGGGAGGAAAGGTGCGGATGTGGAGCTCTACATCAAAGAGCAATACACATTTCTGAATGAACAGCACTGGGTCAGAGGAGGGGCAGACTGGAGTATACTGACCCAGAGCACAAGGGGGTCAGGGGGAAAGGGACTTAATGGTAGGGGTTTACTACAGGCCACCCAACCAGGGGGAAAAGCTGGACCAGGAATTCTCAGGTCAGCTTGCAGAGGCAGTTAAGTCAAGGAATGTGGTCATTGTGGGTGACCTAAACTATCTGGACTATCAGGTCTGACTGCTCATGTAGGTTCCTAGCTGAATTACAGGACCTCCATCTAACCCAGGAGGTACACAGTCCTACCAGGGGAAATACCTTGTTTGAGCTGGTCCTGGCCACAGGCGACAACCTGGTGAGTGGATTGTGGGTTCTCGGCCACCTGGGCGATAGCAACCATTGCCTACTGGAATTCACCATCCAGTGCAGGGTGTCAAAGGCCTGCAGCAAGGCAACAGCCCTAGACTTCAGGAGGGCAGATTTTAATGAGGTAAGGAGACTAGTCGGGGAGGCACTGAGGTCCTGGAGGGGAGGGAAGTTGGGAGTCCAGGAAGAGAGGTCGTTCCTTAAGAAGACGATCCTCCAAGCCCAAAGAGTGACAATCCCCACACGGATCAAAGTGGGCAGGAGTGCTCAAAAGCCCCCATGGCTCAGCAAAAGCATCCACGAATGTCTGTAAGCTAAAAAGGTGTACACCCAATGGAAGGGAGGGGCCATCACCAAGGAGGATAATACCTCCATTGCCTAAGATTGTAGGGGGGCTGTTAGGAAGGTTAAGGCGGAGCTGGAACTGGGACTAGTGGCCTGGATCAAAGATAACAAGAAGTCCTTTTTTAAATAACATAGGGGGTAAAAAGAAGGTACTGGGTAACGTAGGGCCTCTGCAGGATATGCTAGGAAATCTGGCGGTCACACCAGATGACAAAGATAACCTCTTTAACAACTTCTTTGCCTCCAACTTTTTGAGCAGGGACTGGGAATTCCTCCTCACTGGGATCCCGGATGGACCCAGGGGAGGCACTGCCAGGCCCAGGGTTAGTGAGGACCAAGTCAGGGAACTTCTGGTGGGTCTAGACGTGTTCAAGTCATTAAGTCCTTACAATCTCCACCCCATAGTGCTGAGGGAATTAGCAGAGGTCATTGCAAGACCCCTGGCACAGCTTTATGAGCACTTGTGGTGCTCTGGCAAGGTGCCGGAGGACTGGAAAAGGGCCAATGTGGTCCCCATTTTCAAGAAAGGGAGGAAGGAAGACCCAGGAAACTACAGGCCCATTATTCTTACCTCGGTCCTGGGGAAGCTCTTTGAGAAAATTATCCAGGAGCACATCTGTGAGGGACCAGCAGGGGAGATCATGCTTAGGGACAAACAACATGGGTTCATTCACGGCAGGTCCTGTCAGACCAACCTGGTGGCCTTCTACGAGCAGGTCAAAAATCCTTGGATGCAGGTGTTGCGGTGGACATAATCTTTTTGGACTTTAGGAAGGCCTTCGACACTGTCTCACCCCATTCTCATTAAGAAGTTAGGTGACTGTGGCATTGATGCCTACACAGTCAGATGGGTCACACATTGGCTGGAGGGCTGCACCCAGAGAGTGGTAGTGGACGGGTCATTTTTGACTTGAAGGGATTTGGGCAGTTGGGTCCCCCAGAGCTTGGTCCTTGGGCCCACACTGTTCAACATCTTTATCAGCAACTTGGATGAGGGGGTGAAAATCACCTTGTTAAACTTTGTGGATGACACTAAAATGCGGGGAGAAGTGGGCATGCTGGAGGAGAGGGATAGGCTGCAATTAGATCTGGACAGGTTACAGGGGTGGGCAGATGAGAACAGGATGGGATTCAATACTGACAAGTGCAAGGTACTGTACCTGGGGAGGAAGAACCAGCAGCATACTTACAGGCTGGGGAACTCCCTTCTCGTCAGCACAGAGGCAGAAAAGGATCTTGATGTTATGATTGATTCCAAAATGAACATGGGCCGCCAATGCAGGGACGCGGTCAGGAAGGCCAAATGCACCTTGTCATGCATCCACAGATGCATCACGAGCAGGTCCAAGGATGTGATCCTCCCCCTCGATGTGACACTGGTCAGGCCGCAGTTGGAGTACTGCATCCAGTTCTGGGCGCTGCACTTCAGGAGGGATGTGGACAGCATCAAAAGGGTCCAGAGGAGGGCTACTTGCATGATCAGGAGGCAGCAAGGCAGGCCCTACAAGCGGAGGCTATGGGACCTGAACCTGTTCAGCCTCCACAAGAGAAGGCTGAGGGGATCTGGTGGCTGTCTACAAACCGGCCAAGAGGGACCAGCAGGGGGTCGGACTTGATGATCTGCTCAGGTCCCTTCTGACCCAACCAACTATGAATTGAAAACAATTTAATAGGAAATTTGGGACAACCTTCAGGAAAAGGGACTGCTACCAGTTCTGGCTATATATTTGCAAAGCAATAAAGCTAATGTATGCTGCTTCATTTGCTCTGGCAGTAGGGAATTAGCCCTTGCTCAGGCAAAGACAACTTTTTTTCAGAAAGAAAGTGTTTACTGCTGCCTTTTACAAATGAAGAATGAGGTTTCCCAAAATGAACAGCTGCCTCCTATTCTGAGTTGGCTTCCATGAAACGTGCTCAAACTGCATGAGAACTTTTAAGTCTTATCTCCAAGACTGGTGTTGGGTAGCAAGAGACAGTCCAAATTCACTTAGAAACAAGTGACTCACTGGTTTAGCAGAATGATTTGAGTTTCACAGTTTTTTAGAACAGCTCAGTAGATTTTAGCTAGCTACTTTGAGAAGCCGACTCAGGACATTTTGATTTCCTCCCACACAGGCCCCAGGAACCTAGAACAAGACTTGCAAATTTTTATATCCCTTTCCAGATCAAAAGCACACACTAGACAGTACATCAACAGGCTTAAAAGTGCAAGGCCTTCAAACTACAATATGCAGTGTTTGGTGGCAGGGAACGGAATGGGATGAAACCTGCTGTTCACACATAGTTTTGAAGTCAGCTAGGCACTGCAAGGGCACAGCAGTCCCTGTCACAGCTGTTGCTAGATCAGGGACTAAATGATTATCCCATTACAAACTCCCAGCTGGAAATATTCCCCAGGATTGCTCACTTATGATACTCTTTACAAGACTGCAGGCTCTCTCCTATGCAGAGCTCTCTCTCCAGTGTTTTTCTTTTTCTCTCCTTCCATTACATCTCTCTTTGTGGCCATGTTCTAGCGACAGGTTCTTTTCTGCTCCTCTCTGTGGCATTGTTGATAAGCCTAGAAAACAGAAAGGAAGAGCTTCTGGCTTTGAAAGAGTACATATCAGTAAAAATACATTATATTGTATAAACTACGAGTCATGTTGGTTCACAGAAGTTACAGTCACTATTCTAAGCATTTGCTGGAGAACTTGAGCCAGGTCTTAAGTGCCTTTAAGTCAGAGCCGATTTATGCCAACCAAGAACATAGTCTAGGGATGACAGAAATTAGAAGATAGCTCAGGCCATCTAGTGTTCCTACTTGTGAACGGAAGAGACAACCCACTTATTAATGATAAACCATTACTACTGAATTGATAGTCTTCACTGAATTTTGTGATTGACAGTACTCAAAACAGGACATTGTCACTGTAAAAGGAATAATCAGCAAACTCCAAAAGTTATTATGAAGCTTAATAAAGGAATACCTGTTTAAAACCAAGCCAAGAAACATTTAATTCTCTCTCCTTTCATCTTATAATGGAGGTGTATATGCATGTGTGGTGGGGGTGGGAGGAAGAGGCTTGTGGGCAGCCAAATCTGGGTGCCTTATATGCTCCTGTATGTAGTGAAGGGTAGCACAGAGGAAAAGCTACCTCACTCATGTCCTCAGGCTGCACAGCACCTCAATTGTTGTGGGGAAG
The DNA here is from genome assembly GCF_052110815.1 of Crocodylus siamensis. NCBI lineage: Eukaryota > Metazoa > Chordata > Crocodylia > Crocodylidae > Crocodylus > Crocodylus siamensis. Next base: position 141,992,875 of record NC_143397.1, read on the forward strand.
GCTGTGATTTTGCCCGCAGCAAAGAACTCTACTTTTTTGAGCTTCCCACACCATCTCAACACAGGCCAGTGCTCCAACCCTAGTGTTAGGTCCCCAGGCGCTAAAATGGGCATTTCCATTATTAGCACAATCTACTACATTATGTTATAACAGATGCCTTTTCCATTTTAAAATCAAAGCACTTTTTCAAGGTGAAAGGTGGGGGAGAGGCAATGGAAATGATTATGTTTAAGATGGAGTTAGGGTTGAACTCATGCACCAATTAGGGCTGCATTAAATAGCTTTGCAAAAAAAGGCATCATCCAAAAAAAGTCTCCCCCTCCCCCCAACCCTTCCCCAGCAAATCCACATGAGGTGGAAGGACCAAATTCAGGGTCCAGAAGAACAGCACACTTCTTTCAAAAAGGAAACCCCCTCCCCCCATAAATGTTAAGGAGATATTAAAGTTAGTATTTCAAACATCCAACCAGAAAAGAAATAATCCCTACCCCCCACCACTATGAGTTTCTCCCGTCCCCACACTAAACTACTTCACTGATAGAGAGCAGGAAGGATGTTTAAGTGGCCAGGAACCACAAAAAACACACTTTTCTAAGGGGAGGAACCTATTAGAGTCATTTAGTGAGATTCACTCATACTTGTAGAAGTTTGGATTAATAAGGAACAACCTTCTTAACTCAGCTAACTTAACCCTTCATTGCTAACGTGCTGCAGCTTGGATCTTGCTGATGGGACATCTTGTGTCTACAGTGTAATATATATGAATTCTTGCAACACAAAGCTCCCATGGACTGGATCTCCACACAGGTGTTTACTCTTATGTGATCAGTGAAGGTGGCCACATTGTCTGCACATTTGAGCACCAAGCCATAGTGTTCCTTATTAATCAAAATAGTCAATAGAAAACTAAACCTAATAATGTTTTTGACTAAATCTTAAATCGCATAACTATAACTGTTCTGAAGAGCTAGTGGTGTCACAGTGTTACCCATTTAGCATGAATTAGGCACTATGACCATGAAGGCTGATGGACTAGACTAGTTTTAGGAGGGAACAGGTTTGTCAGATAAATCTATTTCTTGAAAGATGGCCAGAATCAAGATCATAAGAAAAAAAAATCTGTTTTTATTTTAGTGATACTCTAACCCTGAAAGCCAAAGAAAGAAACATTATTTTAAAGTTTAACTGTTTTTTTTCCCCACATGTAGCAGTAACTGAAAACAATCTGTTTTACACCTAACATTTGACATTATATTTCCTTTTGGTAGGAAACTTGGGAGTGTGTGCTTCACGGTTAGAATATAGAACTGGGAATTTGCATGTCATATTTCTGTCCCTGCCTCTGTCCCTGACTCACTGGGTGACTTTGGTTGAGTCACTTAGCTTCTCTGTGCCTTATACTACTGGGAATAAGCATAGTATTTCAATTAAGAAACACTTCTCCAGTGATAACACACAAGGTAAAATCCTAATACTATTGAAGTTTTTCTATTTAATTGTTAGGAGCGCAGCAACATAAATCATTTTGAGATCCTGAGATGAAAGATCCCATCTCATTATACTAAAGTTCTCTACAGCATAAGCCATTTCCACCCCAATGTCACATAGATTTCCTATTAAGGTGTTGTTTTAATTAGCTTGATGCCAATTTCCCTGCAATGTGCCTGGGCTGCAGACATACAGTTTGGTAACATCACTCCGCTCAACTTGAACTTGAGAAATCTGGGCTTGTATCCCTGCCATGCCACAACCTTCAAGTATGACCACAGCTAAGTCACTAAGGGCTAGATTCACCAAAGACTGCAACATTGCAAGGCTCAGCATTGTACTGTCTAACTCTTAAATGCCTAACTCCCCAAATCCATGGCCCTGCAGTAGGGAACTAAGCTCCTTCTACAACTGTCCTTGGAGAAGAGCTGGAACCCAAGTATCTCATCTCCCAGGCAAGTGCTCTAATCACTTGGCTACAGAACCATCCTCCCTTTGGCTCCCAAAGAATCCTGCCTTCTTTTGGCCACAATAGGATGGCTTCAGTAGGAGGGATGTGAACTGCCTTTTTGAGACAAGTCAGTTTGAACCGCTCAAGCTGAGAAGGACCTGGAACCAAGGTCTCCCAGGTCCTGACAGTGGTTAACTACTAAGTAGGGCTGTGCAAAGCTTCAGTCCCTGATTCGATTCAGCCTGATTTGGTGGCCAAATCTGAACTGAATCAGAGGACCCTGATCTCTCTGAATTGAATAGGAACCTTCTGAATTGATTTGGAGAGATTCTGAAAGATTCAGACATAGACACAGCTTTAAATGCTTTTTCTACATACCTCAAGGTAGCAGGTGGTTTGTGAATGCTGTGATGCTGGGGCCTCCCGACTCAGCAGCTAGTGCTTTCTGGGTTGGGGGGGGGCACCTGGGGTCCCCCCATGGCCAACTGCTGAGCCAGGAGTGGGAGGGGTCTGCACGCTCAGCGGTGGACCCAGAGGTGAACCAAAAGTACTTCCAGTACACTTCCAGGTTTGCCGCTGAGCACGCCAGGGCCCCGCTGTGCTCCTGTGGGACGCTTCATCCACCCCAACATTGCAGCAGTCACAAGCCGCACTTGGTACCTCAAGGTATGTAGAAAAACATTTAAAGCTGTGCCTATGGCCGAATCACCAACTCTCTGAATCAGCATCGAATCTTTAGATTCGGATTTAGCTGAATTGAATCAGGGACAGTGATCCAAATCAATTAATCGAATCACTGTCCCAAATTTGGGCAGAATCCAAATCCAAATCAGAATCGGATAGGGCCCACTTTACACACCCCTACTACTGAGCTACTGTATAGAAGGCAGGCATTGGTATTCTACTTGTTTTTGAACAAAAGTCGTCATACACTGGCAGGCAGAGACCGCATCCAGGCAGACCTGGATAGTTTAGAGAAGTGGATGGATCTGAACAGGATGCAGTTCAACAAGGACAAGTGCGGAGTGCTGCACCTGGGGAGAGGGAACCAGCATTATGGTCACCGGTTAGGGGCTGACCCTCTCGGCAGCATAGAGGCAGAGAGGGATCTTGGAGTCATGATTGACTCCAGGATGAATATGAGTTGCCAATGTGATGAAGCAATAGGCAGAGCTAACCGCACCCTGTCATGCACCAACAGGGGCATCACTAACAGGTCCAGAGAGGTCTTGCTCCCCCTCTATGTGGCGCTGGTCAGGCCGCAGCCGGAGTACTGTGTCTAGTTCTGGGCGCCGCACTTCAAGACAGACGTGGAGAACCTGGAGAGGGTCCAGAGGAGGGCCACTCATATGGTCAGGGGCCTCCATGGCCAGCCCTATGAGAAGAGGCTGAGGGGCCTGAATCTCTTCAGTCTCCGCAAGAGGAGACTGAGGGGGGATTTTGTGGCTGCCTACAACCTTATCAGGGGCCAGCAGCAGGGACTCAGGGAAAGTGTGTTCACCAGGGCCCCCCTTGGAGTCACTGGGAACAATGGCCACAAGCTGAGGGAGGATAGGTTTAGGTTGGATATTAGGAAGAACTACTTCACTGTAAGGGTGGCCAGAGCCTGGAATAGGCTTCCCAGAGAGGTGGTGCTCTCACCTTCCCTGGAAATCTTCAAGAGGAGACTGGATATGCACCTGGCTGGGGTCTTATGACCCCTGCCACCCCCAGTGCTCCTTCCTGCCCATGGCAGGGGGTCAGACTCAATCTGTTCAGGTCCCTTCCAACTCATTGATTCTATGATTGCGATGCTTTGCATGCAGCTCATTCTTTAGGTATACATTAGGTGTGTTAGAAGGTGCCTACCAGAATAGGCCCCTCAGGGCACTTATGTGGGGAGGTGCTTGGTGCTGGCACTTTGCTGTAGTTCTGGGCAGATGGAGAAACAGATCTTTAGATACAGAATTTTACTAGCGAAAACTTGGGTGCCTATGAAGTTTAGGTGCTAATGGAGTTAATTCGGAGTTCTGAGGAATTTGGACTTGAGCATCTCAATCAGAAGGTGTCCATACCCATTTGTATATCTGGGCCTGACTGCCTACATGACAATGTGACAAGGGTAAATGCTTCAAAGTTTTCAAGGTGGCATGTTATGAAAACGGGGACTCTACAAGGGCCCAAGACAAAGCTAGGCATTTGCTGTTGAAAAGCATTAATAGGTGTTTTTAATACTAACACAGACACAAGGTGCAGTTCTATAGTGCTTTTACCTGGTATTTTTAAAAAGAGATGCAGAACATAATTAACAAGTCATTTCACTGTCCCAAGATATTACTGAGGATCAGAACATATTAGGATTCAAAAAAGGATTCCGGGCTTATATAGAGTAAAGAGAGCATCAGCAGTTACCATTGATAAGATGACATTTCTCTTTTTAAACACTATATTTTCCTTCAAAATTCAGCCCATAAAAAGGGCATCGTCCATAGTTTCTGTTTTTAAACCTGCTACAGTATTTCCTCTATCCTACAATATTCCACTTTCTTTAGACCTAGTAAGTTAAAGATGTTCTACTCAGGGAAGATTTGTGAATCTTAAACAAGTAGGATAGTTTTTAATCTTACAAGAATGAAAGATTTCATTATGGTTTATTTCATTTTGTGTGGAGATATTTTGATAAACTTAGATGATCATAGATAAGCTGCCAACAACATGTGATTTAGATAAATGTCACCTTTCAAAGTCTGACAAGGTCAATGCCTGAACAGAAAATTTAGGATATTTTTCTCTTGAACATGACACACTTCTTAGGTTAGAACCACTGCATGCAAAGCATTCATTTTACAACATTTCAGAATTACCCTTACTCTGTCAATTAATGTCTACGTTCACCTACCTGAATATCTACCTATTATTTCAATAGCTAAAAATGCTAAGTAGCACTGTGACATTTCAAATTCATCATTATCTATTGATTTAAAAAAAGTTAAGCTGAAAGGGGAACTACCTCTTTGCAAATGTGAAAAATAAACAGTTCAGTTAAACGAGTGAAATTTATCAGAAAAATGAGTAACAAATGGTAATAAAGACCGTCTTATCTTGCTAATTTTTTATTTAAATGATCTGATATGATGGCATGTGCTGAAAATTTACTTATGAACCTAGAAAAATTGAGAGCTGTACTCTTTTTGGCTAAGAATATTAACATTAGTGCAATCTAGATTTGTTGAAACATGAAACTTGCCTGCCAGTGAAATCAAGATGGATTGTATTCTTTGAGCTATTCCTAGATCAACCAAACATCTAGAAACAACAAGATGAGACAGGTTTTTAATTCTGGCTTAAACTGGAATCTCCTTGCTTCCTTCATTTATGTCAAATTTGTTACTTCCATGTAAATGTCATTATAAACCTAAGGTCATTGCAGAGAAAAGGCATAGTTCAGGCAGTACTTACAAGTTCTCCTACATTGTTTAGGAGAAAGAGTTAACTGTGTTAATTTGAAGTCAGGTAGAAGGCAGGGCAGGGTGGCACCTCAAGCCCCCTCCACCTATTACAGGTGTTGCACAATTAGCTGGTGAATTGTGCAATTAACTGAAACCAGCAAAGTACCCATCATGCCATAAAAAGGTCCAACCAGCTATAAAAAGCTAGACCTTGAAAAGGTGTACTAACTTTATAGCTGGTTGGTATCCAGCTTTAATTTCCATATGTAGCAAGGTCTCCCCTGTATCTGGGAGACCTGTCAGCTGACCAGGCTCCTAGCTGCAAGGGTGAACCATGCCAGCTGGGGCTCCATGCACTAGGAGTCCTGTAACTGAGGGGATACAGTTCTGGCAGCTGCCAACTCTGGGTCCCAGAAGCCATGGGGCATGGCTGCTGTGGTCTCCCAACCTTGGGGTGTGTGAAGGCCTCAGGGCTGGGAGATCATGGCTCCTGCATCTCCCAGCCATGGGAGTGTGTGGGGCTCACCTGTGGCTGGGAGCTTGCTTTTTGCCAGTGCAGGGGGAGTGTGGGATCAAGATCTGAAAAAGTCAGAGTGAGAATTATCAAGCAGATAAAAACTGTAACAGTCCAAAGGCAGCATTAGTCTTCATTTTGCCTACATTTTTCTCAGTGTAGCACTTTGCTGTTAGAATGAAAGGTCATGCAACATTGCAGAAGCAGTTTTACTTTTAGGAATCTCTTGATATATTTGTGCATTAAGGGAACCTAAAAAGCACGTGGTAGGATTACATATTTACTGAGAAAAACAACTCACCTACTAGTGGGTAAAAAGCAGCCACCTCTGGAATGAAATGCTGCAGATGTATTACAATGTTCAGCATCACTGCACAGCAGTTTAGGGAAGGAAATGAATAGAAGTATAGCAAATAAGCTCTCTGGGAAAGGAATTCAGTTTCTGCATGTTTCCGTACGAAGCTGATATTATGTGTACTTTAAAACAACAAGCACAAAATAATTTACCACTGAAAGTCTAGCATGAACCTGTTAAACTCTGTTTGTAGCCTGCCTAATCTGATAGGAACTTCAGTGCACCCTAATACTATACTGGCCCATGGGCCAGGGGAGAGATTGTCAGTTATTTAAAACCACTGCCACAATTTCCTGGATTACCTGGTATTTCTTTTACTGTACATCTCCCACTCACATGACCACCCCATCTAGTAAGTGATAGCTTACCATCATTACTTGTGATATTTTGCTACTTTTTTCTTGGGCTAGAGATGAAGCAGTAACAGAGAGGTAAAAGGGGATAAATTATATTATTAAGTTTATCTCATGCCCCTGCCTCAATTTAAACATTTCAGTTTGATGTGCAAAGTGTGAGGCCCCTTTAAAAATGTCTGAGGTAGAGGAGTCCATATCTAGTTTTTTTTTTTTTTTTTTTTTTTTTTTTTTTTTTTTTTTTTTACAGTTTTAGATTTCATTCTGAAGTGGCTTAATCTTTAACCTCAGATGTAAAATAATTTGATTTGATACAAAGACCTCTTTTGCTACTTACAAAACCAAAGCAAATTCTTATTGCTTAAAGTCAGGATGCAATCTACTCATCAGCTTTGTTTACGGCAGAAATGCTAACAAAAACTTCCCAAAACTATATTCCAATTTCAGGTCAGCTTTATCAAATGATGGCAATCCCCACTGTGTCCTGACACCTGAACACTTGGAAAAAGATTTTAGTTCTGCTCCATACATAGAAGCACTGACCATGGTTCTAACAATGATCATGTGCCTACTAGCAATGCCAGTCCCATATTAAAACTGTAAGCACCTACACATGCTACACTCATAACATGAAGTAGCCTTGCACAGTATAGGCAAAGAACCTCTGTTACTGTCACAGATCCAGATGTGTCACAACTAAGCCTATAGCTATGCATAGCAAAAATACTTTAGTGTTCAATATCTGCATTTTGGGGTCTGAACCCATCTCCTTTTTCAGATACTTTGCTTCTTTTTACTTGAATGTGTTCTGATAGATTTTACATTTAAACATAACAGTTTATCTGGACTACACATGATGTGAGGCCTGCTCAAGGCTACTATGAAGCAGGGAACCCACTTTGCAACGGAAGTTAAGTCCCTGAGGAAGTACATTTTCAACACACACACAAGTTTAATGCATAACTACATGGAGATGATTTACAGATCACTGCTGTTGATGAGAGTCTATCTGTTGACTTAGTATCAGGTCAGAGAATGTGAGCAGTGAATGCAACCCTTTTGCCTTTTTCTGGAAGGAAACTTGCATGAATAAGGATTATCTGCAGTGTTAATAGCCAAATCTTTGTTCTGGTGTTACTCTTTTCATAAGGCCATACATACATAATAAGCTCTAGAAAAATTTTTTTTGCACCATACTCCAAGTCAGACTCAAGAGGTGGAAAACATCTATTTGATCACATAATTCATGTCCCAGAAAAGATCACTTCAGGAAAAGTTCTCTCAATGCAGATTTTTGCATGTTTTGCCCAGTCAGGTGTTAAAAATGTGTAGGCAGGGGACTTCCAGCACATCCTTTGGAAAGTTTCTCATGCACCAAAGTAAGAGAGGTCATAATAGTTTTTCTTCAATATCATTTCTATTGCACCTGATTTTGTATCACCTTGATCCATTCCCTTTCCCTCTTCAGTGTTTAGATCATCCAACTATTTGCAAGCTTGTATTTCTATTCTACCTTAGCTGCTGCTTATTTTTTAGCTCATTTAATTGATCAACACGAATCAATATATACAATATTTTAATAATGTTTCTCTCTTCTTTGATTTCCCTCCATTTTATTTATATCCCACTGGCAATAGACAAATCCCAAAATGAATGACACTACCCCAGTATAGTTTCACAGTTGAATGAGTACAGGGTGTATGTGAAGGAAAAAAACTCTTACCCCAATGACACTGTATGTTGCTCCTCAAGAATGCAGTAGCCTCAGTCATACCCTGACTCCGCTCATTGTACAGCAGACAGCTTGTATGAAAAGTTCTGCGATGGACAAGGATCCATCCTATGGCATGGATTTGCCACCTTCTCCTGGTGGTCCAACAATGAAATCAAACAGGTTCTGTTCTGTTTTAGGGTTTTTATGCATACAGAGCTGGTGGCCCCCCAAAAAGCCTGTTGTCCCTCTAGCTACAGACTCATACACACACTTAAATGTGAGTGTATAATCCCATATCTCATGTTTGAAGGTAAGCACATGCATAAAACTGCAGGGCTATGGTGCGCATTTTTGATCTTCTAGGCTCCTTTGAATTACTCCCCCATCTGAGTCAGATTTTATCAGCAAATATCACATATACCTTCCAGAGAGTACTAAATGAAGAGCGTTTTAAGATTCAAGTTGCTTAGCATGTTTTGTTCTCTGCTCTTGGATGCTACTTACTACTTCTGGTTATATAACCTCTCCACACATGTAATGGAATTGTCTCTTGGTATCTCTTCCAGCATTTTACTAAGGAAATGAAAATAGACAGCCACTTCTCTCTTTTCTGTATTAACCATATTATATATACATCTGCCCCAGGCTTTGGGTCTCTCTTTAATTATCCAGGAGTTAATAAACAATTGTCAGTTCAGTGAATGAATTATCTAATCTCTTAGCACTTCAAGATGCCCAACATTCATATCCATTAATGTGTCTGAATTTTCACCTGTGTTTTAGCAAGACCAATAAGATTCTTTCTAAGTTGCTTAGTACTTCCCTATGTACTCCTTTTATTTCACATTTGTAAAGGGTCTTTAAAACTTTGCTATCATAAACTGTATTTTTCACTGCCTCTGCTCTCTTGCAAGCCTTAACTGACTGTATCTGCTATGGCCCCCCAATCCTTTGCCACCTCTAGCACAATTACTGTATTTTCTCACATACAGCACAGCTCAGAATATAACATGCATCTTGTTTCTGAAAGGAAGAATGAAGAAAAATATTCTTCCAGAGTTATGGCTGAACAGAGCAGGGACACAGTCTAAACTTCAGTTCACTCACCCCCACTTTCCTGCTTAACTAAAGCAGAAACCCGAACTGCTGCTGAAAACTGGTCTTCATGGGTGGATCTGTGATTTTGAAAAAAAGGAGTCTCCCAAACTGTGGAATAGGAGGAGAGTGACCAGGAGCAGCTAGCAGACTGCAAAACTGTCTTAACAAAGGTTAGCTTGATTAGTGGAGCATTAAGATGATTAAAAAGGGGAGATGATTATTAACACCTCTGGAGTGCAGAATTAAGTCAACTGACTCCTTTAGCTGCCTAAAGTAATACCACAGCAGCTACACTGTGGGGCAGGAATCAAAGCAGGGTTCGTCTATCCTGGTCAGAAAATCCGTTTCCTTGCTTCATACACATGCCCCAATTTTGGAGGGCTTATCTGCGAGGAAAGATGCATGTTGTATGTGAGAAAATATGACATTTTTTAACTTCATTGTATTTTTGAACAGTTACTTGTGAACCCACTTTAACCACATCTTGTTTCTTGAAATCTTGTCAGAGGAACTATAGTGTGCTGGCAGCTTACTTATAATCAGGAAGCTGTAGGGTGAAAAGGGCAGGGGACTGACCAATCTGCATAGACCCTGCATAAATAATCTTTCCCTTGGCATCCACTCTGCCACTGTGGGAGACAGGATACTGGGTTATATGGACCCTTGGATCTGGCCTAATAGGGCACTTCTTACATTCTTAGCACCTTGAAGCCTTCTTTCACACAAACTGATTGCAGCAGGTTCAGTTTTTGCATCTTGTTCCCAGTATTCTTGGTTCATAAAAGGTTGTTTTCCTGCGAGCTAATACTCTTGTGCTATGCTGCTTCACAAAACACTTATGCATCAACCTTAATTAAAAAAAAATCAATCACAATTATTTCCCCATTATTATCTTGTTTGCTGTTCGTACCTCCACATTAAATATTCAACAGCACATTTGAAATCAAATTGTTTCCGGGTCTGAAGAGCAATAGCAATACCATATAACAAAAGGCAATAAATAAAGTGACACTCAGGCAGGAACTTCTTTATGTTGATAGGAATACGTAATACAAGAGCTTCATACATATTGCAGTATTTTTGAGGCAAATGCAGTGATCAAAACAGGTGAGGATAATTTCTTGGGAAAAATGAGTTTAGAAAAAAAATTAATGGTCATTTCATTTAAATACCTCTTTACTACTCTGAAGTAGCTCCTCTCCAAGTTGAACAAGCAGTACAATCATTTAGATCAGTACAGAAGTTTTGACTATAAATGTATACATTGTTTAGATGAGATAACATTAGCAGTAGACTCAGGATTGTTTAGTACTTTCCGCACATTAAGTCAATAGGTATATACATTTGAATGTTTCAAACTTTGACTTAAAATGCTCTTAATTCTTATTTTCCAAGCATTCAAAGTGAATAAATACACTAGCATAAACCTGTTTCTTACATTACTTCATTTTTTTATGCTTGCAACTTAATATGGTGTTTTTAAAGCAACCAATTGTAGGGCAAGCAGTTAATGGCAATTAATTGAAAAAGTTTCTATGAAATCAAAATTTTAACTTCTGAAAACCAGGTCAAAAACAACCAAGTACATAAAGACCAGATACATGCTTGGTCCTTATTTACTTAATGTGTGAAACAAAACAAGTGTCAGTAAAAAGTTTTACAGCTGGCACTAATTGGATGTTGCTACAGTTAATACAAATTCTTTTCCTATGCTTTATATTAAATCCTCATCTATAAAACAGTGTTTTCTGTGATTTCACACCAAATGCTAGGAACAAAATAATTTTTCTTTTATTTGTTGAATCTTCATCCCCATGACAATAACTCAGTTTTGGTGATGTGAATAATAGTGTTTTGAAAGAACAGACATAGATTTAGTCAGTCTGTTTTGAGAAGGACAGGTAAGTTGGAGGGAAGAAACAAAAAACATATATTAGATATGTAACTTATTTTGACTATGAGAAGCTGCTTACTCTTCTGATACTTAAATGCCAGTAAAAGAAAGTGTAATTTAAATATTTAGAAGGATTTTAAAATATCTTTATTCTTATACCGTGGTGTAGCCTTTACATTACAATTACATGCCTTATGAAAAAAAGTTATCTGTACTGCTATATTACAGCTATGCCCAAGTTACAGTACTGCCCAGGTGACTGGCTGAATTAAAAACTTCCTGATTTTTTGAGTACTAAGATCAAAGTCAATAGCAAAGATGTTACCTGAAGTGCTAATGTTTTAATGCAAAATACAAGCACAGCGCCCTCCACAATGCTACATCTGAACATGGATTATTAGAGCCATTTGCAGATAGCAGTTTCTAGTACGCATGCACAACATTTATGCCAACTGGATGCTACAAAATGACAGCATAGGCAGCCATTTACATGAATACTGATCTGCACTGAGTAATGCTGAAAACTGACACAGTACTGTGGAAGAGTGAATCAGAAAATGGTACATTTTCAAAACATATTTTTAACACAACACTTCTTGTGTAACTCACAAATGAAGAGTCTTCTACAAACATATAGCTATGAAGAGTATATTTGGGTAAAGTTGGCTTCACACCCTTGATGGGATGAAATACATTAGACAAAAACATTTTTAGTGGTACTTAAGAGTCCCTCTTACTCAAAAGGACGCATCAACATTCATGGACCAGAGTGTTTAATAATAAACTGAAGCACCAATGACTATAATATTCTACAAGTGTTTAGAGGAAAAGAAAACAAAGGACTAATGGAGTATGTCTGCTTATATTCTTTTCTGGGATGCTCAATTTTTGCAGTTGTCTATGTTTTCATCATTGCTGAAGAAGCAGCCTGAAAACAGGTAAGCTGCAAATGCATGCTGCTTTTGAATTTGTTCAGTAACTCCTCTAATAACCTGTAAGAAAAAAAAAATTATAACTGCCAAATTGGAGGGTACAGTTTTTGAGGTGAACCAGTTAACAGGATCTAGTAACACAGTAGGTTATTAACATGACACGTGCCAACCTCTCAGTGAAAATCTTAAGGTAGGGATATTTCTGTAAACAAGAAAAAGTAACATTTTCTTCATCAGGAATCAGGAAAAAGTGTGCTTTGTTAGTGGGGGGTAGAGAATAAATTAATCAGATGCTGCAGATGCATGCCCACTTTTCTTAAAGTATACATATATTGTTTTGTAAAGGTGCACTGACACATCAGTCCATATCACATAGGCATCAATAAAAGGAAAAATTGACATAATTGGCCATCGGCTTTTTTGGCTGATAATGTTGCCAATAAATGCCATGTGCATGTGCACAGCTGCATAATGCACGTGACCAGCCTGGCAGCTTGGAGAACAGCACCTGGTTGGTAAGTCTGTTGCAGGCGAAGGAGCAAGGGGAGGGGGCACAGGCAGGCACTGCCCAGGTGCGGTGGGGCCTGTGGCTCATGAATAATCAGCCATCAGAATCTGCCAAAAAAAATCTTGTGTGTAAGGGCTTCAATTTTGCTTAACCCCACAAGGTACTGGCTAGATCACCAATAACAGATGCTTTATATTACATGGTCATCCTTCTATGATGGACCCAACAAAGAATTTGCAAATTCTTATAATTTCTCCCAATATTACAATGAAATGAGCAATCTCCTTGCTGTGATACCTGGGGTAAGTACAGACAGTCAAAAAATCCAAGGCTGAACTGATTCAATATTTGCAAGTTAGTATAAACTGCACAGATTAAACAATTCACTTTTGATTCTGAAAATGCAGCCACGTTTGGCAGACAGCCTGGGTCAAGGCTAGCCCACCACCCTGTACGAGGGAATTGGCAAGGGTGGTGCAAAGCATCTTGAGATGCTGGTGGGCTGTGAGTTAACTTGAATATGGAGGAGGCCTGGGACAGACGTTCAATAAACCAGTTTAAACTAAATCAGTTAAGTCTGATACTATATCCATCCAGGTTTATCTTAAACTGGTTTCAGCCATTTTGAAAATGGTTTACATGCACTGAACTGCTGTTGTGTTACAGATCTGAACTGGTTTCTGATCACTTAAAGAGGTTTGTGTGTAATTTCTGTCCCTAGCCCAACTGACGAATGCTGGAAACAGCAACTTCCAGGAAATCAGAAGAATCAGGAATTGAATAACTTGATAGTATTAATCTGCTGCCTTTCCCTATATTTTCACAAACTCCTTTTTAAGGTACCAAAGATGTTAAACAGGGAGAGCACAAGAGAAGCAATTCAAACCAAAGCTCCCAGCAGTTCTTCCTTTGTTCACAAATACTTTGTTTGGTTGTCAGATCAAGTGCTAATCCCTGTTTAAGGATTCTATCTTGCACCCACTGAGTACAGCAAGGACTTGTCATACGTAACACATAGCATAAAGCTATGGTAAAAAAATGGTAGACATGCTATTGAGCTGCATGCTTTCAACTTTCATAGAAACGCTCTCTCTTAACAATAAACTTACTGAACAGGTGACCTAAAAGAGGGAGAAAATTGGGTTGTTCACAACAGTATGCTCCTTTTGAGCATATGTTGTTTCTTTCTGTGCGTACACATGCTGCCTATTACAAGGAACAGGAGTCCTGAACTCCACTACATCTCTAGGTGATTCTGTACCCCTACCTGCACACATACCGTGTGCAAACCTTTGTGTGAAAAGTAAAGTTTTGTATTTTTTTTTTTAAATGTCTTGGTTTCTTTCCCATCTACTCTTGAAGATAGTACTGCCTGAAAATCAGAGACTGAAAGTTAAACTGTTAAATGCCTATTAAACAGGAATTGAATAGTTATTGGGGTATAAGAAATGGGCCATATTTGATTCAGATTCAGCCCAAATCAGGGTCAGCGATTCAATTCATTGATCCGGATCACTGTCCCCAGTTTGAATTGGCTGAATCCGAATCTGAAGATGTGAAGCTGATTTTGAGAATCAGCAATGCAGCCATAGACACAGCTTTAAATGGTTTCTCTACATACATCAAGGTACTAGCCGCGGCTTGTGAATGCTGAGATGCTGGGGCAGATGGACTGTCCCACAAGAGCTTGCCCCCCTCCCCCCATGCTCAGCGGTGAACTTGGAAGTGGACCAGACGTACTTTCAGACCACTTCTGGGTCCACCAGGGAGTGTGCTGACCCCCTCCCCCATGCCTCTCTAGCTCGGCAATCAGCCACAGGGGGACCTGGGTGCTTGCCCAGACTCAGGAGGCACCAGTCGCTGAGCTGGCGGACCCCCTTGCATGCTCCCTGGCAGACCTGGAAGTGCACCAGAAGTGCTTCTGGTTCACTTCCAGGTTTGCTACTGAGTGCACTGGGGATCCCCCCATGCTCCTGTGGGACCCTCCATACGCTTCACCATCTCAGCATTCAGGAGCCCTCAGTACCTTGAGGTATGTAGAAAAAAAAACATTTAAAGTTGTCCCTATGTCTGAATTGTCAAATCTTTCTGAATCTGAATCGATTCGGAGGGTTCCGATTTGAGTCAGAGAGATTAAAGGGTCTTCTGATTTGATTCAGATTCAGAGATTCAGCCACCGAATCAGGCCTAATCTCTGCCAAATCAAATCAGCGACTGAAGGTTCACACTGCTGTAATAATTATCACTGCAGTACAGCGCTCCAACTGAGACCTGGGTCCCATTTTGCTGGGCACTATACAGGCACACAGCAAGAGAAACTTCCTGCTCTACAGAATTTACAGCCTATAACTAAGGACTAGAGAAAGGAAGTACTATTTTACAGATATGTAGCCCAGACATTGAGAGATCAACTTGCTCAACATCATACAGGTTTGTGGTGGTACTGGGAATTGAAACAGGTATGAACCCCACTGCAGAATTTGGCCACAGAATATCCTTCCTCTTTAACTTCAGTGCATAAGAAACATGCAACAAATTATTTTTGTTAAACACTCAGCACTCACCCCACTAACTAGGTCACATTAGAATTCTCTGATCAGCAAGATATTTTTCCAGACAGCAGGAACCACTAAGACTTCACCTCTTAAAATATTTTTTAGGAGGATGCAGAACTTCCCAAATTTTGGGGTTCATGTCCAAGGGAAACATGAAAGGGCAAGACATATAATTTTATAAAATCTTTTGTAGGCCACCTTTTAGCAAGAGCCAATATTTAAAAAATTAAAATTAGCATTATATTGTGTAATATGAAGACAGCACATAGCCATATCTTATTTACATCTTAGGGTTGGTATGTCGCACTAAATGTGGATGGAGTCTGGTTTACTTTAACACTGTCCAATTTAGAGTTGCTTTCTGTGGCTCATAAAAGTCAGAATATGATAATGGTTATCCTTCTTGTAAGAGTATATGGGTATTGCGATAAAAGGGCTTGGGGCTGGTATTAAAAATAACACAGCATGCTTACTGTGCAGTACACTTACTTTTTGTCTGCTCCACTTGATAGTTGAGGTAAAGCTTCCAAAGCCTGCTTAAAGCTTGAGCTGCAATGAAAACATCACATGCATTTTTCTCCAGATATGACACCTTATGAATTCACATAGATATTCTACAAAATCTGCACAACGCTTTCACTTCACTAAATAAACATTTAAACCCGAGATGTTGAAATGTTAGTTAAAAAAAGTGACTAGAACTAGCCATGGGCTCAGATAGATTTCCAATCTGAATATGTTGCAGAGCACCCTGAGATGGACTTGAGACCAGAGGAACCTTAGAGATGGACAACAAATGCATTTGTCTGAATATAGTTGCTGTGAGGGTCTATAGAAGGAAAGACTGTCCTTGAGGATCACTGTTTTTTAAGACTTACAGGACATTAGAGATAATAATACATTTTTAATCCACCTAGAATTAATGGGGAAGAAGAATATGAAGTACAGATGGAATGTGTCATCATTGTTTCACTGTACTCAAGAGTCTAGTATCATTTCATATTCAACAAACACCTATATAGTGGTGTCACAATTATTTGGCACTGAGATAGATTTAGCAAAGTGGCAAGATTTACACTGAAGAAGGAAAGGTATAGTCTCTTGGTTAGCAGAAGATGAACAAAAGTGTTTCTGGGATTCCAGAAAAAAAAAAGAATGATTTGGATTTTATCTCTGCTGTCAAAGCACAGCACTTGGCTTACCCAATTTGTGCTTATGCCAAATATGCTTCAGCTCCTGCTCTACTCAGAATGCATGGAGAACAGTGAATAGAGTAGCACTCCAAAAGGCAGATGAAAAGACAACATTATGGACACTCAAGTCTCACAGTCACATCCACTTAACGTTAAGCAAGTAAAGTAACAAGACTGAATTTGCGGGGACTACACAAGTGCTAGCCGTCAGACAAAGAATAGTGGTTATCCAGGAGGAATGAGTTAATCTGCTTTAAGGAATAACATTCACCTTTTCCATTTCAAAGCTGGGCCAACAAATACCTCAACATCAACACTAAAAAGCTATGAAAGCATGTGTTTTTACACTTAACTTTTTTCCTCTGTTTCAAGTAGATGAATAGCCATTTAGAGGCTGCCGATATCTCTGTGTTATATCAGGCCTGGTCAGAGCCAATCCTAGGGGAGTGCAGGGCTTAGGGCAAATCAGCGTGTGCAGGGCCCCCTTAATATTGCACAGGGCTGTGGTACCCCTGCAAAGGGGGTGGGTCCTCTGTGCTGCTTCTGTGGCACAACGCTGAGCTGCCAGCTGCAGGCAGGCCCCACGGGAGGGGCTACGGCCGCTCCACCTGGCCTCCCCAAAGCATGCGGCCCAGGGCGGTCACCCTGATTTGCCATACTTTAGGGATGGCTCTGAGCCTGGTATCCAACTGGTTTGTGTCAAAAAGAACATGTCTTTAACTGGAAGATGTAAAGGTTGAGGTTTACTTGTCCTTAAGCCCTTTCCAAGAACAGGTAAGATGAAAACTGGAGATAGTTGGCTACACCATTAATGGTCAGTACAGTTTTGAATAAAAGTAATAAGGCAGCACAGTTGAAGACACCTCTTTTAACATACTTTTCTCCCAGGCCGTTACAATGAGGTTATATTGCATCTTGTAAACCTTTTTCATTTAAACCTTTTTTACTACTCAAACTTTTTATTTGATCTGTGTGTTTTAGAAACAAAAAATGTGAATATTTCCTGTTATTTCTAGATGGACCTAATTAGGGGGGACACCAAATACCCAGGAGCAAGTGGTGGGAAGAGAGACTGGAGCAGTCATCAATGGATCAATGCCCAATTGGGAGGAGGTTTCAAGTGGGGTTCCTCAGGGATCTGTCCTGGATCCAGTATTGTTCAACTGAGTGAAGGGATATGATAGCTGTCTTCAAATACCTAAAGGGTGATTATAAAGAACACACAGGTAGTCTTTTCTTGATGTCCGTAGGGTAACAGGACTAGGAACAATGGCCTCAAATTACACCTGAGGAAGTTTAGGTTGTAGATTAGGAAGAATTTTCTGACTGTGAAAGTGTTTAAGCATTAGAACAGGCTACCTAGAGAAGATGTATAATCTCCATCTCTGGAAATTTTCAAGAGCAGGTGAGACAGGACACTTGGATGGGGTGGTTTACTCAAGGGTGATCCTGCCTTGAGCAGGGGGATGGACTAGATAACCTCATGAGGTCCCCTCCAGCCCTACTTTCCTACAATCCTATTAGAGAAGATGAAGGACACTGAACTCTCTCTCTCCTCTAAGATTCCCTTATCTTTGGGTCTTACTGATGGGGGTGACAGGGTTTCACATTGCTTGGGAGTGCTTAAACCTTAAGATGGGCCTTTCTAGCTACTATTATGATTTTATGAGAAAGAAGAAGTGAGGGGGAATTTTGCTTCTCGCTTTAAAAGGGTACATGCAGCAAGGCAAGGCAAGACAAGTAAGCAAAACCAACTCTCCATGTCTTTAGGGGGGACCCTTCTGGGGCACCCAACCTAGTGCAGGTTCTACAGACTTTCAGATTTGCCTCACAGATGTCTGGGAGACTCTTCACAGCATACTCAAAGGTCTATGTGCAAGACTGGATAAAACTCTACAATGTTTGCCCCTGCCAGGTTTCAACTCTATTTTCTCAGCAACAGAAACACTACTTGGAATCTCATCAAGAAGTTTTCGTTTGTCTTTGCAGATAAGAGTAAAGAACCCCTAGCTAGTACAAACATGTTTAAGACCTGTTTTACAAATCTTCATAAAATCAACAATATTCCTTTAAATGAACATTAACTTAATTATTAGAATTTCCAGCATATGGCACTATCTTATTGTGAAAATTAACTTACAATAAAAGCTTATGAAAAATATTTTAGCTACATTTAGGTTTTGGCATGTTTGTCAGACATTTCATTTGAATGAAGTAGCATAAGTTTCTTCAGCTCTTACTTGCTTTCAGGTGTGAGGTACACAGCTACAGTATCTCTCAGTGCGAAAATTTCAAGTCTTGCCTAAAAGACAAAAATATAAACGTGGTAAGAACTTTACTATATTCTTTGCTCAATTAAACCTATGATATCACAAGTAGTAAAAGATTCTGGTATGCTGCAACAAGTTTAGTAGACATGACTTTGATGGTTTATTTTCTTAAGCTTTCATTGCCACACTGTCAGAGTCAGGGAAGTGCTACAGGCACACTTACATTTATGAATTAAGTCAACTTGTTTAAGCAACTGCTATAAAAAGTTGTCTGAAAATCTCTCTCTTTCTGTCCCTGTGACCGTGCTAAAGCATGAATTGTGGTATACTTTTTATGCTCTATGATGGAAAAGCAATGAAATGCTACAAACATTAATTATATATTTTTGAACAATGAGCTTAGCTTCTTACAGTACAGCTTGACCAGGAAGGAAGGAAATACAAAAGAACAAAAATCTGTCAATACACTTTTTATTCTGGGTTCAGCAGCTGAAATTATTTTTTCCTTCTTCAGATGAGGAAGTAAGACGTCTCTGCTCCACTTCTCTTGTCTGTCACCTGCTGGGCATACAGGCTAGGGGATTTTACCTCTGCACTATACCTATGTGTTAATTTCCACCTAAACAGACAATGGTGGGAAATTAAGTCTGGGTATGTTTCTAAGGTAAAAATGACTAAAGCAGAGTCTAGAGAAATTATATGACATTATGGCCATAATGGCCATTTTATATGAAGGTGGTGAACACTGATCAACACCTAAAGTATTCCATTCACAAATGTTTTCTCTAGAAGTGGATTAGAGCCACGAAGTCTACAGTCAAATCTGAACAGTTTCTGTCTAGACCACTACAGAGGGATTTGCTGAATTAATTCAGGAAATGCAGAGAATGACGTTTATGTTACTACATCCGTTTTCTAATGAAGCCTTTTTTTCAACATAATGTTAATAATCTAATGCCAATACTGATGAAGGTTTCTATTTGGGAAAGCTCTTAGAACACACACATGGAGATTGCCCTTTTTTCCTTGTCACTCACTTGCTCTCAAGTTAGGCAGCCAGTACAGATCTGTGCTTTAGTAGTGCAAGGCTTCCTGGAAAGTTTTGGAATCCAACTAATCATCAATTTTATAGTTAAGAAAAATGTTTCACTCATTGCAAATTGACAACAGGGATCTCTGAAATCCTGTAGGTTCTCTGAAGTTGAATGTTTTGGGATTTTTGAGTTGTGTACCTTTTCAAACTTTGGAAAATCCTGTCCATAAGATTTTGGGATTATTAGAGCTATACAGTGATGCTTAGCTGTTCACTTTAGTCTCAGCTTTAAAAGGTAACAGTTCAATTTGGTGTTTGCAATGACCAGGGGCCATTGTTTATGATCTACCTCAAGGACAAGGCTGAGGAGAAAGTGAAGTTAGAATAAATGTGGTGTGTGGATCAGGGAAAGGGCTAGGAAATACGAACTAAAACATCTCTCATCAAAGTAATGAACTTTATCAAAGAGATGGAAAAAGGACCACAAGTAACACTTTTTACTGCTTTGAGAAACAATTTAGTTATGGGTTCACTTAATGAGTTCAATAAAATATGCACAAATTCATCCAAATCAAATATAACTTGCACAAAGCATATTTACCCATTTATTTACCATTCTTGCTCGACTAGGACAACAATTACTTTCTACCTTAACTTCTTCAGACACAACTGCCCTTTGAGCATTTGAAAAATAACACATACATTAAGGCTTTACAAAAGATATATAAACAAGGTAGGGTTTTGATGTTTGGTTTCCTATCACCAGATGATGAGACCTTCAGACACAATACGAAATGGCAGATGGTACTGCCTGTCTCAGACAGAGCAGGTGTTGAGTCAAAGGGAGACTTTTCCCCACTTTTTTTAACTCTAGACTTCGCTAAGCTTCAGTTCAGACTGACAGCACAAATAACTAGACCAATCAGAAACAAAAATTGCAGTGTAAAAATACCTGCAAGCTCCTGCCACATGGTGTTTACAAAGTTCCCACAAGGTTCTCCCCACTCAAGATCATAAGATTGGTTTAAAACTATTTGCCTATAGCCTGAGACTTTGCATTGAACAACATTACACAACTATTTTGTGTAAACTCCTCTTGCCCCAAAAATCCCCTTCTGGAACATATGTACAGTTAATGGTAGATAAGCTACCAAAATGCTCATGTATGGAATACCATGGTCCCCTTCATCAGCCCACATGTGATATGGATCATATGTTCTGTTTGAAGTTTTTCCATGTTTTTATTTGCTAAAGAGCATCTACATGTAATGTTATTTAAAATCATTTGCATTTTAAATATATTGTAGTTAAGGCTACTCATAATTTTACTAGGTTATGGAATATTCTACTTATAGTTTACTTATTAAACAGCATTAAGTATCCCTAAATCTCCACTGCTGACTACCACACATTTTATCTTCATTAAAAAGCAACCTGCTTTTTCACTTTTAATATTTGGTTGCTTGAGGATTCTAAACTAAATATGATGAGAGAAAGATGGAGATGGGATGTAGATTTTTAAATCAGCATTGTTGAGAATGTTTCTTAAAAAGTGTGCAGGTATTACAAAACAAAAAAGACAGAATAACTAAAATAATTAAAGATATTTTGACATTTAAAATAGTTTGGCTGGACAACAAACTGATTAAAAATTGATTTAGGCTAGACATAAGGAAAAACTTCTTTACCAGTTGAGTGCCAAGGGCTTGGAACAGGCTCCCCCCAGAGGTGGTCCTGTCCATCCACCCTGGTGATGTTCAGAAAGTGTCTTGACACTCATCTTGCTGGGGTCACCTGATCCCAGTAGTCTTTCCTGCCCAAGTACACGGGGCTAGACCCGATGATCAGCAAGGTCCCCTCCAGCCCCCAGCAACTATGAAGCTATTTAATACTTGGGTGGAAAATAACATACAGTCCTTATATATCCTATATTTTTATCTCAGTCTAGACTCCTACGGGCTTCAAGAATGCTGATTAACTGACAGTGCTGCCTGAATAAAAGACTACTGGCTCTATGCCTATGAAGCACGTGATAAAGACCTATGTTGTATGAGTATGTTAGTAAGTTACAGGGCTACAATTATTTGCAAAACCCTTTGAGCTTAGAAAATCTTCTGTGCACCCCTTTGGAAATTAATTTCACAGGATAAGCACTTACAAATGTTGTTATAACCAATGGACAGGCACAGATTTCTTCCCCTGTGCATTATTAATACATTAATTAATACTAATACATTAATCCTCTCATCATCTTTTGTACCAGTTCATCTGCTCTACAATGAGGACACTGAGACAATTTCTTTAAAGAGTTCTACTTAAAATGATCACTTTGAAAGCATCTCTAGAGAGATGTCATTTTGTACCATGCTCTTCACTGAGGCAGTTGCACTTCCCACAGTGACAGTACAATACACGAGCTATTCTATCATTGTCCTTACAGTGGAATAATATATTGCTAAGTAAAAAAACCCCAAAACACTACATTAGCTTTTATACAGTAGCTCTAACAGGTTTTTTTTTAAAAAGACCTAAAATAAAATAAAAACACAATTATGAAAATCGAAACCTCTGTAAAACTTAAAATGTGAGAACAAACTATTTAACAGGCTACTACAGAATAATGGGTAAGAATATAATTCCTACTATAGCTTTATCCCTTGCGATGTGTAGGCAGAGATTTGTTGCATTTGGACAAAAAGAGGTAATTACAACACATCATAACATTATATGGAACACACATCTCCCTCTCTAGGTACGCCATACTGTTTTTTGATTTGTGTATTTGAGAACAAAAGTATTCAGGTACCTGTAAAGCTCCATTTTTACTGAAGGATGAAACACACTGCATCAATCGACTTAGTTCTTCAGAAACTGCTTCCACAATCCTAAACAATACTCGAGGCACTAACTCCTTGGAGATGGTGAATACCTGGAGGTTTTAAATCCGAGTCATTAGCTGGGTATACTTATTATTGCATAACACATGAAGCAGAGACATGCAAGGCATCAACCTTAATGACAGGCTAAGCTGCTTTCCCAATAAACCTTATCTGTGCTTTGCCTCATGCTATACTCTCCTTCAAATCATTTAAGGTTTACCTGTACCATGAGGTCTAAAGACAACAGCCATTCAATAATGGCTGGACAGGTAGATGGCTGAGACTGTGCTTATCAGGCAAACAACTTGCTGTTTTACTGTTACTCTATTGTCCTGCTATTCATCCAGTTTGCTATATCTGTTAAGATGTGGCATAAACATACAAGAAAACCAGTCTCTCTCCAATCTCTCAGTTCTAATCCTCAAAAGGGAATTTACAAAACACCTTTCATAGAGGAGCCTGTGAACTTCACTTCACCAATCTACTGGATACAAAAAACCATGTACTAAATACAGGCATTGGATTTATGACGCATTATAACCTGCCCAATATCTGATTCCCTAGGCAAAACCTCCACTTTTTACCAGCTAATATTCATTCCCTCTCCTCCCCCGCTCCTTCTATCCTTTGATTACAGCTATATTCATTCCCCACACCCCAACCCAATTTACTTTTTAACTGACTGGCTTTCTTGCATAGGTACTGGCCTCTGGCTGCTTTATTACTCCATCCAGGAAGAGCACAGACCATCTGCAGGTGCTGCCTCTGCCTGATGAAGGGCAATTGTACCCGAAAGCTTGCAAAGAAGAATTTCTGCAGCTAGCTGAGTTAGCCTAATAAAAGATATTGGATTTACCCAAAGAACCTTGTCTGCCTATGTCCTTAGACCAACACACATACAACCTACACCCCTCATAAAAACATATACAGACTTCTTGTACTACTTGCTTATGTAACTTCAGTTGATTCCCGATTATGGTTTGGAATTGCTACATTTATACCAAATAAATATTACTATAGTAACTTTACAAGATTGATGTCTAAAGGTGCTTATAAAACAACCATCTACAACTACCAGGAAATAATCTGGCAAAAAAATAAGATGAAAAAGGCAAAAGAAAATACAAGTACTAGAGCTGTGGTTTAAGGGAGAGATCTAAAGAAAGTGAGAAAAGCTGGTATGTTATAACAGGGATTATATTATAGACAGATGAGAGACAGAAGAAAGTACAAGAGGTGGGGGCTATGGGGGGGGGAAAACATATCCACCACAAACTAAAGAATTAGGTCACATTTTTGTAAAAGGGCCTTTGGCCTTTTGTGAAACTTAGGTGTGCAAATGGTGTTTCTTCTGGTTTGACAGGGAACTGACATAAAATATATGCATGAACTAGAAGAAACTATTTAGGTGAGTATCAGTGTGTGGGTGAGTGAAATTCAGAATCAGAGCACTGGAAACCTACATTCATGGTGCCTAGGAAAGAGATGATGCTCAGACCCATTTGTATTAGGCAGATTTGCCCCACAGCCTAGGCATACTGACCACAGGCATGTTGGCTATCAGTCATTCACCCCATTCATTCAAATGTTTGTCCTGCTTCTGGCTGCTTTGGCTCATAAAACCTACCACAGTTCCAACTGTCTCAGCTACATACAGAGAAAAACGGTAAAAACAAAATGTGAAAGGGTCACCTCAGGCAACAAAAGGTACCGCTGAGCTACACAACACAAGCATACCAAGAACATGGGCAAAATCTTCTACTGAGAAGAAAATATTTTTCACCCACAATCAACGCTCAATGTTACTCTTTAGAACTGAGGGAAAAAAATTCTTAGCACTGGTGAATCATCACAATTTTGTAAAAACCGTACTTAGTTTGATTTCAGTTAAGATTTGTCTTCTGAAATAAAGAAAATCACTTTTCCGCTATGGCTTTGGGCTCTTGTACAGCTGATGGCGAATTCTTGTTTATAAAACCCACAAGAAACTTACAGTGATGCTAGCAAAATTTTTAGCCTGAGCCAGGATAGCAAAATTGCAGCAAAAAGTTTCACTATTGATCAAATTCTCATATTTCTTTACATACCTACCAAAAATTTCACATGTAAAAATGTAGGGAGGCAATGGTGAACTCAATAGAAGCTCAAGACAATTAGGGCTCAAGACAATTTAAGCATATACCCAACTTCGAGTACACAAACAGTCCTACTGAATTCAAAGACACAGGGCCCCTTGCTGAACCAGTAGTTTAAGCAGGTATGCCTGTTAAAGGGATATTGTCACATTAAAAATTGATTTAAAGTTTTAAACTAAAGTGGGTTTAATTTTGGTAGAATTTAAAAGAAACCATCTCATATGCTCTTTGCTCATTTCAAGCCAGCTTCTGACTTGTGAGGAAGATAATTTTCTGTTCCAGAAAGTACAGGATACAACAAGGGGATTAACTATTTTGGATCCTGTCTTGACCAACAGGGAAGAACTGATGGAGGATGTGAAGGCGGTGTGTATCTTCGGAGGACGAACTCATGATATGATAGAATTCCATATTCTGAGACAGGGAAAGCATGAGGTCAGTCAAATTAGGATGCGAGATGTCAAAAAGGTGAATTTCATTCAACTTAAGTGGTTAAAAAGCACGCTGTCATGGGACAATAGATGGAAACAAAAGGCACCCAGGAGGGCTAGGAGCTTCTAAAGGACACAGTATTGGAAACTCAATGAGAAACTGTCCCAACATGATGGAATCACAAGAAGAATGGAAAGACATTGATGTGGCTGCAAGAAGAGCTTCTAAAATGCCTCAAATGCAAAAGGAAAGCATATATGCAATGGAAGAATGGGCAGGTCATCCAAGAAAGCATACCAAGAAATAACAAGAACGTGCAGGGACAAGGTCAGGAAGGCAAATATAAAGAATGAGCTGCACCTGACAAAGGAGTTTAAGGACAACAAGAAGTTCTATGAGTATGTTAACCAGAAAAGAAGGACCAAGGAAGCAGTGGGTTCCTTTGTTAATAAGTTAGGGACAGCTCCTAACCAAAGATGCAAAGCAAGCAGATCTACTCGGAAGCTATTTTGTCTCACTCGTCACACACAAATTAAGCTGCAGCCAGACACCAAATAAGGATTATTTGGATAAGGGAGGGGGACAACCTGAGGGTGGAGTTAACAAGAAAGATGGCTAGAGAACTTTTGTTGGGTCGGAATTAATTCAAGTCAGCAGAGCCAGATAAACTTCATCCCAGGGTACTGCAGAAACTGGCAGAGGAGATCCCGGAGCCTTTGACAATGATCTTCATGACGTGGTGGGAGATGGGTCAGGTACCGGGAGACTGGAAAACGGACAGTGTAGTGTCCCTCTTTTTACAAAAGGCAAAAAGGAGGACCTGTTATCCTGGGGAACTACAGATTTGCTAGCCTCACCTCAGTACTTGGGAAGTTACTGATCAAATAGCTGCAAGCAAACAGTTTTTAATGGGTCCAGGTCAGAATGGCAGGAGGTTTTGACTGGAGTTCCACAGGGATCTGTCCTGGGCCTGGTGCTGTTCAAGATGTTTATTAACAATTTGGATGTTGGCATGGAAAGCTTCTTGAGCAAAATTTGCAGATGACACAAAACTGGGAAGGATTGTGAACACATTGGAGGATGCAAGCACAATTCGAAAGGATCTTGATAGATCGGAAAGCCAGGCTAGAGCTAACAGGATGAAGTTCAATGTGGACAAAAGTAAGGTGCAACACTGCAGGAGGAATAATCAAAGACACAAATATAAAATGGGTGACACATGGCTGGATGACAGCTCTATGGAAAAGGGCTTGGGAATCTTGGTAGATCACAGGCTCAATGTGAGTTTGCTGTGTGATGCAGCCACACAAAAGGCGAATGCAGTTTTGGGATGCATCAATAGATGTTTTTGGTGCAAGATACAGTAGGTGATAGTGCATTTCTATTCACCACTGGTTAGGCCTCATCTGGAGTACTCTGTGCAGTTCAGAACATTTTAAAAAGGATGTGGAGAAATTAAAGAGGGTTCACAGGCAGGCATCAAAGATGATAAAGGGCTTGGAAAGCAAGTCATATGAGGATACAACTTGAGGAATAGGCGCTTAAGAGGGGACATGATACCTGAAAAGGGAAAGTCCCTATCATAAAGAAGAGGGAAGGCACTTTGTCTCTCCTGCTGCAGAGAGGAGGATGTAGACCAACAACTTGAACTTGCAGCACGTAAATTTAGACTGGATACCCAGAAAAACTTTTGCACTGTTAGAATAGTGAGGCAGTGGAATAGACTGCCTTGGGAAGTTGTGGACTCTCCATTTTTTCAGGTGTTTAAGAAGACATTGGACAGCTACTAGTCTGGGATGATATAGGCATAGCTACACTTATGGACCACTATGGATATTTCACATGCTTCTGGGCTTTGCTGGTTGCCCCTGCTATGCCCCACCTCCATATTCTGCTACATGTGTTTGGGGGGGAGAGGGGGGGGTTAAGCCCTCCTCAGTGGGTTCCTGGTTAAAGGGTTTTGCCCTTCCACTTAAGCTCAGACTGATCACCATATCTGGGGTCAGGAAGGAATTTTACCCCATGGTCAGATTGGTATGGACTGTGGGGAGTTTGGCTTCCTCTGTGGTGGTGGTAGGGGGCCGGGCATGGCCCTGTATTCAGGATCTCTTGACCATATATAGACAACATTTCATAGAAACAGGACGTTTACCTGTAGCCAGTTAGAGTGTTAGGTCTGTGTTATGTCAGGCTTGATGACAGTCTTATGCAGAGTTTAGATTATGGAGCGTACAGGATGGTTTGAATAGGTATGATCCTGTCTCAGGCAGGGGGTTGGACTAGATCAGCATTTCTCAACCCATGGGTTGCGACCCAAAAAAGTAGGTCTCAAGCATATATGAAAGGGTTGCAACACACCCACCCCCTGCCCTACACACTGTGGGGCTGGGACCTGGGGGCAGTGGGTTGGGAGTGAGAGCTACTGGGTCAGGACTGGCCACTGATGTTTACAAATGGGTCCCGGTACAAAAAAGCTTGAGAATCACAGGATTAGATGACCTCTGGAGGTCCCTTCCAGCCTCACTTCTCTATGACTTTATATACATACACTCATTTTGGAAATAAAATAAATTTACTAGTTCAACTATGATTGATTGCTATTTTGTGCTCTCATTTCTCAAGCATTAGTAGAATGCTGTAATTTTTGCACTACATACACCTAATTAAAGGCAGTGTGGTTTTCAGAGGAGCTAAGGACTTGCAGCTCCCAGAAAAAAAATCAGCCAAGACTGTTGGATGCTACCAATATTAGGAGTAATCTAAAGTTACCTTACCTCTGCATGCACAGCGATGATATTCACTAAAGCTTCTTTCAGATAATTTCTGACACCTAAAACAAAAACAAAAAAGGTAGTCAATCACTTTCATTCAGTCATATTGACATGGCTATGCTAGCTTGCTGTTCAATACTGTACTTCTTCCTTTTCATTTCTTTAACTAGCACATTTGCAATCAGAGAGGCAGAAAGAGAAAGTTCCACAGCCACACTGCCACTATCTATTTCCTTTTTCAAAATCAAATGGAGAAAGGCACATTTCCTTACAGTAAAAGGTTAAAGCAGCCGGTAGGTTCCTGTTTCTGTAGTCTTCTTCTGTATAATAACCCAGTTTCAAAAATCTTGTCAGTTTATCAAAGATCCAGTATTAAAACTTAATCTCAATATCTTAATATGCACAATGGCTTTTTTCATGTTTTAAGTCGCAATGACAACCTTGTGAGCAATGACAACACAAAACATTTATTTTGTTAGAGTGCTAATGACTGTATTTACCTGAATCCAAGACCACTTCAAATTTAAAACAAACTCCCAATAATTAAATTCTATACATGGAAAAAATGCATAAATGTATTATCATTCTCCATGTACAGAACCTAATTATTGGAGAGTCTTCTTAAATTCATCCCCCATCACTGCTCCAGTGCGTAATGCAGGAGCAGGGGGACAGGTGGTGGGGATGCAGGTAGCAGGGTGGCTTGACCCCTGCTCCTTGCCCCACCCTGCACTTTGCCCCCTTCTACCTGCCCATCTCCCTCCAAACTCGTTGCCTATCACCTACCCTAACTGTGCCTATTCTACCTTACTGTGCCTGTCCTCCTCTCATTGTCATTTGTCCCCAGTCCTGTTCTACTCCATGGCATGAAGCATATGGTGGCTCCTGCCCTTAAACAGTGAGGCAGCAGTGGTGGTGGCAGTGGCAGCTGTGGCCTGGGGAGCAGGCCACAGACAGAGTCACCTCCAATGCTGCTGCCTGGCCAGGCAGGGGCCAGACTGGAGCCATGACTGAGCAGTAATGAGGGTGTGACAACTATGTGTGACAGGAGAGATTCTAATCTCAGTAATCCAGGGCAAGTATAACAACAACCCTGCACTAACTTCTATGCACTTCCTCCATAGGTAAGTGAGACCAGAAATTAGGAAAAAAGGTGAAAAGATTGAGGCTCTCGGGATTAGAGTTTTTAATGGTAAACGTTACAATGTTGAACTTTTAAGCGGTTTATTTCATTTGATTCACCTTTCCTCAGAGTTGAGCTATTAGAATACAACTTTACCATGCAAAGCAGAGAAACTGGAGCACATTCTCTCTCAATTACCTATCAAGTTTTGTCATTTTACAAGATGCATTTATTCACACATTGCATCTGCTCACCACGAAAACTCAGCCCAAGACCTAAGAGTTATCCTTTCTGATTAGGGCTGTACCCACATTATTACTACATATATTTATTACAGAAAGGAAACAAAGAACAGGCACTGCATAAGTGGAGTAACAGATAGTTCCTGCCCCACAATATTTACAATCTAAACAGACTGGTCATGGCATAAGAAGAGATACAACATGAAAGTAGTTGGGTGATGACAACAAATGCTACATTATTCTCACAAATTTCACTGTTGGTGGTTTAGCTAGATCAGTTAAGTGGAAAGAAAAGGGTAGGGATGAGAGGCTAGAACAGACATAGAGCAAAGCTAAGGAGAACAAACCTTAGAAGAAAGATAGGGTGCCAATATAAAACAGTCCCCCAACACTGGGCTAAGAAAGTCCCTGAATGTCCCAAGGTTCCTGCTTTATTTGACACTGCTCCAATCAGCTGGAGTTTCTTGCTGACTCTTCTCTACATTTCTACCTCAAAGATACAAGGATGGAGGGGCAGTGAGACACTACCAAAACTCCTTGTGTGAATTGGGGAGTGGGGGACCTGCCGTATTTCACTCTCTTCCCCCAGTCCTTACTTTCACTGCTTCTTCAGTTACTCCTACTGGCAGGGATGTCATGGAACAGCCCTTGTAATCATTTTTACTTACTGCTTATTAGTAAATGTGTATATTGTATATGTGCAAAACACGTAGGTATTCTCCATTAGCCATGGCTGGACCTAGCTGAAAAGGTGGTGGTGAAAGCTCAGAGAAGGCAAATACAAGATAAAAAGGCTGAAGGTTGGGAGGCTAAAGATGTATACCTACATTGTACACCATCTAGCTGTAGTGGCATGGAGCTTCACACAAGATAACATATTCTGACCTGGGCTCCTTCTAGTTCCAAACATAGCCTGAGTTTCTCTACACTGTATTACAGAATGCAGTGCCAACATATCTTAGGAGATGAAAAGGTAAAGGAAATTGTAGATACTATGAAATGACAGCAGTGCTGGAGGAGGAAGGGAAGTATCATGCAACTACTGTAGAAGACGTTGCAACTACATACAACTACAGAAGAAGGACCTAGGAAAAAGCCTTGTTTAAAGGCAGGAATGACTCCTGGAGGGCAGCACTATACATAAAGCCTGTGAGGACAAATGATCAAGTTTCGTTACATACAGAATTACAAAAAATTAGGGTTGAAAGTAGGGTTGAACTGATAGAGATTTTTGGGGCAAATACTGATAGCCAATTTTTAAGGAGGCATATCGGCTAACACTGATCTGGTTTTCATTACGCAGCCCAGCAGCTTGAAGAGCAGTGTCCGGCTGGTGAGTCTGTTGTGGTGGAAGGGGAGGAGGAAGGGAACAGATCGAGTCCTCTGCAGTGAGGGAGAGAGTGGGGCTGGGGCAGGGGCTGAAGCTGGGGCAGGCACTGCCCAGCTGGAGCAGGGCAAGGCACAGGATGGGAGTCACAGCTCACCCAAGCGGTGCAGGGGTGTGACTCCCACTGCTGTGTGCACCCCAGGAGGGTGTGGGGTGTGCCCCAGGATTTGCGCAGGGCAAGCTGCAGCTGTGGGCTGGAGTAGCACCAGGCTCTTCCCAGCGAGGGCTGGGCCGGGCTGTGCTCAGGACAGGCAGTGCTGGGAGGAGAGTATTGGGGGGGAGGCCTGCATCCATACATACACCCCAAAATTTGCTGTAGCTCCCCCACCCCTTCCTCCCAGAGCCACCCCGAGCACAGCCTGGCCCAGCCCCTGCCTGGAAGACCCCAGCACAGCCTTGGCCCAGTCCACAGCTGCTGCCTGCCCTGCGCAGATGTGGGGCAACCGCCACCCCATGTCCTCCCAGGGTGTGCACAGCAGTGGGAGCTGGCCCCCTCCCTGTGGCCCCTGGATGAGCCGCAGTGCTGTCCCGTGCCCCGCCCTGCTCTAGCTGGGTAGCACCTGCCCCAACCCCACTCCCTCATCGCAGGGGCCTCAATCTGCCCCAGGCCATGCCTCTTCCTTTCCCTTCCCTTCCACCACAACAGACTTACCAGCTGGAGTCACGTGAGCCCAATTTTTCTCCTGCTCAGGGGGGAGGGGGAGGAAGGGGGAAAGGAAGTGTCAGACTTGAAGATCTACAAGGTCCCTTCCGACCCTACTTCTATGATATCATCCCAGCCAGGGTTTTGTCTATCCAGGTCTTCAAAACCTCTCTAAAGGATGGAAGTCTCACAACCTCTTTAGGTAACCTGTTCCAGTGCTGTACTACCCTCTTACTGAGAAAGTTTTTCCTAATATCTAATTTAAACTTCCTGTACTGAAACTTGAGACTGTTGCTCCTTCTCTTATCCACCACCACTGAGAACAGTGTTTGGAACCACCCTTCAGGTAGTTGTAGGCTGCTATTAGATCCCCTCTCAGTCTTCTCTTCTCCAGACTAAATAAACGCAGTTCCCTCCGTCTCTACTCAAAAGTCATGTGCCTCTGCTGCCTCATCATCATTTTTGTTGTCCTCCACTGGACTCTCTCCCATTTGTCTGCATCCTTTCTGTAGTGCAGGACCCAAAACTAGACATGGTACTCCAGATGTGGCCTCACCAGTGCTATATAGAAAGGAATAATCACTTCCCTTAATCTGCTGGCAACACTCCTACAAATACAGCCCAGTATGCTGTTAATGTTCTTTGCAGCAAGATGTATTTTGGCTAATATAAAGCTAATTAGAATCCCTAGATCCTTTTCAGCACAGCTGCTGCTTAACTAGTCAGTCCCCAGCCTGTACTGGTGCATGGGATTGTTCTAAGTGAAGGACTTTGAACTTGTACTTATGGAACTTCATAAGACTTCTTTTGGCTTAGTCCTCCAATTTGTCTAGGTCTCTCTGAATCCTAGCCCTACCCACCAGTGTATGTACCATTCCCCAAATCTTGGTGTAATCTTCCAAACTTGCTGATGGTGCATGCCAGCCTACCTTCCAGATCACTAATATATTCTTCCATCTGTCCCACTCAGCATAAGGATGGCATGGACTATGTGGGGCAGCAAAGTTTTACAGAGAGCGACAGACTCTTAGCCAGACTTACGGTTCTACAGGGCACAGTAAGGCTGAGTACAGCTCATCTCACACTCTCTTCTGATATGGCACAGGCAGTAGTAAAGAGCAGATCAAGCACATGTAGAAGTTTCCCCACCTTGCTTCAGGGGTCCTGCACATAACAGCAGGATCTGCCACCCATCAAAAAGGAGTCTTTTCATCTTCTATTACCATTTAAAGGTGCCTTTAGTTACATTTGTGTAACCTGCCATCTTCAAATTATAATTTAAATCAGCAGGGGCCATAAATTAGATGTGCCATAAATTAGCCCTGCCCCATCCCCAAAAGCCATTTTGATCCCTTTCCCTTATAAGATCTGCTGCTTAGCTTTCTGTTCCTTACCCCGTGCTCCCTGATCAAGCTTCTACTCTTTCTGCTCCCTGCCTTTACTGCCACTGTGCTGCCTATCCCCTTCCCAATATGCTATGTGCCATACACAAATGCTGTCCATGTCACTTGTCCTGTGCCACAGGTTGGCTACCCATGATTTAAATCATAAGTTCAACACAATCACTTCTAATATATTTGTACATTTATAGAAGAATTGAGTTAACTTTATCATGAAGGCTCAGTAAGCAAATATATTGATTATACAATGAAGGGGCAGGTCCTGCTCATTCACATTTCTTGCTTCTGAACAGCTAACAGGAATAAGAAAGTGACACACTATTTCTGTTGCTAAAGCCAACAGGTAGGACTCTGAACACTTACAGGGAGCAGATCTGTTCCATTTTTACATAGCAACTGTCTAGAGTAGAAACAAACGTCAATCTAATGATGTGCAGAGAGAGAAATGCACATTTCTCCATAAACTCTGAAAGGCAGAAGTTCTATCAGGCTGGGACTTGTACTTCGAGAAGTTTTCAATCTTCTTTTCCATTTAGACCAAACAATAACAAAACCCAAAACCTGCAGTTGTACTACTTTCCAAGCTTCTCAGATTTTATGTCATCTCTCTTCATCACTGTATTTTATTAGAAAGCAAGCTGGGGGGGGAGAAGAAGGAACAGGGGAGCCCTGCAAGAACTTTGTGTACCTGTCTGACTGATTTGCAGATTCTAGGAAAACATAACACAGAGATACCTGCTATTGCTATCCTGACAAAGATCACAGGTCAGCATGCAAGTATGATTTCTTCCTGCCACTTTTCATTTTTGCTTTCATCTCCCTGGTTTGTCTCCCACTTCTCTTCCTTAGGACTTAAATTCACTGTAGCAGTCCTCACGAACTCCTGGGTCATGGCTAACACATTGGCCACAAATCCCTCCAGCATCATGCACAGTTATGACTTCCCACAGCACATTACTTGCTCAATATTGTTGACTATGAGACACTGAAGACTAGGCACCACTGCTGTGCTGGGTGCATGTAGCAGACTCGTAGCATTGTTGACTTACTTCAGCAGAAGTCATAATCACATATGGCCAAATTGCATATTACATCTTACAGAAAACATACTAGCAATTACATTTTCACACAACACTGTCCTTGAGAAAAATTGTAACACAATTAACATGCTCAAATATGTAAAATGATCATTATCAGCAACATCAAGGTCTTGCTGTCTTGGTCACACTGGAGGGATGGGGGGAGAGTAGCGGATGCAAAATATGTCTCGACTTTAGCAAGACTTTTTTGACAGTCTCTTATTACATTCTCATTAACAGGCTACGGAAATATAGTCTAGATTAAAGTTTGTTAAGGTGGATACATAACTGGCTGGATCACTGCACTCAATGACTCAATTTCTAGTTGAGAGAAGGTGTCAAATGGGGTTCCCCAGGGTCTGTCCCGAGTGGTATCGTTTAGTATTGTCATTAATGATTTCAGTGTCAGGACTGAGTGCATACAGCAAATCTGCAGACAATACCAAGTTGGCTGGAGTTGCAGAAACTCTGGAGAGTAAAGCTAGGATTCAGAATCTGAATAGACTGGAAAAAATGGTCTACAATCAATCAGGAGAGATTCAACAAGGACAAGTGCAAAGTCATGCACCTGGAACAGAATAACTGCATGTACAAATACAGAACGGGAACACCTCGGTAGGCTGCAGTACTGCAGAGAAGGACCTGGGGTTAGAATACACCGTAAATTGGATATGAATTAACAAAATCCTTTTGCTGCAAAAAAAAAAAGAAAGCTAACCGAATACTAGGTTGTATCATCAAGACTATCACTTGTAAATAAAAGGAACTGTTTCTCCCACTATATTCAGCAATAGTGAGGCTTCACCTAGAGTACCACACTTCAAGAAGGATGAGGATAGTTTGGAAAGAGGCCAGTGGACAGCAACAAAGATTATTAGAGGCCCAGGGAAAAGGCCTATGAAGAAAGGCTGAAAGAACTAGGGTTATTTAGGCTGGAGAAGAGAAGACTGATGGAGATCTCTCTTCAAATGCCCGAAGGGCGATTAGACAGAGAATGGAGCTGGGCTTTTCTCAGTGGCTGGATGGGACAGGACTAGAAGGTATGGCCTCAAGCTGCAGCAGAGGAAATTTAGGTTGGAGATTTAGAGGAACTTTTTGACTATGAGGATGCTCAAGCATTGGAACAGACTACCTACAGAAACTGTGAAATCTCCATCTTGGAAGTTTTCAAGAGCAGGTTCAACAGACTTTGGCTGGGATGATTTAGTCATGGATGATCATCCTACCTTGAGCCAGAGGCTAGATGAGATTCCTTTGTGAGGTCCCTTTGTAGTGCCATGCAATGTTAGCAATGTTAGGTATGCAAAGATAATTTATAAGATAAACCCATAGTTTTCATATAGGAATCGATTGCATTTAAAACATTCTATGCTGCTGTGATGTTTCTGAGTTCTTTGCAGCAAAAATGCTTTTTTTTTTTTTTTCCTGTAGTGGTAAAAAGAGTGAAAGCTAAGAGCTGACATTTTCTGATGGATGCACCTTGGATCTATTGAGGGGTGCCTCAAACCTATCACGGAGTGCTTCAAATCTGAAAAGCCACTGGTCTCGACATAGAAACAACATACCACAGGATAAAAAGGGGCAGGGTTTTACTGTGCCTTAGCTGCTCTGTGGAAAACGTGAATGCTCTTACCACCCATGTGAACACTAACTTGCTTTAGCTTGGCCCTCATGTGCCCATATGCAAAATATACGTCTACAATGCAGTCACTGGGGAGAGTTTATAGCTTGTTTAGTTATTTCCAAATTAGCAGTACAGCCATAGCAGCAAAAGCTTCAGTGCAAACCTGAGAATTTACACAGAGCACCTTCGCTACAGTTTCTCTTTAGAAATATTTTTCATCTGGGGGCAGGAGGTGGAAGACAGGGGCCATGTGTACAACAGAAAGCTACTTAAGCGACGAGACTCTACTGGCACAAGAACAACTTTTCATGAATAAATTTAGAATGGAAATCAGAAGTTTTAAACAGCTTCCACTGGGAAAAAGTATGAACAACCCCCCTCTACCACCACTAGCATTAAGATGTGCTGTTTGGTTTATAAAATACAAGTATATTAAGCTATTGCCTATAACAGCAAGGGACTGGACTTTGTGACCCAGGAAGTCTCCTCAAGTCCTATTTTCCTATATAACAGGTTTGCCCCCATTACACTACTATTCATGACTTGTGACAACCACTGTTGTGAGTCAATTTCCAACCATGCATGCATGGAGCAGAAGTATTTTTTTCTTCTTTTTTCTCAGGAAGGATTTTTAGATTTGCATATAGAGATAGAAATCTGGATGTTGAAACCTATAATCATGATTAGCTACTGCACTGCATTTTGAACAGAAAAATCAAATAGCTGCTTTATGATCTCTCTGCATTCCTTAATGGGTATCTTTGTTGAAGCAAAACATTACAGGTTGGGTTTTGTTTTTTTTTTTATAAATAAATTTATTAAAAAATACATCTCAACTTCCAATTGTAAATTTGTTATAAAGTTGCTCTTCAGAAAGCAAAATTTTCCCTTGGGTTTGTTTATGCCTGTATACTGTAGACAATGCAATTAAACTAACATACTACCAAGCTTACTATCTAGCAGTCGAGCACAACTGTGGTAAAACCAGATATTGCAACTACTACTCTAATCAACTGAAACATAAGACGTATCATCAATTTAATGTTATTTAGAGTACTGAGGCACAAATAGAGCACTCTTTCCAAAGCTTCTGACAGAAATGTGTTAAAGAATAACTCAACCAACCAACTTCTGAAAAATTTCTCAGGGATATACTATTGCTTTCCTCTGGTATAACTATGTTCCAGATCCACTCTGTTCTTGAAGAGAAAAAAATGTAATTGCTATTTGAAATTACTAGTAAAATTAATCATCAAGAACGCATATTTTTTCAAAATATTAAAAGGCAGAGTAGGAACATTTACAGGACAGTTTCAGCCATCAACCACCACAGTTTGGCTTACAGAAACATATGAACAATCTTCCTATTTTGAGCCAACCACAGCAGTTTTGCTGGCAAGACAGTCTGTTAAATACATTTTCCAGTTGGTGTCCCAAACGTGTTCAAGGGTTTGTTTGTTTTTTTATTTTTTATGCAACAAAAACCATCACCTCAAAAAGTTCACTTTTAGCAATAAAGTTACCAGAGAACTTAAGGCTTTTGCAAGGGCTGTTGTACAAGTTATGAGAAAAACAGAAGGGAAAGATTTGTGGTTCTGAGAACTAACAGAAGCTAAGTTCCATATCACCCAAAGAAGTAGCGGTTCAGGGATGGGACAGACAAAGCCTAGGTCTCCCAAATCTACTGCACCTGGGCATACAGGTTCATAGACTTCACAGACATTAGGAGAGGGATGGGCAAAATGCAGGCCGTGGGCCGGATGCAGCCTGCCAAGCCATTCTATCCAGCCTGCAGGGCCCCTAAAAAATGTAGAAAATTAATATTAATCTGTCCTGGGCTGCCTGTCATGCAGCCCTTGATGGCTTGCCAAAACTCAGTAAGCAGCCCTCCACCCAAAATAACTGCCTACATTAGGGGCTGGAAGGGACCTCGCAAGATAATTGAGTCCAACCCCCATGCCACAGGTAGGAAGTCTGCCATGATCAAATGATCCCATCAAGATAAACATCCAGTAGGTTGAGCAGTAGTAGAAGTATACCGCTGTCCCTACAAGCAACCCCACACACTATGTTTTTGTTTTCCCATAAAATACATATATTAATACTTATCAAAACAATTGAGATGTAAAAACAGTTTTTGACTACTATGAAAATATTCAGCTAGAATCTATTCAAAGGGAGGATTCATTTAAGTACACAATCGGCTCATCATTTAAAAGTGATTAAACAAACGTGCAAAACATTCCAACTTTGCTCCATTTGCATAATATATTCTAACACTTATTTTAAACAGAAAGCCACAGAAACCTGCGTGTACAGTAGTGCGAACTTGAACTCATCAGGACATGTATTCTACCCGCAAGCAGTAACGTAGTTCTTCAAGTGCTCAAAAAGAGGATATGAACTTCAAACATTTTAACCTCTTCCGCAGTCTAGAAAACTCAAT
Source organism: Crocodylus siamensis (assembly GCF_052110815.1). Taxonomy (NCBI): domain Eukaryota; kingdom Metazoa; phylum Chordata; order Crocodylia; family Crocodylidae; genus Crocodylus; species Crocodylus siamensis. The sequence goes on from NC_143397.1 coordinate 142,030,822, forward strand.
GCTCAAAGAACAGAGTTGAAGTTGAGCTAGGACTACAGGAACAGACAGGAAATTGTGTTGTTTTGTTAAACACAAGTGATATAGATTTTACATATCTTAAGTCTCTGAGATTTCAACTGCATTAGAGATGATGTATAAAACGCTGGTATAAATTGGAACTAACTCTCTTGTAACATAAGCCAGTCAGATTTTTGTGGATCAGGTGATAGAAACAAGGTAAACAGTTAAGAAAAAGGAGGTCATTTCAATTAGTAGCTTTATTCAGGGGCAGAAAATCATACTAGTGGTGAGGATTGCTACAGTGCCAGAAGTTGTGAGGAAAGATGGAGAAGAAACAGAGAAAACAACAGAAGGAAACCCTACTCAGACAGAAATTCACTATCAGAAAGACATACAGGCTGCTATTGTTTTTCCATGCCCAGAGATAGAGAGGCTTAGGGGAAGGCAGCTTTTCAGAGATATTAGATTTGTCAATTGCATATCAGTTCTGACAGGCCCTATATTTTCAAGGATGAGGAACTGAATCACTGATGTAAAATTAAAAGTTCTTAAATGCTGCTACCACAGGGTAGGTAGGCCCTCTTCCAAATAATTTTCAAGATTTGAGCTGTTTGACTAATAAGAAGCTCTGATGAATTAAAATGGGCCCCAGTTTGAAAGTGAACACCAAGTTTGGGGTATTCTGATGTCTTAGTCACCCTGTTGTAAGAGTGGTGATTAATACTATGTGTCAATGGGTCACTATGCTGGCATCGATGGTGACTTGGTAAAGGTGAGGGAAGAGAAGCCAGGAAAGGGGTTTTTGGTTCTCTCTTTTCTTTTTTTGCTTTTAAACTTAAATGCATCTGATTCTAAACTACAATTCTTATTTGTAGAATTTAGTGTTCTGAGCATTGAGATGTCAGAAAGAGCCAGTCCATCTCTCATAACTACTTCGCCTGATTGCTTAGGTTTTTTCCGCCCCATTGCCAAGATGATCATCACATCACTGTATGACAGTCCAGAGAGACACAAGGAATTCATACCTCATTACACGGATACCTCAAGCTCTGATACTTGATGGCCCTTGCACATTTCATTTGTGAAACTAGAACACAGGAATATCATGCCAAGAACACAGACAAGGAAGAGGGAGTATATACCTTTATTAGTTCTGCTTTCATTAGTTCCTTATGCTGATTTCTTTAAAAAAAAAAAAAGAACTTTTGACAAAGTGCTTGATATCAGTATTATGGAACATTCTCATGTCCAAATTTCAAATGTACAGAGGAACTTTTTTTTTGTTGTTGAGAAAAACACTGTCAGTCATGCTGTAAGCAATGTGTAATACAGAACCATCAAGAAACTGTTGAAAAAAACCTGCACGTAACTGCTGTAGTTAATCAGTGCTGCATAATGCACATTAAAAAAGAAACTAATGAATGGTACCCACAAGTAATATAAACTAATGAATGGTACCCACAAGTAATATAACTGTTAAAATCAGACTGCTTAAAAGTTAAAATTTCCTATAGACACCATCTGCACCAAAGTTTAAACGGTGACAGCAATGTTGAAAAATTGCTTTTGCAAGTTTCATTCTGATACTACTTCCACTGCCATCACGACACTTTTCTCCCTTAAAATGCATGTTATAAAATTCTAGCAGAAGCTGGGAAGGTTGTTTGTAGCATAGCACAGTAGTTTATGTTTATTTATTTAGGTAATATCTAGGAGGTCTCAATTGACAGAGTCCCAGTATAGTAGAGAGCATACATAGTAAGAGATAGTCTCCATCCCAAGAGGTCTACTGATTTTAAGGCCAGTTGGAATCTTTGGATCACCTACTGCATAACACATGCCACAGAATTTCACTCTGACTCCTACATCAAGAATACAACTTCTGCCTGAGCTTCAGCATCTCCTTGAGAAATCCTGAAATGGGGGTGAGAAAGGAAAGAGAAGCCAAAAAGTCAAAGGGCTTGTCTAAGAATGCCAGAAATTCAGAATACAGTTAATAATTCTTGAAACATACAGGCTGCTGTTTTACACTTAACTAGATTGCAGACCCTATATCGCTATCCAGGTTTCAGCCACATGCACAGAAATCACTGAACCACCTTGCAAAGCATTCCTCCGTACGCTGATACTGGTAATTTGACATCTTTCAAAGCAGAACTTGCTTTAAAACTCTCTGAATACAAATCTATTTGAAAGAGTAACTGGTTGGAACACCTCCCCCTACCCATATATCAGAATTATAAAACTTAATTCCACTACTACAGATGCAGACATGTTAAAATTAAAGCCACTTCATTATCATTAGAGACAAGAAACTCAAATGGTGCTATAAATGAGTAAGAGCAGAAAGCAGAGGTAAGAAAAGAGGGCAGGGGCGTACAAATCATGGTGATGGAAAAGGAAGCACTGCATACTTTTTAACAGTTGTCCATTTATATTATGTGAAAGAAAAAAAAACATATACACTCTAGGGTTTCAGGTGCCATCAAAATTCCTCGATTTGGTATCATGATCAAAAATCCCTCCATGTTATTAAAGTCTTGTACTTCATAATTGATTTTCATGCTGGAGGTGTGATTCCTGGCATTTGTTACACATCCATGCATTACAAAGTGTAAAAATAGTGCAAATACTGAAGAAAAATGGAGCAACAGAGGCAGGCTAGGAATTTCATGAATGCAAATAACTATTTATCAAATGCAAAAAAAACCAAATTAGCAACCCCTCTTTTCCCCTCAAAACGCAAAATTAACACAGATCTATTGATCAATATTATATATAAACCAAAATGTGACATTTAGTATCATGGCTTATTGAGGGTAGCATTATAGGTTACCTTTTAAAGGCACTTTAATGCGTAGATGCTCCCATTTTAAGGCTGTTAAATAGTGCTAAGTACCCTCTATGTATCTTAAAAGTTATGCCACTTTGGGTGAGGGTTATCTTTGAGCTGTACTACCCAGTTCAAGCTAGGGTATTTTTAGTCTGCTTCACGGAGATAAAGCAACCAATTTTCAGTCATCCAGCATTCTAAAATACATGGTCCCAACTAGAGGTGCACCGATAAAGATTTTTTTGGCCAGTACCGATGGCCAATTATTAGCCAGGCATATTGGTTGCACTTATCTGATCACCAATATGTGGGCCAGCAGCTTGGGACCAGCTGGTAAGTCTATGGGGGGGGGGGCAGATGGAGGCTCTCAGGGGCAGGCGCTGTCCAGCTGGTGTGGGGTGGGGTGGGGCAAGGGGCAAAGCCATGGATGGCTCATCTGGGGAGCAGGGAGAGGGGATGGCTCCCTGCCCTTGCGTGCATCCCCTGGGGAGCCACAAGAGGCATGTGCATGTCCCGATTTGCGAGTGGGGTAAGAGTGGGCTGCCTGCTGTGGGCTCAGGGCTACGGTTGGCTGTAGCACCAAATAGTGGGGTGGCTGTAACACACCTCATAGCCCTCCCCCCCCCCCCCCCCCCAGTAATGCTGCTGCATGCACTGAATGCAGGTCCTGTTCTGGGGGGCCAAGGGCTGAGCCAGCCTCTTCCCAGCCTGCAAGAGGCAGCCTGTCCCTGCCCTGCATGCAAATCTGGGAAGCATATGCTCCCCATGCCTCCTCTGGGGTTGCATGCAGTGGTGGGAAGCTGTCTCCACTCCCCAGCCCCTTGCACCCCCTGTATGAGCTGCCCATGGCTCTGCCCCACGACCCGCCCCGGTCAGTCTGCCTCTGCCCCATTCTGTCCCTCACCATAGGGGCTTCGATCTGTCCCCCCATTCCCCATGCCCCCAACAGACTTACTGGCAGGTGCTGCTCCCCAAGCTGCAAGGATGCATTCTTGGCCACATGCATGCTGTGGCTACATGCGTACATGCGGCACATATCGGTGACATTATTGGCTACGCTGGTCAAAAAGAGCCTAGCGTTGATAACATCAATTTTACTTTTACTGATGTTGATCCAATATGGACTGATATATTGGTGCATCTCTATTCCTAACCCCTCTACCCCGACAACATTTCCACTCCCCAAGTTATACTGCCTGAAGACAAAAGGGAAGGGGCAGGGGGAATTCTTTACTAGCTCCACATTGCCAGCTCCATGGACCCCAAGAGATCTAAACCAGCACTCTGGACTGAAGCCCAGGCACAGGACCTCCCCTTAGAGAACTAAGCTGTTGCCCCACATCCATGTGGCTCACCCCTAGCCAGAAGAATTGGGGAGGGGGTGGCTTCCCTCCCAGGCTGTAGTATTCTGAGAGGGGAGGGGAGGGAGGAGGGCTGCTTAAGGGCGAGCTCAGCAAGACCATGGATCCTAGAGAGGAATGCTTCCCCAGGATCCATGCTCTGTGGTTAATCCATAGATGTTCCGCACTGGAGAGAAACCACCAAGTAGTCAAAGTAAGCTGCCCCCTCGGGCTCCATGCTCTCACTGTGGTCAACTCCGGTCCAAGGAGAGGGATGGAGTCCTGGCTCCTGGTTACACCCCTAGTTGCCAGGCACTCTAGTGGCAAGTCGTGGTTCTGCAGGTCAGAGACAGTATTAAACATTGATCTATGATGGCTCTGAAACTCTTCCAACTTTAACACTGCTTAACGTTCAACAAATTTAGAATGGTTTAAAGGTAAACGGTAAAAGCACACTAAAATTCCATTAAAATTGCTTAACATTTTCTCTCTTTATACTTGCATGCAACTCCCTCTCCCCAAATCGCTATATTCAAAGACAGTTCAGGTGGCCATCAAGGAAGAAAAGACTGCAATTACCCAATTAACTCTGTTTCCTTATGCTTGTGCATTACATTATTCTTTAACTGTATCATTCAATACTGGTAAAATACAATACGTAACCTCTTCTTTATTTTGAGAGCCTGGATGGTATCTTTTTGTATGTTTTCCTTCACATGCAATTCCTGTACTCTAATTTCATTGCCAATGATGCATTAGATCTTTACAGAAAAAAAATGTTTATATTCAGTTCAATTCTCTGAACATATTTATAAATAATAGCTTCTGTACCAGTACCTTATACCATGCATTATCTTTTTAATCAGTGCAGTGAATGTATATAAATAAATGCTCCCTAAGATAGGAGGTATCTACAGTAGTTATCTTTGTAGTTAAGTAACTCATCCTATGAAATGAACCTGAAGCAGGTTGTTCTAGCTATTTAAAAGAAAATTATATAGATACCATCCAGGATCTCAAAATACAGAAAAAGTTATGTATTGTATTTTGTACATGCCAGCATATTTATTTTCTATGTTATTTTTATTATACAGTATGCTGAGAAAATATGCTTTACAGCGTGCTTTTCATATAAATGGCTTTCAGGGGCTCAGAACACAGAACCACAAAATGCCACCTGTGTACCTACAATAGTAATGTAAAGTCCTATGCTGTTATGTATCACAAAGCATTTCTCAAATAATTTCGTAACAGTCACATATAATTTGTTTGTTTCTTCTCTCTTTCATAGCACTATATGAGGGTTTGAAAAATGAAGGGTGAGGGAGATGGAGAGAGAGACAGGAAAGGAAGAGGGTGGGATGCTTTATCAGGGAGGCACAGATATCTTGCCAGTATAAAAGGGTCTGTGGGTAATTCTAGCATTTCTATCAGGACATTATTACTGGAAACTGTTTAAAGTTCCATCATTTGCACTGTACATATTAGGCAGAGGCTGATGCATCATATTTAAGCTGAGGTGTTAACTGAAGAGAACTGAAGTCCTGTTATTAATAGAAGTTAGAAATATATACGGATATTGGGTGCCTATAACATAAGCAGCGAGACCACTCCAACATGTTGGAATTCCAGCACATTGGAGCAGACTCGATTAATCTAGTCTGATGGAGTGTAGCAATTGCTGCACTCCAGCAGCCTCCTGTGTTTCGTGCATCAGCATCACTGCGCTTAAAAACTGCAGAGGGGGCATTTGAACTAAAGCTCATTGACCAATCTAAAGCTTGTTGAATGAACTTTAGTTCAAACGCCACCTCTGCAATTTTTAAGTGCAGGGACTCCGATACAAAAGGCGCAGTGGTGCTTTAATTAGAATGGCTCTGAGAGCTCTTGGAGATGCTCTAATTAAAGTGCTGCCCTTCCCACCCCCGGACCATGTGTAAAAGTGCCCAAAGATTTCAAATAAATGTCAATAAATAGCTTCCTTAAGAAGAAATAAATTTAAAATTTTGTATCTCAAAATAGTATACTTAAAGGTAGGCAGCATTTCCAACGAACATATTCAATGCAATCTTTTTTCTTTCAATACACTCTTTTAGAAAAACAATGGTTGAATTTCCAAGAAACCTGCACCTTTCCAGGTATTCTACCAACTGTAGAGTAGAAAGAGTCCCAACTGTTTGCAGACAAGCCTTTCCTGCACTATATTACCTGTACATGTGATGATATTTGGCTGAAGTGTCCCCACCCACACAGTGATATATCATCTAACCCATGAGCCTAGCAAAAGTTAAAAAAATATGTAGAGTTCTGACTTGGAAATTCCCCATGGACACAACAAAGCAATTCACTTCTACTCTGCATGACAACAGGGACTTCTACTCTGCATGACAACATTTCTTCCTTCAGAGTGGGCTGATGGGAAATCAGATTCAAACTGTCATCCACTAGTGGCCTTTTGTTTTTTTAAATCCAAGGTAAACGGATAGGGCTTTTGTTCCCATTACATAAAATGTATTTGTTATTGTTTTTTTAATCTCTCTCTCATTCGTTTCTTTGAACATATATGCTATGCATTTGAAGCAGGGTTTGTTCAATGCTTAGGAATGGCCAAACTACATCTGACTATGACTCCCAGAGTAACAGAAAGATTCTATCCAGTTTTCTACTTTACAATAACTAAAGCTGGTAAATTATTTCTTATGAATTGATTTGGTTTCCTCTGTGGTTTTTATTTACAAATTACACACAACCTTTTTCTTCTTTAAATAAAAGCTAATTTTAAGTCATCAAATACTGTGGATAAGTAATTTTTCCTTAATTACTGGCTGACACTGCTTGCTATCTGCTTACATTGTATGATTGATCGTCCAAAGTCGGGTGATATTTTTTCTTCTGGAAGAATTAATTTTTTAAAGTATGACAATAACAAACAGTTATAATGTACACACTTCTACTGTGAAATACTGGACAAAATATGTCTTTCATCCAAAGAAAGATAAAATACTTAAATGAGAAAAAAAAATCTGTTGCTGCAACAAATATAGCAATACCCTTATAATATTAAATATATCGGGGTTTAAATTCCTTAATCATTCAGGAGGCTCTACACTGCATATTTGGTGAAAAACAAATTTAATTTCCAAGGACCATTATACCATAAGAGACCCAAGAAGCAGTGATTATGCTGATTTACCAATGAAACTAGCACAATTTAATGAGTGCTAAGGAGGCACAAATAACACCACATTTGGGTCTCCAGATTTTATTTTGTATAATTTTCTCTTTTACAATAGTTTATAGCATATGACAACAATTTCCTGAAAATACAGTTCTGATGGAAGAAGTATTCCTAAGAATGGTTTGACTTGAAGAGCAAGGATAAAGAAAATCCAAGGTTTTTTTATAATCAAGACTGAAAATGGAAAACTACCCTATGAAGTAAGATTTGCTATTCCCAGGCTTGGTTGATATCCTAAGACATCCCTGTGTCAACTAAAATGTTATATAACTGCTTCCATTTTCCTAAAACAGAAAGAAAACATTAACAGACAGCAGCTCTAGAAAAGTGGTTTTCAACCTTTTTTCTTTTGTGGACCCCTAGAAAATTTCAAATGGAGATGTGGACACCTATGAATTTTAAGTGTGGATATTCACATACTTTTGATTAATCATAGTCATCTTTTGGACCCCTTAGACAGTCTGTGGATCCCTAGGAGTCTGAGGACTACAGGTTGAAAACTGCTGCTCTAGAACATCATTTCAACTGAGCAAAAAATGTAAAACTTTTCTATGAGCCATTTCCTGCTATTGCTGGAAATATTCCTGCCTTTAAGCAGAGATGGATTTCAAAGTACTGTACCCATTGTTGTTTTGATAGTATTTTCAGAAGAAAATGTGAATGTGTGGGCAAGCTCTGGAAACTCTTTGGAGAGATTACCCACTTATTTAACCACATTTCCTGTTTTTAACCCATTTGTCCTCAGTCAGTCCCTAGTCTACTGACAAAAATAGATACAAAAAGTGTGCTATAAATAGTTCATTAGTAGGTTTTTTTTGTAAAACTGAAAATGTTTTGATAAATTGTTCATGCTAGCTCTGTATTAATTAAACAGCACAGTGATTACCATTTCCTTTAAATCCTTCTCAGCATAATTCATAGTACTCTGAAGACTGATACCTCCTCAGAGACTAGAGAAACTAACGATGATGATATAGTTGACAATGACACATAAGTAGCTACACACTTGCTAGGTGAGGTTAAAAAGGAGAAACCACTAGCAGGCAAATCTAAAGATGTCCTGTTTGTGCAGGAAAATCAGAAAGCAGGGAGTTCTTAAAGGAAGGGGGAGAGGGGCCACTCTTTATGAGGGCCAAATATGGCAGGAAAAAACAGCAAAGGAATTATGAACTGGAAACAAGATTGCCCTCTGTGAACTAGTCACCTCTCTCCTAACTGGGCAGCTCCATGCTATGGGCAATGGAATGGCAGCAGCAGGGCCAGCTGCCAGCTGTGTGGGGAGATATTTTAGTGCCCTCCCCCCCAAGGACTGGAGTGGCTACAGCAGTTGTCCTACCTCAGTTACACCACTGTCTTTTCTTCCTCTCTTTCCAAACTATGACATCATGTTGATACAACACATCCTTCAATACACCAGCTTGCAAAGATTTACCTCCAAAATGCCTTAGGAGTAGTCTTACCAATATAAAAAATGAGGGCTATTGTTAGTTGCTTGTTGTACTGTGCTATTTTTAGTTCACTAACTGAGCAGATTATATCAGGATATACAAACTAGAGCAGGCTTGTCCAACATACAGCCCACAGGCCGCCATGTGGCCCACCAAGCCGTTTTATCTGGCCCATGGAGTGCGGAGCTGCTGCTGAGCGTGGAGCCGCGGCAGCGGGGCAGCAGCAAGGTGAGGCGAGGCAAGGCAAGGCAGCCCCAGCCAGCAGCAAGAGGAGGGGAGCTGCATATCCCCGCGGGGCCAGGCTCATCATTGAGCTGGGTCCTGCTGCTGCTGCCCCGAGGGCTGTGCGGCGTGGGGCTCCCCAAGCCGTGCCTGATTGGATGAGCTGGGGACAGCATGTCCAGCTTCTTCTCTGGCTCTGCCCCTTCCCCTGGCACGATCAAGTTAGTAAAGGATCTCAAGGATCCTACAGGCCTTTCCCCCTTGCACAGCAGTGGGAGAGGTGGCTGCCCAGGCCAATGCTCTATATATTAACTGCTTGCAGACCCCATGTAGACTGTGGGCAACATCCTGGCCCTTTGTGGGCCACATGTGGCCTGCAGGTAGTCAGCTGGGTAGTCCTAATCTAGTCCAACCCCCTACACAGAAAAATGACGTCCTATTCCTAAGCCATACCAAACATACATACTTTCTGAAAACCACAACTTGCCTAGGCACATTTCCAGACCCATTTCATTGTCACTTCCTGTAACTTCATTGGTGTCAAAGGTCACATGACATCACTGCCTGAACCACTCCCTGTGAGGTCTTTGAATATGGCTTGCTGGTCCACTGGGTGATAAAAAGTTCATGATCTGGCCCCACATTCAAAAAGGTTGGACACCGCTGTACTAGAGTCTGCAAGTTCCTGTATAAGGTTGGGTGTGCTTCAACTGGCAACTTGTAGGAATGGGGCTAGACATGGTGACATTCTGGTTGCTGAAGCCCCCTTTATACATGAAGGTAAAGGCACTATTGGATCTAATGCATGATCTACACAATTGCATTATATGATTGTGGGATCATGCACTGCATCCAACTGTGCCTTACTGCTTGTTGGAGGGGGGAAGACCAAGAAGCACACTTGGGACCCAGAGTCCTGTCAGCTGTGTGGTTTCTGGGTCCCAGATGCATGACAGGTACAGCCAAGACCCAAAGCCCTTGCGGGCCTGGGGGTTTCATGTAGCCCTGAGCCTTGGGGAAACACAGCAGCCTCAAGCCCCAGGGCTCAAAGGTTTCACAGTAGGCATACCTGTAATGGTTACAGACTGTAGACAGAACCAAGCAGCTGTGGTCTGCTGGCTCCATTTCCTTGTACGTATCTCAGCTAAGATGCTGTGAAACAATCTAAGATTGCTGTTAGTCCATAAAAGAAGCTGCCTCTGCCTCAAGCCTTTACCAGGTATGCCTTCAGGGAAAAACTGAAGTCAGCAAACCAGATCCTGACTAGGAGTTATAAAACCTATCACTATCACAGGTAAACAATAATCTGCTTTGTCACCAATAGCAACACCAAGAAAAGGTTACAACATGAAATGAGCAGCATCACTGGAGGACTCTCAAATGGAAGCTGGAGGAGAGGGAAGGAGACAGCTGTATTGTAAACTTGGAACAAGAGAAAGGAGGTGGAAGAAGCCAAGGCACTTTAAATGAGGTTTCTTTAAAAGGCCAATGATTCGTTTCCATCATTTGGGCTGGACAGAAATTATGAAGGACTTGATGATAAAAGATGTGCACAGTGCACTCTGCTAACAATGAACGAGAACTTTCATGGGTAAAGAATGCTGGGTACCTCACACAATTGAATCAGAATTTGATTATGTATTTGAATTAAAAAGAACAAAAAATTTCAAATCTTAACCAATTAACAGGAAATTACATTAGAAAAAATGGGCATTTATAATTAAAAATACTTTCTTATAATAATTTCAAACTTGTAGCTATACCTAGCCAGTCTTCATCCAAACAAAAATATATAGGTATCTAACTGCCTATCTAAAACATATCTAATAATAATCCTTCCCTCCTTTTAAAAGCAATGTGATACTCAGAAATGTTGTAGATTTTCGAAGGTATTAGGAAAAGGCTAATGACTTTAGATTCCCACAACACTGTGGTGAGGGTTCTTTTATATTGAAACAGTTGGTGTATTCTGCATTGGCTCTTACTGAAAATGAAAACTGCAAACAAAGCAACTAATATAACCCAGCTACAGAGCACATGGAAATCTGACAGTTTCGGCAATTACTGTATTTCTGTTGTTCTCTCAGCCTAGGCTAACATTTCCCAAATTCTTTAAAAAGTTAAGCCACTGTTTGTGAGCATGAAACCAATTACACCCCCAGCTCTTCTATGTGCTGCTAAAAAGATACATTTTCATTTAATGTCTTCTTGGATCCTCTTTTATTTAAACTGAGCCTCAACTTTGGATTCTTAGCCTGCATTTATCAGTTACAATTCCACTGATGCCAGTGGCAAATCATCTGGTGAATTAATAATTACTAGCATTCCTGCAACATACCTCTCTGATAAAAAACAAAACAAAACAAAACCTCCCTGCACACAAAAGTACTATTAGTTAGTGCAATGTAAACCTATTGTCACTTTTACCAAAAGTATTTCATAGACTAAAATAGATCAGCTTTAGGTACACATGATTTGAAGATTTATTTTGGAGGCCCAAGATACAAAAAGCAATTACTTTAAAAGCCACCACCTCTATCCTATCAAAACAAAACCAACAAAAATACTTCAATCCAGAAAGCTGTATCAATGTTTCCTTTCACTAACGCACACCAACCATAGTCTACAAGTATATTCATTTCTTTCTTTCAAATTCATCACTTTAAAGAACCCTGAATGCATCTTTTCAAGGTTTTGTAAAACTTCATATTATTAAAGCTCTTCAATATACAAACTAGCTTAAAAGTGATGCATATTCTACTTGCAATTTCTGAAGTCGCTGTTACTGTAATAATAGCTTGTCACAGCTTTTGTAAAATGAAATGACAGCAATTTCATAAATGAAGAATGGGTTTAGAGATGTACCATATTTCTGAATTTACTTTGGTTGTCATTCAAACATTATGAATATTACTATAAAAGAGATTATCAAGAAACTGAAGCAAATTGATCCAAAGAAGGATCTATATCACAAAGCAAATACTTGCAACAATTTGGATCCGAACTTTTGGGGCATCTAATTCTATTCTGCACATGAGGTTGCCTCAGTGTCTGACCTGTAAACTTTCCAAAACCTTTGGACAAATTCTTTGAACAATCCAATACTTTATGGAGATTCTGTTGATGGTGTTATATTATGGTAGCATGCATGGGGCCCTGACAGGTCAACCCAACACACATACACATAATAAAAGATAGTCCAATTTCTGGCTCAAAAACTCTCAGTTTCAGGCCCTGTTCCTGCAAAGGCTTATGTATATACCTAACTTTTAGACTGCGAACCGGTCATTGGGCTAAAGCAAGCAAGCAAGGGAGAGGGAGCTAAGACAAGACTTTTTAAAATTGATTGGCTCCATACATAGTTTTAGAGAATATTTGTATGCTTTAGTTAAGTGTTTCTCAACCAGACTGCTGTGACACCCTGGGGTGCTGCATCTTGTTAGCATTGTTAGGTACACAAACATCCAAACATGATTCACAAAATAAACCTAGAAATTTCAAATAGGAATCAATAGTATCATGAGCATTCTGGCCTGTTGTGGTCTTTCTGAATTTTTTGCACCAGAAGGATTGTTCTGTATTTGTCTCCAGTCAAAAAAATGAGGGAAAGCTAAGAGCTGGCAGTTTCTGAGGGATGCCTTGAATCTAACAAGGGGTACCTTGAGTTTAAAAAAGGTGGGGAAGCACTGCTTGGAGACAAATGAGCAGATCAGTGTCAACTGCTGCAGCTCACCAGTAGTCTATTTATTATCAAATAGTAGTTTTCTTCAGGGATCATGGTAGAGCTCAATCTTCAGAAGACACCCTCGCTCTTGACCAGTGGTGACGCATAGGGGCTCATGTGGGTGCACGTGCACCCCCTGAGTGTGGCAGCACACCCCCTAGAAAAAAGGCACTGCCGACATTGTTGGTAGTGCCTGCAGGTGGTTGCTGCTCGCCACCCCGCCGCTAGTCTGTGGGTGGTCTGCAATCCCTGCTGGCCACTGCCAATGCTGCCATCCCTTGGTTGGCACTCGCTACCTCCCCCCACTCCAACAGCGCCAGCAGCAGCTGCAGGAGCTCCCTGCTTACTGCTCCCATGTTCCCACTATCACTATGTCCCCCAGCTGCCTGGGGCATGAGTCATTCATGCTCTTGACCCCTGGTCCCTTGGAAGACACAACAGAAAGCTATGGACCTGCTTTGTTTTTCAGATTGGAGCATTTATAATGTTAGACTTCTCTGGTAGAATCTAGTATATTTTTCACAAACTTCACTGATCTGAGAGGTAGCATCTTTATTTCAACTTTCACCCACTGTTGATATCTTTCCTTATTCAAGATCTTCCTATCTTACATTTTTAAAGCTATATAATTTGTGTTACAAATCAAAGTGTAGTGGTTGGTAGGAGTAGCAGCAGTAACAGGAGTGGAAGTAAATATTTTCTATCTTATAACAAACTGCTTTAGATGACCTTTGCCCAGAGTTTTAATCTTTATTCATAATAAACTCTTTAGAATAAGCTAAACAAACTGTCAGACCATCTTGCAGAAAGCTACTGGATACATTTAAGAAGATATCCTTTACCAAAAAAAGGTAAAAAATGTTTGCCACGTACAAATTCAAGGAATATGGCACACACTTATATTCCACAATTAGAGAAAGATAAAGAACATTTTTGTTGCTTCTAACACTACTGTTTTATAATAGTCCACTTCCAACTTTTCCAGGACTCTATGCGTCTCTGCATTCTGACTGGCAGCTCTGAATATGACTGGGATTTTTTAGTGTATATTGTGCTTAACCTTAAAAATGGTAAAGATCAAATGTAACATTTGGAAGTGATCTGGGCCCAGAAGTGATCTAAAGTAACTGGAAAGCTTATTACTTTCACAGTTCAAAGTAAAGTATTTTAATAATTTTGCAGTACTCTGAACGAGTCTAGCACTCTAACCCCAACCAAACACTAATAAAATTTTGAAGTGTTTCATTAAATATAAATTGCTCTGTACCATGTAAAAGAAATTTCAAATTAATGAAATTCTCACTATTACAGTGAGTTCACTGTATTGTTTAGGGTCTATCATATTTTCCTATTTAAACCCTTGTTTTTAAAGGGGTTCTCAATTTTACAAAGAAGTTCTCAGTAAAGGTTGGGTTTTATCTAAAATACTCAACCTCATAAAACATGGATTAGAAAATGTTTTGTTAACAGCCACTAAAACTGATTTTCCACATGCTATTTTTTTTTTTTTGCTGTCCAGTAACAAGATCTTTCACAATTTTATTTTTATACTTGGCTTAATGCTTTTTAAGTAATTAAAAGCACAATCTTTAACATATTGAAGTGGCTACTGTACATGAGGCCAGTGCTGTATTTAAGGAAGGATTGTAAAATGTATTTGAACTAGGACTTGAAAATCCCTTTTTGTCTTCTGTTTGATCCTAATATTGCATTTGTCACATCATGATGTGTTGCTGGGAAAAAGTGACCTGCCCTAAAGGGTCAACATTGCTGGTCTTGGCTAAATTCAATTCCTAGTCCTCATTTTCTGCAACAGTAAAATAGGATAAATATCACCTTGTAGGAATATAGTAATGCTTAATGTGTTTAAAGAATTTTGAAATCTTGAATGCAGGACACTGAACTATAACTTGCAGAGGCTGCAAGTAATATTACAGAGCATTCCTATTTTTAGCAGCTATAAATTACAAGATTTAAAAGACAGAATTTCAAGGTGCCTGTACATGAGCAGGGAGGCTGCTCTGACATGCTGCAATTCCTATGATAAGGACTGACTTGTATACAAAACTGAAAAAGGTAACAACTCTGAAATAGCTAATATACCCCACATGTAATTCTATAAAGGAGAGATAGCTGTGACATGTTCACTTTAATTGATCAATTGTTTCATATTTGATAGAAAGTATAGCAAACTTGAGGTAAGTATAAGAAAATAAGTCTTGTTGGCATGAAGTCAGCTGAATTCAGACTGACATAGCCAGGATTATGTGCTAAAATGTAGTCATTAGGCTAGAACATGGAACAGATGGCCGTGGAATGAGGTGGATGGGAACATGAGTAGAAACCGTTAATGTGACTTCCTTTCATAGGGAACTTAAAGCTGTCCAGGAAAAGTAGCTACCTCAGACCTGTTGAGTGTAAGCAGCTAGAACAACTCTGAATGGCTATGTTGATGACACCTACAGTTTCATATGACACTCTTCCCCCATTCTCTAAATACCCTGTTTTACTACACCACATCAGATTTT
This sequence comes from Crocodylus siamensis, assembly GCF_052110815.1. Taxonomy (NCBI): domain Eukaryota; kingdom Metazoa; phylum Chordata; order Crocodylia; family Crocodylidae; genus Crocodylus; species Crocodylus siamensis. The sequence continues at coordinate 142,046,155 of NC_143397.1, forward strand.
CAGTTTTTGTTTCTGTGAATTTTCCGAAGGGGCAAATGAGGTCATCGAGAGAAACTCATGAAAGAATGTCTCCCCAACTAGAATTCTCAGCCAAAAAAGAACCAAGAGACTAAGCACACCTCCCCCTGACAGCACGTTGGTATTTCTCATGTTTCATGTCACAGGACTAACAACTGCAGACAATGACAGAGTTTAGAGGGCTCATGCTAAATAAATGCACTGCTTTAATGTTTAGTTGGTGGGGTTTTCTTGCTTTGTTTTGAAAGGCTCCAGTACAGAATCCCTGCAGAATGCAGTTACATAAGACTTAGAAATATTGCGTTTCAGAGCCCTATTTAATCAAAGTTTTTTGGCAAACAAATAAATTATAATCAAATGCGTCTCAAAGACCCCCCATGCCATTATCACTGCATTGGTTCCGGAACTTTAAATGATTAACCAACTCTGTAAATGGAAAATACTGCTCCAAAGAGACTGATTAGCTGATTTAAAGACTCAAAAAAGCAGAATCTACAAGGGACTCTTTAGCATAACTCTGCTGGCTTTTGGGGCAATTTGAAACTATACTCAAGGCAGCTGTATTTAAGATAACTGTAGTGCAGTTATAGGCATAAAACTAGGTACTGAGCAGACAAACCTTTTTCTTTTGGACAGAAGGTGTGCCACGTGGGTGAAAACTCAGTTTCTACACCTCTACAAACATTCACTTGTAAAGAACCCAAACAAATTAATACTACAAATTAGATTTCTGAAAAGAGGCCTTCAGCTGAAACATGGAAAATTGTCTCTGTACTTCCAAATACTTTCAGTAATACAAAAAGGAAAGAAATCCCAACCCCCCAAAAATAAGCAAGAAAAGTCTTCCTAGGATTTGAGTTTGCATGCATTAGTAACTGTGGTTCTGTGTTGTAATAAATTCACCTTATTAGAATCAGCTTTCAGCTATTTGCTCAGATACAGATCTACTGCACTGCCAAATATTATGTAACACTGCAAGTGTGCATGGTGCGTTAGAGGAAAATGGGAAGATAAAAAGAGATTAAAATCTAAATTCCTCATCCAACAAACAATTACACATACTACATGCCATTGCTTTTATTGACTTCAAGACAGCTACTCGTGGTATAAGGTTGCTGCAGGTTAAATGCTTATAATAGATTTAAACCACAAAAATGAGCACACATGGTGAGTGGATTGGGATAAAGAGTAAGGGACATAAGCGTGTGTGTGTGAGAGAGAGAGAGAGAGAGATATCAAGGTCATTTTGGACCAGGTAGTTGCATCATTTGGGGGTGGGAGAGATCCAAAACTTGGGGAAAAGTTAACTCCATTTTCACCTACAGGAACAGACACTGGAAGGGACCCTCCCCTACTGTCAGATACGCTATCATTTAATGCTTTATAAAAGCTTAGTGAGCTTCATCTTAATAGCCGTTAAGTTTCTTCCCCTCAAATTCTAATGGGATGTCTGCTCCAGGGCCTGATTGCTCTGATATGCAATCCTTACCCTCCTCTTATGTCCAACCTAGCTTTCTGAACGGTCACTTCTACTGATCTGTTCTTGCTTTAACACTGCCTTTTTTAACTTAAACAGTCCTTTTATTTCCCTGTGTTCACCCTGCTAATGTATGTGCAATTCTTCATTTTGCTAGGCGAAACAAGTCCAACTCTTCTAACTTTCCCTCACAAGACAGGTTGGCTTTTCATTCCCCTGATACTACTAACAATAGCCTTTTTCTATACCAGTTCCAGCTCGAGATTATCTTCCTTCAAAACGGTGACCAGAACTGTAGCTGGTATTTTGGATGTGATCTCCCACATGCCTTGTGTATTGGGTTTCATTCTGATAGTTCTGTGCTGTGTTTGGGTTGTTATAATATAGTGTGACTCAATTTACCTCAATAGCCTGCGCACAGAGAATGAAGGGGTAAGCCAGGGTTGGCTATGTGCAAGAAGAAACAAGATGGACCTTTAGTAGCAGCAAAGACTGAATGGCTCTGCTGACATACCAACAAAGTGAGATGTCCATCTCCCAGAAGATGTCCAGGAGACAGTGGAAGAGCAGGCTGGAAACAGAGGAGTGGGAAGATTGAAATAAGTGAAGGAGCTCTGGGGGAGGTAGAAAGACTAGGAAGGTGAAAATGACATTTTTGGGAGTGATCAGGGCTGTCTGGACTGGACTTGGGATAGACAGACTGCTTAACACCTTCGGAAGGGAAAGAGAACCTCTGGTTGGGTTGTCTTTGCCCCAATAAATGATTTTACTGAAGAGACTGCTGTACCGCTTGGAACTGTAGGATGCACTGGGTCACCCCCAAGAGCAGAAGTCTCTCTCTTAGGAATGGGACCAGATGAGTCAGGGCCACAGAGAATCAGGAAAAGTGATAGACTGAAAGACTGGAGTCTCAGAGTGGGAAGGAGCCTGGGCTACCCTCTTGCTCCAGGGAGCCAAACCAAGGATTGCTTCAAGGTATATTCTCAGAGACTAGATAAAGTTGTAGTGGTCTCAAACAAGTCCCAAGCAAGCAACCCCTAAAGCAGTGTTTCTCAACCTGTGGGTCGAGACCCAAAAGCGGGTCATAAGAATGTATGAAAGGGTCATGAACAAACTTTAAAAATGGATCAACAGACTTTAAAAATGGATTTTCCTTTAAAGCAGAAAAATGTGGGAAACCATGGCTTTTGCTTTGCAGGCTGGCAGACTTCCAGGTTGCAAGTGGCTTGGGGCTGCTTGAGGTTCCCCCTGCCACACACCCTGAGGGGTTGGAGTCTGGGGACAGTGGGTCAGGATTGAGAGGCACTGGGTTGGGACTGGGCATCAATGTTTACAAATGGGTCCTAGTACAAAAAAGGTTGAAACCACTGCCCTAGAAGGCACTCTTTGACACCCTGTAAACTGCACTAATACCTACTTGTGCCTACCAGAATATTTCTGCAGATATATCCTAGGCTTGCATTTGTTTTTTCATGGCAGTATCACAGAGTCATTCTTTAATTTGCTAGCATACCCAAGTCCTTCACCTCAACCAAACCACTGAAAGAAAGCAATCAGATTAATCTGGTACAAACTACCTCTGGTAACCTATATTGTGTTTTTACCCATTTTCCATTTACATCAATGCTTTAAGTGAGCGTTTCCTAATGGATTTGCTCTAAAACCTTTTACACTCCTGTGGCCAGACTAAAAAGACAAGTATTTACTCGCATCACTTTCCTGCTGTCCACCCCTCCCACAAACACAGAGTGCAGAATTCAGGAGCTACATTTGCTATTATGTATTCACATGTACCTACCCTCATGAGGAAGTGAAATGAAAAGTGTAGGGGGTGGGAGAGCACCCAAAGATAGTCTAGTCTCTAGCTCACTCCAAGAAGAAGGGTAACTGGGAGACAGTAGTCCTTGTTTGGGGTGGGAGGGGAGGGAGTAGAGACAGGAAGGAGACTCCTGTATTATCTCAAGACAGCATTGGTAAGATGGTTATAGGAGAAGTGTTAACAATCTCAGCCTGATATGATAACAACCTTTAATTTCAAGGATTTAGCAAACAGACAGTAGTCTACATAGTAAGTGGAGGTGAACAGTGAGAAGTGGCCTGAAAGATAGGATGATGCAGTACCTTTTGGGCGGTTCCTGTTGGTCATGCTCTAGAGCTGCAGGTAAGTATTAAAGCTTCCAAAGTTTCTGCTAGGAGGCGAGAGTATGGTGGCATGACCATCCCTTCCTCGAGTCTGAAATCCTGATCTTTGTAAGCAGCAGAAGGTATGCTGCACATTCCCTTGCACCTACTGAAAACAATCTGCTTCATGGTGTTTGCAAAAACATGTAGTACAGAAATGATATTCTGAAGACATGTCACATATTAGAAATGAGAAAATCCGAATATTTGAAAGTGAAGTTAAAGAAAGAACTTGAAAGTGAAGTTAACCAAAAAATGCCATTTTGATGCACAGAATGACTGCTTTTAGTTGCAGGGAAGTAGAAATAATATATGCTAAGAGGACAGCGATGGTTCATCAGAATACATTCTCTGAAGATCATCAGGTAACAAAAGCTTGAGCTGCTGCACTGCGACAGGGAAAACTCAAGGGATGAAATTCAGAGTCAAATTGTGGTATAATAATGCATTAATATCATCTTGTAATTAATATTTCCTTCCTCTGAAAAAATTATACATTTTGAAAAAATTAATCTTGAAAGTAAATTAATTCATATAGTAATTTAAGTCTAAATTCTTAAAAATTAGACTAATTCATACTGAACAATTATCACTGCCACGAAGCATTTACAACATGGTAGTAATCTATCAGGTACCACTGACAACATTCCAGGTGCAAGCCTAGCACACAGACATGAGATATGACATATTCACTGGTGAAGTTGAGGCCTTTAATCTGATTACTGGTCTAATTTCAATAATCATTTTTAATTGCAACATACACAATAAAAAAAATACTACTTGCAGATGATGATACAATATTAATTTAAAGCATGATCTAATATTAGTTACAGTATTATAAAATAATACTGCCTAATCAGAACCCCAACTGTAAGAACACTGAAGACTTTCAAGGCTGGCCATAGCAATTTGTGACATTGTAAATAGCAAAGTTTTTAATAAAGTAAAAGAGAGTGACACAAGCTGCACACAACCTGTTGTTTCAGCCTGCACTGACTTCTTTTTTGGAAACTAACATCTTGGTGAGAACAGCAAAAAAAAAAAATAATGGCGTTTCCACAGGAACTATATTATTTAAATTCTGTACTCTGGGGATGTAACATGTTGATGGGGTTGTTTGGGCTGATCTACTGAGCAACTTAATCTCAGGGTATCTGCATCACCAGCAACTGATGTGCAGCTGGACCTCAGATAACGCCATTACTAAGTTAAAAGGAAGACAAAAAATTTCAAGGAACAAAATGGGTACAAAAAACTTACAAATTTGAAACCTGTAAGTATATTGTGAGAAACACTTATATAATTATACACTGACCATGCTTTCATTTATATATACACACACACATTATTTTATTAAAGTTAGTGTAATCTGTAAGTGGTCAGCCCTTTGAAAAATCATGCCAAAAACCCAGGGTTAGGTAGCTGAAAAGAGGTGTTACTTTTATGCATATACATATACATGTGTGTTTATGTGTGTCTACACATACCACACTCACACATGCACACACACCACTGAAAGAAGGGGGTGATAAACTTTTTACCTCTTTTGAACTCTCAGCCAGGGTCAAATGTTCTCTCTCCCACACTGATGAAACCAAGATCTTTAAAAGTTTTTTCAAAAATTGGGAGCCAGAGACTTACACCCAGTTTAGTAGTTAGGGTACTCATTCAGAATGTGGGAGACATATACCTCCTTTGCCATTCTTCCACAGCCTAGATAAATTACCTATCAGTAATTCTGGGGCAGGTCTCTCTCAATGTCTTGTGTAGAAGCTGTTTGACACTGCATAGAGAATTAAATATTCTTTGAAGTAAGGGCTTGACCCATGGAGGGCTTAACATTTCAGCAAGTGTCTTAAACCAAGTGGACTATATAGTTTCTGTCTCAACTTTGTTCAATAAATATTTAAGTTATTTATTCAAAGTGGAACAAATCCAATAGGACATCTCATAAGAGACCTGAATCAAACACACAAGGTTCTTTGTGTGAATCTGATATTTTTTATTAGACCAACCTAAATAGTTGGACAAAAATTTCTTAGCAAGTTTTCGGGTTTAAAAACCCTTTGTTAGGCTAAGGAAGCATCTGCAGTTGGTGTGTGCTCTTCCTGGATGGAGTGAATAGTAAAGAAGCCAGAGGCTGGTATGCATGCAAGATGTCCCTAGGCCTATGTCCTTAGACCAACATGGCTACAACCTACCCCCCTGAGTCAAACAGGCATTAACTGCTAAGCCATTCTCTGAGGAAACACATTTAGTTGAAAGTGCAAAGTACTTTTGAAAAGTAAGACAGAACATTTCCTAAATACCACAAGAGGACATGTGTCTTGCCTGTTCATATGTAAATACACTGGTCCCCTTGAAGTGGCAGTGCTTATTCTACCAAAACGTGCAGGGAAAGGACATGCAAGAGGTCTTTACCGATTTGATCTTTATGTACAGGTTATTATGAATTCCACTAAGCATTCATTAGGCTACCAAAATGGAATTTTAGAATTAATGATTTTGAGCTATACAGTATTCTTTTATACATTTTAGTTACTGCTGCAAAAAGATATTCTAGCTGTTATATTCAAAAGGTACTTAAGATAAAAGTTTGCCTGTCATCTTAAACATAAAACAGGGGACTGATGACCCAACTTAAAACCAACACAAAAGAAAAGCTGAGGTTGACAAGTACGTCACTGGGAAAGTAGTAATTAAGATGAAATGCTAGTTTGTCGACTAGCCTGATAGAAAAGCTGGGATCTCTTATTCAGTGTTAAGTTAGACAAAGTATAGATCAGAGAGATGACAAGATAAGTATACCAGCTCTCTTAAATCAGATGTACATGTCTATAAACCTAACTATTCCATGTGGCAATTTAGTATATTTGAACGTTTAAACAATGATCCTTTAATATGACAAATGAGAGAAGGGTACTGTTAGAGTGATGCTGTAGCTATGGGAGAAATGCATCTGAAGCAAAGTCTAAACGATTCCATATTCAATTTACTTAAAGATGTAAAATCACTATCTGCAACACAAACATCACAGAGTTGAGAAAAATTTAAAGACGCCAAATATATCTGTAATGCAACTGGCATAGAATTTAAATATCATAAAAAAAAAACCACTTCTTTTATTGATGGAGACTTCAATAGTATGTAAGAAACTGATTTTTTTAAACAGATCTGTAAGCCAGGAATTGAGATGTGGGAGTCCTAGATGTAGTTCCAGGGATCTTGGAGGGAGGGAGGGAGCATGCCCTAGTAACAAAGACCTTTCTTCCTGACCTGCCTCAGCCCCCCCAGGCTGTCCCCATTTCAGTTCTCTCTCTCAATTCCACGCCCTCCCCCAGAGTTTCCTTTTTCTGTCAGCCCAGATCTTCCTTTCCCTTTGACTCCTTATATCTTTTCTTCTTTAATTTTAGTGTCCCACATTCTAGACCCCTCATGCAGTCAGTCCCAGTTTTTCTGCAGTGAGAGGTCTTCCTCATTTCAGACACCTCCTCTTAATCGACCCTAATTTTTTTTATTTCTCTATTTCTTGCTCCATCCCAGTCCAGCTCCCTTTGCATTTCTTAGGCCCGTTTCCTTCTCCGTGTTTTTTGAGCACCACCAGGAGGAGCACAGAGTATTGGAGAGACTGTATCTTCTACTCTCACTTCTGTGTCTGATCCCACAGTGAAAGATACTAGAGTTGGAGGGTTGTTGTAGCTGTGATGGTCCAGGAAATTTGCAAGAGCAAGGGATATTTTTTGGTGACATGAGGTAGGGAGGGGCAAAAACTACATGGACACTGTGCAGGTCCTGCAACTCTGGGTTGCTTGGAATTAGAGAAATCACCTGGCCATCTCTACCTCTACTGAGCACTTGCAAACTGAGGTTTTTCACACTTACAAATCAACTGAACTTGGGCAGTGTTTTATGGGCACAGCAGAACTCATGTCCAAGACAAAAGGGAAACCCTTCCCTCTACACAAAAAAAATTAAAATTTCCCACTCTAAAACTTGGAGGGGGGGGGGGCGTGTTCAACCTTTCTGACAGATGTGCCACAAATTAGCCCCACACCCTCCTAGAGTGTCACTCCCTTTCCTCTGACTCATCAGCTGCTCTGCTCTCTACTCCTTGCCCTGTGCTTCCTGCCTGATCCATGGATCTGCTTTCTGGCTCTTGTCCAATTTTCTGCTCCCTGCCCTATCTGCCACTTTGCTGCCTGTCCCCTTCCTGGTTTGCAGTGCCACATGGAAAGTATCTGTTCCACTTGTGGCATGCGTGCCACAAATTGACCACCACTACTCTAAGGCACAGCACTACCAGTTTCTAAATGAAATGGCTTTACTTTCTCACACACACACTCCCTCTCACCCCCCCCCCCCCGCTTAATATTATATTTTCCCTTAATCTTGTTCTTGGAAACAGTTGAACCATTTTTGTCAAAACTTTTGAAAGAAAGTGAGATTCAGAAACAGTGAACAGAAGATTTCAGCCCAAATGGCTAGTTTGGATGCTATAAACAACTTGGAACAGTTATCATCACAAGTCAGGAGTGTGAAATTCATTCAGCCCCACAGGCCAGATGAGGGGTGTGAGGCCAGTCTGTGGGCCAGATTGGACGCAGAGACTAGCCCCACACACCAAAGCCAGTGCTGCTCTGATGTGAATATCTCATGCAGTGCACATCCCAAACCAGCCCTGTTCACAGCACGTGCTGTTTCTGCTCTGGGGTTTACATGCAGAACCAGAACAGGGTACATGCTCCATGATGTGATCACACTGAACTGGCTCTGTATGCAGCAAGCTCACATGGCTAGTCTGGTAGGGCTCCACATGCAGCATGGTCTCTGTATTGGTCCCCAGTGTCACATGAAGCAGGTGTACCCAGTCCAGCCTTATGTACCACATGCAGCATGCCCCAGTCCTGGTCTGGGGCTTATGCTGCACACCAAGTCAGTCCAAGACTCATGAAACCATACTGTAGGGCTCCAAGGCAATATCTTTGATACCTCTGCCATAAGTCTTGAATAAATATCAAAGGTGTTACTAGTTCCACACTAATTTTATGGAGAACTGAGTATATTGAAATAAGATTTTTCTTTTTCCAATCACAAGCTGAGGCAAAAAAGTTGAAATCTATCCAGTTAACTTGAATCAAGTTTAAGAATCTGCAACTGCAAGATTACTCTTGAGCAGACATTAATTTCAACTAAAAATAATATTAAGGTACATTCCACACATCCATTTCTCACATGAATCACTTGTACTTTTAATGAATCGGTATAATTTATTTTAATCAAGCATGCCTTTTTTAAGTTGAATGTCTGGAGATGAACTGGACGTGATAAAAGGAAAAATGGTTAGACTTACCAAATAATACTACTACAAATATCTGCTCTCCTATCTGATATCCAGAAGACTTTTGTTTTCTCATAGTTGAGAATTGTAGTACTCGTTAAAAAAAATCCACTATTTGACTGAAAATATACAGTATATGCTAGCTGGAGGATTTTTCTATGTGAGCGGCATGTACAATCAAGTGTTCATGCACTCTGCTATGGGCAGCTTCTCATTTGTTGTCCATTTATTCTGTGGTATTTTGACCATCTCACCCAAGAGTAGTTTTCCAGGTCAGCTACAGGTTTACCCTCTAGGCCTGAAACACGTAAGAGTGATGGATGTTTTAAGCAGGCACAAATCCAGTGAAGTCAGCTGAACCTTCACTGAGCTAGACTTTACTAGCACAAAGATAAAGACTTTATACCAGCAGAAAGACACAACAGCACAACAGGACTTCATGAAAAATCATGAGTCTTACTCAGAGACGGGAGGGCCAACTGACTGAGTATCCATTAAACCAGTTAATTTATAAGTCAGTGATCCAGCTAAAAGAAAAAAAAAATATTGTTGACTGCAACATGAGCTCAGTCAGCTAGGTCACCAGGTATTAGTCAGAGTAAGCATGAAGTACATGATCACAATCCATCCCATTATTGGGTTATGGCACCACTTATTTTTCTTCATCTCCAGGTTGGAGTAACACAAGGAAAAACATATTCCAAGACTGATCAGTCAGAATCACACATTTTTAAAGTAAATCTGAACTTGTAAGCACCCTATCCGAGTTATTTCTGCCATAAACTATACTAGAGTACAAAAGTACCAAAAAGGGCAAAGAAGATTGCATGTCAGAAATACAATGTTTTAAATACAAAACTATATAAAATACTACCTAAAATACTCAACTAGTAAAGAGTCCAAATTGTGCTGCTCTCAGTTGCTTATTTACTGAAAAAGCCCTAAATGGTCACTATTTAAGCTGGATCAGAGTATACCTTTACTCCTAGTTTCTATTATATATTGGTCAAGATTAGAAAGACTACTAGTTTAGGTGTGCCTCAATTTTGGGAGCAGTCCAGGTGAACTTTGAAAGAACCTGGTTAACACCTGTAGTGCTTAACACCTACATTCTGAAAATCAGGCTCCGTTAGGTATTCTCAAAGTGAAACAACCCTAAAACTGAACCACCTCAAACAACTAGTAACTTATGAAAAACTTGACCATTATAAATAACTGAATGTATGCAATAACAATGTTGAGGTGGCATGGCTGCCATGATGGTCCAGGAAATATGGGAGAGGCAAGAACTTTTGTGGGCGTTATCTTTTATTGGACCAATTGCATGGCTGGGTGGTCATAGGAAAGTGTCTGGGTATCACAGTAACCTTCCTCAGGCTTCTCAAGATAGAAGCAGACACAGCAGAGCTAAGTAGCAAACGGAACAAAAACATGTATAAAAGAGTATTCAGGTAGGCTGTTATCACCTGTGAAGTGAAGAGGTTAATGAGTGTCATGTATTTATGATAGTGATTCTTCTGCGTCTTGATGTACACCTTGCTGAACTACTGTTACAATGCTACACCCACACTTTTCTCCTGTCTTTCTTTCCTACTCTTTTTAAAAAAAACAAACTAATTTTCACCTCTTCAGAACTGTGATTAAATCTATTACAAAAGTGACTAGGTTCTTCACAAAAGATTCCCCCCAAAAATCCCAATGAATTTCATGAGAAAATGAAAAAAGATGTCTTTCATAATCATTCTATTGTAGATGAGCAATGAGGCAAAATAATCATGAAAAACACGCATTAAAGATATTATCACTGATAAAAATGCTATAATCATTTGGGGGAGTAAGATTAAAGTAAAAGCCACTGTGGGGGAGGGGAGAAAGAAACAACTTTAAATGAAATCTTGTCAAAAACTAAGCAAAAGCAAAGAAAAAAAATGTTTGTATGCTACTTTTTAAAATCTTAACTCATATATCTCAGAGACCATTATTCCAGGATTATTACATATGTTTACCTGTGGGAACAAGACAATCTTTCCAATCAAAGTATCCAGCATAGATACCAGGTTCTAATGAACCTACAATAGGATCTGCCTTTGCTTCAATGTAAATTTCAAAAAGTCTTTGATCCAGCTCCTTTAAGGACTCCATACTTATCTAAAAGCAAAACAAAAACAAAAGGACACACACATCAATTAATTATATATAAAACAAAACATGAAACCACCATCACCTTAATATTATTGATAATTTTAAAAATCCTACTGAAAATGATGGGTACATTTTGTTAAAGGCATTCATGTTAGTAAGTAATAGCTTACCAGACTCAAAGGCAAAACTTTTTACATCACTTTTTCTTCACTCGTGGGGTCACAGTTCAAGGGCTTCTAGAATCAGAACGGTTCATACAAGGGGAAAAGGCAGAAATCAAGGCCACAAAGGAGCTCAGAAGCAAAACATGACCACTTTCCTAACTTCTCCTTATAGAGGATCATGAGAAAGAAGCCCCAACTCTGCAGGCCACTAAATGCTCATTCATGATGCTTCCATACTATTTTCTCTTCTGAAATGGCATATGGGAAGGCCTGTGTACAGGTGTTGATTGGTTTCTGGGCAGGCAGGCTCAGCTGCCAACAGCTCATGTAGAAAGGAATAGAATGCCCTCTGATCTTAGCAGGGTCCTGAACACATAACTCAACAGGGTTGTGTGTAGGGCTGTGCGAAACGGGCCCCGTTTGATTCGGATTTGGCTTGAATTGGGGACAGTGATTCGATCTGTAGATTCGGATCGCTGTCCCTGATTCGATTTGGCCAAATCCAGATCTGATGATTCAATGCTGATTCGGTGAATCAGCAATTTGGACACAGGCACAGCTTTAAAAGTTTTTTTCTATATAACTTGAGGTAGCAGGTGCGACTTGTGATCACTGCAGTGCTGGGGCAGATGAAGCATCTCACACAGGAGCATGGGCGGCTCTCCAGTGTGCTTGGCAGTAAACCTGGAAGTGGACCAGAAGTATTTCCAGTCCACTTCTGGGTCTGACAGGGAATGCGCTGGGGGCCTTCCTTGGCTCAACAATTGGCCACAGGGGGACCCCAGGTGCCCCCCCTGGACCTAGAAAGCACCAGCTGCTGAGCTGGGGAGACATGGGCGGGGGGGGGAAGGGCACCCTGTGTGCTGTCCGGTGGACCCAGAAATGCTTCTGGTCCACTTCCAGGTCTGCTGCCAAGTGCACCGGGAGCTGCCCGTACTTCTGTGGGACACTGTATCTGTCCCAGCACCAGAGCGTTCAGAGCCCCTGCTACCTAAAGTTATGTAGATAAAACATTTAAAGCTGTACCTACGTCCGAATCGCTAAATCTGTCCAAATCGTTTTGGAGAGATTAAGGGGTCCTCTGATTCGTTTCAGATTCAGAGATTCAGCCATTGAATCAGGTCAAATCTCCGCTGAATTGAATCAGGGACTGAAGCTTCACACAGCCCTAGTTGTGAGGCTATAGGGTCTTTTGTTCTGCACACTTTTTCTGTAGGCTGAAAAAGAACTGGGTCGCAACATCAACCTGTGTGAGTTCTTGGAAATGGTCTTGAATTTTTACACCCCAGATCCCACCCTCTACCAGTTCTCTTAAGCAGTTTTTCTGAAGCCTGAGGCTCTTGTACAGCCTGTGGTCATTATTGACATCCTTGAGGGCAGACTCAAGTTCCTTGATGTCTTTTTTGACTTGCATGCTGCTGCTTAAGAAGGGAAACCACAGTAACATTAAAAACAGGTGACTGGCATCATCCCTGTCTACCAGTTACACAATCTTGACCAAAACCCTGGCCAGGCAGTTCAACATATTTGAGACTGCTGCCGCAGGCCCCAAACAGAGCTACTGTGTACCAAGCAGGACCATCTAGCACAACCTGTTTCTGCTGAGCGACCTGCTGGTGGCTGCAGAACTCTTTCACCTGAACATTGGCCCTGTCTCTCTGAATCAAAAAAAGGCCTGTGATCAGGTCAACCATGACTTATTTTGGACTCTGGAAGCCTTTGGTTTTGGGTCCGTCTTCACCTCAACCACCTTGCTTCTAGTTCTAGACCGTTCTAGTTTCCTAATGGTGACCAGTGAACTATGTGTCTTGTTCCCAGGATTTAGGGCATCTAGCAGGGCTACTTTCTCTCTGGAATGCTCTTTGCTTTAACTATTGAGTGACACTGCTCCATGCTCTGTGGCACTGCCTGATAGGCCTGGCCTTCCCATCAGCTGCAGCCCCAGCCACTGTACCCCCACCTAAGAAAAAAGAGTATGCAGATGACGTGATTGCTTTTGTTAGCAGCGAAGTTAACATCCAGTCTGTGCTGGAGTGTCAGTGGGCTAATGACCAGACCACACTTCCTCAGTCCGTATCAACTGGACCAAAAGCAACATGTTTCTGTTGGGGATCTGGGCCAAGACTCAACCTCCAGACCTGCATGGAGGTCTGTCCTGTTGCTGCAACACATCTTCAAAGCCCTAGGCCCATCATCCTATCTAGCCAAGAACTAGGAAGGCCACACTGAGGAGGCTGAGGTGTGACTATACCACTGGTACCTATGCAGTCTCTCTTACCATGGCCAGGTCCTGGCCATCAACAACCTCCCAACTACTACTCTGTAGCACACGTGTGCCACCCTGTACCCAAACAATGGCCCTGCTCCAAAGACTTCAGAAGCTCCTCGCAGTTCTTCTGGAATGAATACCACTGGCTCAGGCAGGCTGCCTGCCCCCCAATAAGGGGGTGGTCAGGGTATAACTTGGCAAGGAAGGTGGCTGCCTTCTGCCTACAAGCTTCAGTACCTGCTTTTTGCTGGTGAGACCCACCCCTGGTAATGTCTGGCTTCACTTTCCTGCATCAAGTGGGGTGTCTCAACCTTGACTGGGAACCTTTACTGTTGGATCCTGATGGTCCTAGGATGCCAGCTGACCTTCTACTGCAGCCTTGCCCTGGCCTGGCAGGCCTACCTCTGACTGAGACCCTAGGGCAGGCACCTGCAATTTCCAGAGATGCTGTAGGAACCCCTGGTCCATAACTTGGCCTTGCAGCAGGGGACTCTGAGCTTCACCTTGCCTTGCCTCCAGAAGCCTCATTGTTTCCTCGGTCCAGCTGCACATCATGAAGTTGACCCAACTGTTCAATGCAGCTTGGTCCACGTGGCTCTCAGCCAAAGTCCTGGCCAACCAGGTGGGCGTGCACTCTGTCCACACTGTTTCACACCTGATGGCTGAAGTGAAAGCAGCCTTCCCTGTGGATGCACTTGCTGCACCACCTCTACACATGCCAACACCTCCCCACTGGCACCTCACTAGACAGATCATCCTCTATCGCTGCCTGTTCCTCGGGATGTGGACAGCAATGAAGTGGAGGGATTAGTATTCTGCTGTCCCTTCCCATGCCCAACAAGAAGGGTGGTGGGATCTGCTCTAAGGTTTTTTTATGGGAAGGCACTGTACACCTGGACAGTCAAAGTATGTCAAGCCCATGTTCCTGCCACACACCCTGACACAATTTGCAGGCAGGACCCAGTGGCAGCAACACTGGAGCAAGCCTACCTGGCCTCATGCATCCTACACAAGCTACCCATCACAAGTGAAGTGGCAAAACATCAGCATCAGCTGCTGCATGGGGCCCTAACCACAGGTATTTCTGTCTGCCACTTAGACTGGGCATCATCAGTGGCCTGCCCTTACTGTGAGGATGAGGTGGAGGAGATTCTTTCACACCATGACTGTCCCTGGCTGCAGCCACTTTTTGTACAGCAGCCTTTTCGAATGTGGTGAACTTCAACTTCTCCAAGACTGTGTACATATTCTTTATTTTGTACCAAGAGGCCATGGGAAGTTGTGATCTGCCTGGCCTGATTTAGCAGGAAATTGGCCAAAATGGCAACTTCAGAAAACCTCAGAAATCAGTCCACAGGGGCCAGCTCCTATGATGCTCTCCAATTCTTCCGTTTCTTGGTCTGGGCACATGTCACATTTGAAGTTGGACAATTCATCTTGCAAAATGTAGAGGAGTTTGTGCTGCACTCGGCAATGGCGGGGGGGGGGAACTATGAAAGGTGAAAGAGGGATAGCTGGTTGTACATATGTACCCCATTAGGGGTTCAGGGAAGTGGGTTTCAATTTTTGGTGATATGGTGTTTTTGGCACTGATAACCATTTCATGCGGGGCCCCTGGGAGAGCCACATGCCTCTGCACTGTCATCATTTGTTTTTAATATTTATATAATAAAAGTTTTAAAAAGTCTCTTCCTATATCCCTGGTCACTCCTAAAGCACTCCACCTACAAATGACTGGATCCTCAGAAAAGCTGGTGAGCAATGGGAGGAATACAGTTCTCAAGTTGGGATAGGGAGAGAGAATTCTGAGGGAAGACTGCAGACATGGAGAAAAGGTGCTGTATTATTGGAGACATGGATGCTGCCAGAACATGCTAATGCCTTCTCTCCTTTCCATCTTCACCGAGTCTCCTAAGAACAGCTGGAAGAGAGTTCTGCTGCTGAGAATCAAAACAAAAAACACCTTCAAAACCCACCCAAAGATCTAATGATCTGCAGGAAAAATCAAGTTGGCAGAAAATTAGGTCTCCTTTTTCCTTCCATGGATACAATCCTTCACTTCCTCTGGAACTTCTCAGATCTGAAAGAAGAAGGAACCTCCTTCTCTTGTGAACTACTGAAGTATAACTAAGCCTATTCCCCTTCCTTTCTAATCTGGCTGACAAGTCCTAGAAGCAATGGGCTGGGAGCCTCTCTCCTAAGCCCATCAAATGGCACATCACGCACTCCCCTTTCTTTTCCACGTACAGATAAACCTGCCAATGCCTGGATACATTTTGAACTTGACCCTGACAGGGGGCAGTTAAGATTTGTAATTTCTTGAGTATGAACCATCATCTACTAATCATGTTCCAAATTAAAAAATGAAGACAATTTAGACATTGAACTCTACAGAGTAAGATTAAGATTTCTCTCAATTTGTGGTGATGGCAGTCCCCACCCCCATTGCAAACCTCAAATTCAGTTCATGTTGTATAGAAAAACTATACCATGCCCTCAAAGTTGAAGCTAGTGAGAGGCTAATTTGGAGTTTCTAACTGAAACTCAATTGCAACTGCTCCGATTCACTCTGTTGAACTGCTTTGCCGTGAACTAATTGAATTCGTTGTGCCACTTACTTGTGCCCTCATCTTTCTTCTGCAATCATTAACACACATTATTAACAGATTCTATATAATATCCATTTCTGTTCTTTCCCATATTCAATATTGTTTGTGTTTAAAAGACAGGATTTCTGACAAGTGTTTAATGTAAGTTGTACCGCCATTCAACTAGCAGCAGCAATTTACCTGTTCTTCTAGCTACTTTGAAAAATATAGAACACTCAAATCAACATATTTCTGAGATGGGGAAAAAGTGAGTGCATGTAGTAAATTCCATTGTGCATAGCTATTTTCCTGACATATTGATAAGATACAGATTTGGACAAATCAGCTTTGGAAGATTCAGTGCTGATTCAGAGAAATTAGGTGATTCAGATCAGCTGGGAAAAGCTTCAGAAGCCCCTATGGCTGCCCTGCCCAATGCCATCCCCTGCCTGGCCACGGCCTCCCGGCACTTTAAAAAAAAAAAGCCCTGCACTCACCCGCTGCAGGAGTGGCAACTGGGACCTGTAAGGGCTCATGGCAGAGCCCTGCCGTACAGTGCGAGGCAGTGGGGGGCAGAGGTGATCACCCCCTGCCTGGCACCCGCACAACAGCTGCCCTATGGCATGGGCAAAATGCAGCTCAGCAGGGCGTCGTGTGCTGCCTGGGAGCTGGGGCTGACAGGTTCTGGGCTCCAGCTAACATGTGGAGTTGCCCCAGCTCCCAGGTGAATCGAGCCAAGGGCTAGGGAATCAAGCCGATTTGATTCCTCAGCCCTTGGCTCAATTCGCCTGAGAGCTGGGGCGGCTCCATGTATCAGCTGGAGCCTGGTATCGCTCACTTCCAGCTCCTAGATAGCACGCGGTGCCCTACCAAGCTGTGCTGCAGCCATGCCATGGGGCAGCTGCTGCACAGGTGTCACCCGGGGGGTGGGGGAGGAGCGATCCCCGCTGCCCTCCACTGTGAGGAAAGGCTCTGCCATGAGCCTTGAGGGCCCAGTTGCTGTTCCTGCTGCTGGTGAGTGCAGGGGTTTTTATTGCTGGTTGTTTTGTTTTTTTTGTTTTTTTGTTTTTGTTTTTTTTAAGTGCTGGGAGTCTGGGTTGGGCAGGGCAGGCATGGGGGCTTCTCCCACAGCTCCTCCAGCTGTACCTGCCTCTGCCCCGGTGTGGGGAACCAGGGGGCTTTGCCCTGCTGCCACTTGCCCAGCTGGCATGGGGGGTGGTGTGCAATGTAGGCATGGCTTACTCTGGGAGGCCGCAGGGCATAGCCTCCGTTCCCAGCACTGCTGTGCCCGCATCAGCACTGGGAGCAGGGACTCTGCCTTGACACCACTTGCCCCCTTCTGCCTGGAGCAAGCCACGCCTGCATCCCCTCTGCACCCCCCCCATTCTCAGCTGGGCAAGCGGCAGCAGGGCAGAGTCCCCACTCCTAGCACTGCCATGCCCATATCCCGTGCTGCCCCGCCCCCAAGTAACATGCCCCCCCCCCCCAGCTGGGCAGCTTATTCCAGCCCTAGCCCCAATTTCTCCCTCCCCCATGCCCCTTTGCTCCTCCCTCCCCCAACTCCAACAGACTTAGCAGCTGGTGCCAGCTGTCAGCTGCCTGTTTAGTATATGGCCAAATCCGTCAAATCTTTTTCCGAAGCTTTTCTGAATCAATTCAGATACTTCAAATCGATTTGGAGCTTTTACTTGGTCTCCCGATTCAATTCAGATTTGGAGATTCACTCCTCAAATCATGCTGAATCTCCTCCAAATTAAATCAGGTACTGAAGCTTCACATAGCCCTATGAAATATGTATATGTACCACTATTGAGTACTGTAATTTACTGTGTTAAAAGGGTTAATGTACATTTTAAATTAGTCTGCAACTTCAGTATTTCAAATTTTGTAATGCATAAGACTGTAAGATTTTAAAAATACATTATTTTGATGTGGCTGTAGAATTTAGAAAAGTCACTGTTGAACAAATACTGGATGCCTCATTTGCCTCACCATACTACCAGTTCCTAACTCAGCACATTAATGACTTTAGAATAGTTGAGCTAGAAAGGAGATCATTTTGTAAAATCATTAACACAAATCATTTCAATCCTCCTTTAAAGTGATATTCAAAGTAATTCTAACCATATTGAAACATATTACTAGGACTGCTTTGAGAATATATTCTACTGTACAAATGACAGTTTAGAAAGAAGTATTAGCTCTGTACTGGAAGACATAACCCTTTACTTCCAAACAACAAACATTTCTAGAAACAAACTAATTATATGGCCCTCAGGACTAAGTCACAACATTTCTCATAAAAAAAATGATTAATCTTTACAAAAAGGCAGGAAAATGAGACATCTATTGCCGCCCACTTTGACATTTTCGTTCTTGAAAAAAAATCCCTGAACTAGTTTATGAACAAGACCCATCAGTTGTACAGATTGCATTAAAAAAAAACTTTACTCAGAAATCTGATAAGAACTGCCAATGAAAAAACAAAAACCTAACAAGATATCACATTTTCTATACAAGTTATATAGACCACACCGAAACACATGCAAACAACTATTATTGTTTCTTTAAACTGATACCTGGAGTCCCATTCATATCTATGAGGTTCATTTAAAATTCATTTTGGGTGGCTCTTCAAACAAAAACAAATGAATAAAGATAAACTTCATACCAAGTAATATTTCATTTCAGTATTCCTACTCACTTGAGTTATTTTTTCAACTCCTTGGAAACCATGTTTCTCAAAATGTTCAGCTATATTTATGAAGGTATGACGTTCCAGATAACAGCAGTTACTGAGGACAATTAAAAGTCTTTGCTCCTAAAGCAAGAGGTGTTTTTTAAACAAGGAAAAACAATATTAATTAAAAGGAATGAATCTGAATAATCATGCTCCTCAATTCATAGTTAGAGAACAAAAAATGCATTTGTTCACATGAATGATGGCCGAGATAAAAATGCTGTTAAATTATTTGATTTCATGCTACTAACAAATATTTTGAAAACAAAATTCTAAGAACTTAGTTAGGCTAGCTATAGTGATTTGGTAAGTACACCTTCCCTTCTTACAGGCTCCCGTGTCTGAAACGTTGACTGGAATTATTGACTAATACAGTGCTGTGGTGAAGGACCCCACTACAAAAAATAAAGCCTGGACACTGTTCCAAGAAACTGTTTCTGCCTCTTTTTTTTTTTTTTTTTTCCTAGAAAAGCATTAAAAAAAAGTATGACCACTGCAAAATAGAACCCAAGCTAGCCTTCATTTTCATGTGACACTGACAAAAATTGGATTTTAATGCTTAAAATAGAACAGCAAAACAGGTGTTAAATCAATGCATTCCCATTTCTCAACAATGAAATAAGCCAAAGATTTACAGAGCTGGAAATTATTTCTGAAAAGAATTTGAACTACTTTATCTTGCTTTCCAATTATTTTATTTATTATAAAGCAAATGTGGCTCACAATAAGTACTGAATTAGAGGTAACTCCTCATGAATTTGGTGCAGCAACGTGGTACCCATGTGAGAGTCAAGATCCAATTTCAGAGGCAGCAACTGGGAAACAAAGCTAGGACCATTTTTGGGAGGTGTCTGCCAGAGGCTTTTTGTGCAAGTCATTTAGATTCCTCGGTTTACCCACCTGAGAAATGTGTGAAATATTCTCCAACCTCAAAAGGAAGCTCAGGATCCACATTTGCAGTACTTTTAAAATGAAAACTATTTGAGGATCGATCATCATAGTAGTAATTTATGTCTGATTAAGAATGAGATTATTCATCCTTCTAGAAGAATTCCTAACAGTATCATCTTCCAGGAAGCCACTATAACGACTAACAAAGCAAGTACACCCATTAACCTTTCCACTACGTTAGTAATTTACAATACATTGGTAACAGAATATTAAAAACAAATATGCGCAAGATACTTATTCTATTTGAAGATGGGAGATAACTGAGGCAGAGGAAGTAAAATCTTCCCTACTTGCAAAAAACAAAGGATTTTGACATTTACAGATGAAACCTGCTAAGTTCCAAGTGTGCTGTGCTGTGGAAACTGATATTCTTTCCCTAACTCTGTCTGCAGAAAAAAAATTGATGCTCAGAACTCAATGACTAAATTTGTCTGTAGAACCAATAGGCTTGGTTGTAAGTACTGAGCTGCTGGTCTTGACTTAAAAAAAACAAAAACAAAAACAACCTTTAAAAAAAAAAATTTTTCTTAAAAAAAACTTTTTTTTTTTTTTTTTAAAAGGAGTAGAAAGAGTCAAAATGTTGTAAGGAATTTGATGATATAGCAAAGTAAAGTAAGTCTGATGGATACTTTGAGAAAGTATCTTAAGGAATATCACACTACCTGGCCAATTATATTAACCAATTATATTAATTGTAAGAGTGGGGGGGGGGGGACGATGATCTGTTGTAATTGTTTCATGCATCTTCCCTATCCCCCAGTAAATAGAAGTTAATGTATGGTAATTTAGCAGCTGTTCCACTACAAAGTAAAGCTACACTGATTTAGTGTCACTTATTGAGGGACAGCAGTGGACACAAGGACACAAAACTGTAACCCATGCTTAAGCAGTAAGCCTTCCATCCGCTTTAAAGTGGGTTAATTGGTTTTTTTTTCTGTGTACAACCACACACAATGAAAGAAAAGGGCCATGTTTTGAAAGCCTTATTTGGTGGTTAGTATTTCCTTTGTAGATTAAAAAAACAATACTTACAGAAGATAAACTAGTGTCTTCATGAATACTTCCAAATAAATCCGGAGAAGAAACATCAACTGAAAGACTGTAAATATTTTGGGAAAAAAGGAAATAGTGTAATACTCTTTTGGTTGCATTCTTTCACAACAGTTTTCTGTTATGTGCTGGATTCATCAGAAAAGCTTTAAGTCCCTTGTCAAAGCTTCCCCTGGCATGAAGGAGAAAGCAGAGAAAGACCTAGGATTGTCCTAAATCAAACACAAAGCCATTAAGTACTTTAGAAACAGGTATTGTCATTCTAGTTATAGGTCTTTATTTAAAAATGATATTTGGTATGCACGTTTCACACCTCTTCTGTGCCTTTGGTACACAATAAAATTTGTTATTCACTTCCCCTAGACAGCAAAAGAAGGGCCAGTTCCCCAAATAAACTAGCTTTCAGTCCATTCTTTTTTCTTGCCAAACATCCTGACGAACCCAAGCAATATGTCCAAGGTTTTTTTTAATTTTTGTTTTACAAAGGGATTAAGACTAATTCTCTTAGCAATTTAGATTCTTCTGTCTAATTATGTCTGAAATTAGTGACTTATGCACATTTCTAATGTAAAGTTTTACAAAAAGCAAAGCAAGCTATGTTTCTTCTTACTAGTAATTATTCAGTGATGAAGGCAACTTCATATATATATGTATCACCGAATAATTACTAGTAAGAAGAAACATTACCTGCTTTGCTTTTTGTATACATCACTTAGAAATGGTATCAATGACCATAAGCAAAGATACTTTCCAACCTGAACACCAAGCCAGCCCTTTTCCTGTTTTAACTGTAACAATGAGAAAAAGTATTTTCCTTTGGGAATCGAGAAGAAACTTTTTGAATATGACAGCTTTCATTATGCATTATATCATGCTTTTTAAAACAAAGAGGTATTATAGTCATATTTCATTATCTTATATAATATTTGAAGATACCATTCATTTGGGGGGGGGTACAATTACATCCTATTTTACTGAATAGTTACCCAAAGCCAAAAACCATTTATAAGAAATTATATAAGCATAAATATAATGATGATGCCTTTGGATGGGGAGGTTAGTTTAACTTCTATTTGTAATTTCAAAATATTCCAACTGACTCAATTTCAAGTTCAAATTACTTACTGTGTGATATCTATATCACCATCTGGCTTGGTACTTAGTTGCTCCAAATGATCTATAAAAACCTAAGAAATAATAAAATAATTTTTGGATTTGCTTCAGGGCTTACCTATTAAGCACAATAAGTGTGTTTTTACCATACTAATATATATAATAATCATAATTTTTTAAAACCTCAAATAAATTAGAAAAACACTTTATTATGCCTCGAAAATGCTTTCTTTCATCTTATTAGCCTTTTGTAAGCCTGTGGCAAAGTATCTGCCTTTTCTTTGTACTTTCACCCTGTTAAATGCCCTGCTAAACCCCCCCATCAGGGTGAATGAAATTATACAACTACAAGTTTACTGGGTGCCTAGGAAGATATCATCTTTAAATGCTTTGAAGTGTTCAGCCTCAACAGAGACCCCAAACAAACATCCCTTGAGGACCACTAAGTTAATTTTTGTTTGATTTGTGATACTTCAGTTGATAAAGCAGTAAAATCAGTTCTTAAAACTGCAGTGTTTTACAATATTAAAAAAATATTTAATAACAAAAATAATTTCAAATGTTGTTGAAAAGAGCATTGGTTTCTAGCAACAGACAATGAAAAGCCAGATTCTCAGTTAAGGAAAATTAGCAGCAATCCTTTAACTCTAGTTGCTCTCCATCAACAACTATGCAACTATGAAACTTATACCAGTTCAGATGTTTGAAGGAAACCAGCAGAAGTCTTTATTCAGTTAGTACTTAAACCCATTCCCCTGCACTCCCAATGTTAAGTATTACTGCCCCTTAGCTATGACAATTTTCTCCTTTTTTAGTTAAAACACGACGTAATGGTGAAACAATAATAGTCATCCTGTGATAACAGTAAATACTGTGCAACAACCTTTTTATCACTTTCAGGGGAGGGATAGTTACAGAGAAAGCCTTTAGTTTCTCAGCTGTGCTTTCAATTCAAACATATTTTAAGTAAAATGGAATTACCTGCATGATATTAATACTCAGTTGGCACACATCCTCCTGTGTCTTATGTTGCTGGAAAACCTGTACATAGACACACACACACTCTATTTCAGTGGAATGGCTTTCAAGGTCTTCTTGCCAAGGGAGCAAGGAAAAAGACGACTTATTAACATTTGAGGTAGTCAGCCCTTTCTATCATTTTGTTATATATTGCTCCTTCGAGAAAGTCCAGGGTAAAGGGTGGTTGGCAAAACAAGTCCCAAGAAAAAGCCCTATCAATACAGAATGTAGGAGGACCCGTCCTAAAGGTGTTACAAAATCCTGGGAATGTAAACTGAGATACAATACCATACCACCCAACAATGGTTAATTTAATATCTTCAAAGTGAAAAAGAAACATATGAGACAAAAGGAGAAGTGGAAAAGAACAAGTTTTTACACACAGCCCAATCATTTACCCATGGAATATACCATAATGCTGGCTGGCTGAAAAGATATTATTTAAAAGAAACAAAGAACTCTTCAGGTACACTACTCCAAATCTAACCTGGTCCTTACAGATTAGCATCTAGTTCCCAATGGGAGAGAACATTTATTGCAAATGACAGCAACATTTGACAGTCTTGTTGACTGTCTCGAAAGAGAGGACAAGGAACAAGCAGTCATGGAGAATGAACTCCTTTTCATGTTTTCCAGCTCTGATCGGAGATGCGCTGTTTAGACTGTAGAGTTAAGTTTGCATTTCTTCTGCCCAAACTGCACCCAACCTATACGTAAATAGAGAATATCAGGCTTGGGGCTGTATCTCTAAGCACCTATGAAGTGTTAGCAGTTACAGAGCATTTCTGAAGAATGCCAATTTTCCTCAAGCTTCGTAGGAGTCATAAGAGTTGCTCGGCATCTTGTGGGATCATTAATGTAAGACAATAGGCAATACTTTTATCTCGTGCCATACGAAAGTACAGGCATAAGCAGATATAAAGACTGTATCAATATCAAAGGATAGGGGTACAAACAGCTGTATTGTAACAATTCCATAATAAGTCATGTCTTGCAAAACCACTTCAACTTTAACTTTGCATCACTCAGGGTCAAAGTTAGGCAATTTGGCTCACTTGGGTTGCTACAGAATTAGCAGGCATAAAAGCTACAATTTAACAACCCTTTGTCCATGCTGTTCGGGATATTCCTACTATCTTACCTTCTTTCCCTTAACTGTTTGTCATCCTTTAGATTCTAAAAGATGACAAACAGTTAAGGGAAATCATTGGTTATGTTCTGTACAAAGTCTAGTGTGATTTGTACTTATGATTGGCTCTCTGAGGCTCCTGGCACACACTACAGTTATCATGCGTTTAATGTGTTAATTGCATCATAAATACTAACAGTGTTAGCTATATGTTCAGCTGATTTACGCTGCCATAAAGTGTCAGGCCAGCTACCAAGTTACTCCACAAAACATACACATAACAAACATCTTTGTGTCTTATTTGTATGCCACAGAAGTTGAAAAGCAGCAAAGGGACAGGGGTTGGCACTGAGACTGGGACAACCCTAATTCCAATGCTGAAAATCAGTTGCTGAGAGAGTGGGTTGAAAGGTCCCCTAGTGGAGGGAGCTAAGGGGCTTTGGGCTACTTGGAACCTGGCAAGTCCTGAGCCTGGAAGAGCTTCCTGCCTTGCACTTAAAAATACTGGGTCCAAGTTGTTCTTTTTAGACATCATGGGGCCCAAGGACTGCAATACAGAGGATAATCTCCACAATCCCAGGGTCCTGGTGCCCCAGGACTTCTAAAAGCCATGTTTGCAGCTGCGCTTTCCCAGAGCTGATCATCAGACTGGCCCCAACAGCTCCAAGTCATGAACCTTATCTGGGTCTGTCAGAATCAGTCCAACAATCAGCTGATTGTCAGACCAGACCCTGACTGCTCTGTCTGGAACCTGTCAGGGGGCGGAGGGTAGCTCAGTAGAAGTGCAATTAGGATTTAAGGAATTAGTCCACATCCCAAACACTGCAACTTCTGTCATACCAGACACAAATAGCAAGAGGCACAATGTCTGGGATGTGGCATAATTCCTCCAGTCCCAACTGTACCATCATTTTAACATCTGTCAAGTACTTACCTTTCTCAGATAAGTCTCAGCACCATTTCAAAGCTACAGCTATGGGTCACAGCATGTATTTTCAAGGATTAATATTAAACTGAATGTAGTCAATCAATTAATTAAAGAAAATACATAAAAATTTAAATACAGCTCACTTTTTCCCCCACAAAGAAAAGGCCATATGAACAGATTTTGAAGCTGGCTTCATGCAAAGAGTTTTTTTCTGCAAGTTAAAACAACAAAATCTTCAGAAACTTCAGTAATACTTTGTTTCAGCCTAAAACTTCCTTCTCTGTAACCTCCATTAAAATAGTGAAATATTATGTACCAAAATGCATGCTTATATTAAAATCATTCTTAAATCTAACAGTAATTCATGTTCAATTAAATAAAATAACAGTGTAGATTAAGACTTACACTGGCCTCTCCAGGTTTGCAGTCAATAACACTCTTGAGTGACTGCAAGGAATGGATAATGCACTGTTCAAACTGTGAGGGCTGAAAGTAAAAAGAGTATGAGGTTCCTAAAATAATGTGTACGATATACACTTTACATGACTATCTACAAGTACATACATGTTCTTTTATATTGAGAGAG
The DNA here is from genome assembly GCF_052110815.1 of Crocodylus siamensis. Lineage (NCBI taxonomy): Eukaryota > Metazoa > Chordata > Crocodylia > Crocodylidae > Crocodylus > Crocodylus siamensis. Next base: position 142,071,849 of record NC_143397.1, read on the forward strand.
ATGATACTCATCTTTAAAAGACACGGAATAGAATACATTTGTTTTCTTTCCTTTTTCTAGCTCAGGAGAAGAAATAATAATGCATGCCTGTACATTAATTTCTAGGTATTATGGGTTCCCAAGTAAGTAGGTTTTTGACAGTGTTACCATACACATTTTACTTGCTGTATAAATATCAAAGGCGTTATTAACTGCTGCTATTTTATTAATCTTACATATATAATTTCTGTCCTGAGCTTTTCTAACAGGCCACCATGCCATTGTTTAGACTAGGAAGTTATTGCTAAAAGTTGGCCAACAAATGCATCTCCACCAATGGTAGTAGCAACCACTAGATTAATTAAAGTAACAAGTCAACATACCAAGCACTATATCATGCTCAAAGCAGGGTTATGACATAGGAAATGGATGAAGCAGCATTAAAGTTGAAGCGGTTCAGCCACACTGTCTAGATACAAGGCATGTGCACACATAGCAAATTAAAGTGTTAAGAGCTGCTGCAAAAGCCCAAGCAGTGGATTCCCCCCTCTCTCTTTTTGAAGATACTCCAAAGGTATGTTTAAACGCACAGAACTTAAAATGATGGTGGTGGCTACCTAAAGAGACTTTAATTATGGGACAGATTTTCAAAAACACAAAAAAGGTAAACAAGTCCCAAGGAAGTCAATGGGGACCTAATGCTCACTTGTACATTGAAGGGCTCCCCATTAAGCTCAACATAGAAGAAAGAAAGATTGGCATTTATATCCACATATGGAAAACTGGGCTTACCAAAAACAGTGAAACACTTGCCCCCTGGACTTCAAACATAGTGGAAGTGACAGGCCAAATGGGGAGCACATTTTTTGTAACCTCCCCACCCTCAGCTTGTGAGGAAAACAGAAAAAAGTTTATCAGGCCTAAGGCAGCTTTTCAAATTGGAGGAAAAGCTCCTTCAATCAACATGCCCTCAATTTTTAAACAAGACAAATATTGGCCCACAACTAGCTGAGCACTCATTTTACAAACACTGGAATTATGACACAGCAAAGCTTTAAGTATCAAAAGATTTAGTGAGATTGTTTTCCATTTTTACAAACGAATAATGAAAAACAAAGATTGTAGGACTTTCCCATGGCAACTGAAAGCAACATCCAGAAATCCTGAAGCTCAGTATTCTATATTAGTTACCCAACGCTCCTTCCCACAATACGTACTTGGAATGATTTATGCCTTCCTACTCAATTTCATTCAACTTTATATTATTAGTAAGTGAGGAACACAATTTTTTTTTAAAAAAGTGCTGAGAGGGCATGTTATGCATCCTCAAAGCACAGCTTTCCCTCCCACAGGGCCTTTCTGCTTTCTTGGACTATTTTTTTTTTTTAAGTCACACCTCCTATGTGCTTGCTATGGTTTAGCCATTAGTCATTACTATTTATTTCCAGAAAGCAGCTTGCTAACTTATTTGAAACTGGTTTCATGTTGTTGATTGTTTGTGTGCAAACAACCTCCTAAATTAGTTGCTTTTCAGTTTAATTTCTTATTATAACACATAAGTGACCTATTTAAATCAGCTAAAGCCAAATTTCTATGGTAATGTAACCATTCAGTTATGAAACATTTTGATGTCAACTGACCTTACCATGAGCTCAACATCTTTAGTCATGAAAGAAACATCTCTAGTCATGAAAGAAAGATGCTTAAAAACAAAGTTTTTATCTCAATCAAATACAACATAATAAAATTGGAAATAAATCTAAGGGGACAAAAAATCCCCCAATCCATTTAATATACTTCAAATCACTTCTCTTCCTTTCATTACATATTAGTCATTAGTGACATTGTCTAGCAAACCTCTTAATCGTATGAACAGTCCTTAAACAAACAATTGGTCTTCTTCAAGAATGAGACCCAAGAATATTTCTTTATTATTTAAAACAAATGACTCTTCAGGAAGTTTACTTAGAGTTGCTGCATTTTCCAAATTAGTGATTAATAAATCCTTCCCCCAGGGCAAAAAAAGGATGTACCTGTTCATATTTGAAAAGCATAGTGTAGCTTAGTTCTAGTACTTAATCACAGACTAGTACAGCGGTTCCCAAACTCTGACAGATTACACATCACCAATTTAAAGCGATATAACCTTAAGTACCACCAGCAAATTTCTGTCATATAAAGTAATTATAATAAATCTGTTAACACGTACCACTGACAGGTTGTTTGCGTACCACTGGTGGTACCTGTACCACAGATTGGGAACCACTAGTATAACTAGCTAGTAAAAAATAATAATTAAATCTTTGTTGAGAAGGGGGGTGAGAACATTATTTCTTTGCTTCAAAATTATGGAATGCAATTAGCAAAATGAGAACTGTTGTAATTTTTACATTCTATAGAATGAACAGCAATGGACTATAGATGATAATGTTCTTAGAAAGTGTTAAAGCAGTCCCATCCTAAAAGAAACACTACAAGAGGCAAAATTTCTACTGAAATTATTCTAATTGGTTATTATTGACTGTGTTGTATTTCCTAGATGCTGACCAGTCCCATGAAGACTAGGGCTTTTTTTTTTTTTTTAAACCAATCACACAGTTGTTATTGCATTCCCACTGTATTGCTCTGTTCCCCTCACAGGGCACATCCAGACAAGCCCGCACATGCCTCTTGCAGTGCCTCATACCCCTTGGAGATGTTGCAAGAGGCATATGCGGGAACAGGAAAAGGTTCCCTGGGCTGCACGTTTGCAGCACAGGGACAAAATTAGACTCCTGGATGTTCTCCAGAGGTCCAAAAAAAAGGAGTGAAAAAAAGCAGGGCAGGGCATGGTCCTGGACTGTGCCCTGAGGCTAGCGGAGGCTGGGTCCTCCACAGAGATGCTCTGGTACCAGCCATGCTCCAGTGCCGGTAAGTAGGAGGTGGCGGGGGCCTTGGAGGGGGCAGTGGACTACCAGGGGGAGGGACCTGGCACTCCACCTACTCCCCCAGCCCCCACAAACCCCTGGCTTGCCCAGCCCCACCAATTCCTTCCCCACTCAGCCCCATCCCCCCAATCCCTGCCCCCTGAGCCCCCCATTAGTGCTTTGCCTGGCCCCATCTCCCCCCACCTAGTCCCTGCCCTCCTCCACTCCAGTATCCCCACATTTAAAAAAAACCAAGCCCCCCTGGGACTCACCAGCAGTTCCAGGTACTGTTGGGGATCACTGGGGCCCCCCGGCACCATGGAGCCAGATCACAGCCCCAGTGTGGGCCCCGCTGCTCCCCACTGCCCCGGGGGCCTCTGCCAGGAGGCCCCAGAGCCCCTGCTGTGAGTACAGGCCTTTTTTTTAAGTGCTGGGTTCAGGGGGTAGCCATCAGGGGGCTGGAGCCAGGCAGGGCAGCAAATCCAGGGGAGCAAGTGGAGGTGGGGCGTGGACTCTGGGGGGGTAGGGGAAGCCCCTGTTGGGGCCATAGGGCCTCTGTGGAAGGGCTGTAACCCCTGGAGTGGGGGGTGGCTGTGGACTCTGTGGGGGGCAGCAAAACACAGTTATTTAGAATTCATTTTATTATATTAATAGAGACAGTGGTAGGCTTCCAAACTGTTTTAACACTGTAGATATATCAATAAAACATTGCCCAACTGATCTCTCTCTCTCTCGTGTTACTTCTGAAGGAACATCTCTTGCCCGCTTTCTCTAGTGGTTTTTTTGTTTTAATTGTGGAGGAATATGGATTTCAAGGTATTTTTACAGGGTGACTTTGGGATTTTTTTTAATCAGGGATTTTTCAGTTTTCAAATAGGGAACACCAGAATTCCTGCTAGGGAGGCCAAAGGTAGGACCCTGCCTGCTCAGAGTTGGCACTTTGGACCCAGGTGGAGCTGGCTGACACCTCTTGGCCAATTTGTGCCAGGAGGACATGCTTTGACAGTTCAAAGCAGGCCACCATACTGGAAACATCTTCCAGGCAATAGCTGCCAAGATGGCCAGGCAGGGGCACACATGGCAGTAGTGCTACACAGAGGCCAACCATACAGCCACAGCCCATGGGCCGCTGTCCCAGAGGGGCAGATACCTCTATTGGCTGTGCAGTCCCCATCCGGGTCTGGCAGGTGCACAGCAGGTCACCGCCAGCCAGCAGCCCTCACTGCAAGACTGCTGCAGTGGGTAAAGGGTGCAGGGAACTCTCAGGGCTGCTTCAGCAGTCCAGCTGGCACAAGCGGTAGTGTCCTCAGGTACCAAATGGCTGGGCCCAGAAGCTCCTGAGAGGAATTAGCCCTGAGCTACTTGCCAAGGCAGCTTTTTGTACTGATGGGGCCAGGACAAGGCAGCTTTTTATACTGCTGGGGACAGCACAGGTGCTGGCCCCAGGCTCTAGCTCCCCCTGGCTGCAGATCCAGGAGGAGTCAGGCAGAGTTATCTTGCCCCAAGTGGCACAATTTGCCACACAACAAAGTGGATGCCCAGGCACGTGTGCTGAGGCAAAAAGCCCGGGCTCAAATTTGCACCGCTTCTACTTAAGCTGCTGCAAGCACACTTGCCTGCATGTGTGGACGTGCCCATAGAGGGGAAGTGTCACCTCTCTCCTGTACACAGCAGTTCATAAAAAAAACAGATTTATATGCATGGCCTTGGGGCTGTTACCAAGACAGAGAAGGTACAGAGACGATTTGGAAGAACTTAGGTCTCTGCATGAATGGCAACTTGGTAGGTTATGGAAAACAGAGAATTTGAGTACAAATGAAAAAAGCCATTTACCCTCTAAAATGCATGCCTTTCCTCTTTGGACTTCCATTCAGCTATGGAAACTAAGTTGTGCTCTTATCAGAAATTTATTCCTACATCTCCTTAAAAGTAAGAAAGTACTGCTTTTCCAAGACAGGAAACCAGCACTGTTGAGAGAATATCGCTAGAAAAAGCAGTTCCCCTTTTGTTCGTACATATGGTATTATTACTGTCCCTCTACACCTAAGTGATATTCCTCTACGAAAGTCCTGACAGACTTCATATGTTATTACTTTAGCAACTTTCAGCTCCCTTTGACACTTAAAAATACCATTCGCAACTGAAATTTAAAACCATTTTTGTATTGACAAATGTAAGAAAAATAAACCTTGGAGGGTAGAAGAAGATCAAAGTGAAAGGAGAGAAAAGATTCCTTTTTTTATTTTGAGGAAGGATTTCTAACAGTAATGATGTTTAGTATGCTTGAGTAAGTCAAGTTTCTTAAATAAAAAAACTCTGTTAAGGTATATATTCTCACCTGCACCTAGATTTAACAGTCTAGTTTATGTTAGATCATATTATAACATGGGTGCATATGCACATATATACATGCAGGCACAAATATTTTATAAAGCAAGAAAGTTTCGAAGAATAAAGAAGCTTACACATATTTTTTCACAATACTGCATGCATAAAAATGGTGACCATCAAACAGGTACGTATACCCACCAGGGATGTTAAACCTTCATTATCAACAACCCAATCTTCCTTTTCAGCTAACCTCTTTACATCTACGAAAAGAAAAAAAAATGTATCAAGTGTCAATTTAACAAAAAAAAAATCCTTTCTTTAGGAGACAGAAACTACAGACTCTTGAGTGTGATGACCAGGCATACAAGTATCATAGCATAAGATTTCAGTTTTCAGCCACTTTTCAAATGGCTAAGAATGGAACATCCAGTTTCGTGGTGGCTTCACTTACAAACTTACAGTACATGGAGAGAGCTGAATAAAATCCCACTTTTTACTGGAAAGCTTAGATTAAAAGGAATGCCCCTTGGTTTGTTTTAGGATTTAATATTTTTTTAAATGAGTATTTTTAACTGTTTTATGGGCAAAAAACCATGAGGCTCTGGCATCCAAAAATCAGTTTACTATTCTTCACCCCTTGATTAGAAAAAAGCTCTACAGTACCAAATTTAATATGCAAGCGGGTCAAGGAGTAACATTTAAATAATTCATTTTAACTACTTAAATGATAGAAGGGCACAGAGCCCTCACCCTAGAACAGTGCAGACTAGGCTTTCTTCAAATGCATAATGAAAGACATGAACTCTTTCCCTAAGGTGCTTATAATCTAAGAGGAAAGGAAAGGAAGGTAGGGAGGAGCACAACAAAACAAGTATGTATAGCTTATGACCACATAAAAGATGACAAGTTATTACCATGTGCCATTGACCTGATCACAAAATTGGAAGGTTTTATCCTCCTTAAACTGGGTGTTATGGCAAAGGAATGTCTTGAAGCACATCTGAGAAGACCTCTACTCAGAAGCTTCTAAAGGTTTGGTCAAGCAAGGAAACTACTGGGAATTGAGAGGACATGGATTTAAAGTACAAATTATTATTCTGCATAAACCTGGATTTGGTTTGGCTTAATCTACTTCTCAAGTAGAATAAGCTAATAAATATTTTTAGGCTATAACTATGCTGCCATGAGAGATGGCAACTGGGAATCTACGAAGAACACTGGAAGGCATTAATATTGTGACTTTAAAAAAGGATAAGTGGAACAATCCAGGTAATTAAGATTATATCAATTCTAGCCAAAACATTGAAATGGCTGACATCAATAGAGAATTAAAGAAGAAGAATATAATTAATGTTATTGTCCATGAATTTTGTCAATTAGTATTATTCATGGTCCTTGTCAAAAAAGCTTTTAGGATTAAATATCTGAATGATTAAAATAACTGTAGAGATATAGTATAATTCAAACATTTGCAAACTATTAGCCCTAGCAGCTCCATGTCATTTTGATTTAAAAATTGGAACTATGAAATAAAGTATGCGCCATATGAACTAAGGGATGGTCAACTAAAAAGATCAAGAAGTGGTTATTGTTAGGATACTTATGTGTCTTCTTAGGGTCTGGAAGAGGAAGAGACCTGAGGAAGGGCAGTGTGCACCCCAAAGCTTGTCAAACTTCTCTCCCAGACATGGAATTGGTCCAGTCCAATTGGTAAAGATATCACAATAAGCTTAAAAAAAACCCCCAAACAAACCCCTTCTTTTTGTAAATGAAAAAGGCATCCATTGCATCATAAAGAGAATTTTGTCCAAGGCTTGTTTTCCACCAGAATTTCACAGATGGAACACATTAAGACAAATATAACATTCAATCAAACGGAAAATGCTTAGAGTTCCAGAACTGAAATTCTCAATTCAAGCTTTATGACATATGGATCTAAACAGTCCTGACTTTAAGGGTTCAAAATTCAAATTTTACTAATTTTGAGGGATGCAGAGGAAGAAAAAAGAGGATGGTTGAACTGTGCTTTAAAAGAATAAAAACTATTGTTTTTTAAATATTTTAAGTTTAAATTCATTTTTAGTTTAGTGCTAGAAATTTTAAAGATCGCTGGTCTTCTTCAAATAATAAATGCACAGCGTACTGTAAAAAAAACCAAAACCAAAAATACTTCAGAAAAACCCCTAAAGAAAAGAAAAAACACCCTTTAAACTCATTTTTGAAGTCTCCATTTCTGCAGTTTATTCAGCTCTATATGGTTTCTTCCCAGCTCATCTTATGGGTTGTTTCCTGGCCCTGTGGCTTCAGTTGTGACCTGTCCCAGAGCTGGTGACCCAAAGCTTCCTAGCTCCTTGCAACTAAACCAGGGATATGGAAACTTCAACTTGATACAGGGCTCCTAATTTCTGAACTCTTATCCTGACTGTAACCTTATACTGGTAATGGCTGGGCACTGGCAATCTGGTTCACCTGACCACTGTGGCATTTCCTCAGGTGAGCTGAACTTGTCACTTCAATGAGAGAACAGATGATCTATGCAGCATTCTTAAGGGCCAGTCAGCATGAGGTCTTCTGCTCTGCTGCCCTGAAAGGTGCCTATAACAGAATGTACCTCCAGGGACAGCTGCAGTGCTCCATAGAAGCCACATACCACCCATTCTCCTACTCCAGCTTTCGCAATCTGGCATTGACCTCTGGCCTGCCCCATTCTGATGTTAACATTAATATTATTGGGAGACTGCCTACAGAGAACCAAAGCTCAGCTTTTGGTTCCTCGCTCTGCTCATTGTTAAGTTGCCAGTCAGCCCGTTCTCATACCCGAACTTGATCAGGGCTCTCTTGCTGTCTGCATTTCAGGGCACCTGAGAAGGCCTTTGCTTTTGCCCGTCCCATTCAGGTGACTTCCTGGGGCATCTACCCCTTCAGGCCCTTCTTTCGGTACTAGTCCCAGTCTCATGCCCTGGACCACAATCTACGCTGCAAATACCAGGCTCAAAGCCCACAGTTCAAGATGCCAGTGTGCACCTCTGGTCTCTTCCACTTGCTTTCTTTCCATGCTGGGTCCCCGGCCCCACTCACTGTGCTGGACCTTTGGAATGCAATCCTGAAACTGTGGAGTAGCTCCCTGGTACTCTCTGTAATGGCATCCTCCCTTGGGACCCCTCCCCCGCCTTAAAATGCTCCTAACACCACAATTTAACACAAACCCCAAAAAGTAACAAAATCAAAACACATAACTTATCTCCATGTATAGTGCTCCTCCGAGCTCCTTCTGTTGTGAGGATCTGGCCCAGCCCTAGCCTCAGGCTTATATGGCCCCCTGACTCCTCCTACATCCAGTAACATGACCAGATTCCCCTGAGAACACATGGCCTAAGTGTTGCCAATTTTCTCAGTTAGCAACAGGGCTTTCATTAGCTGCATTCCCTAGCCAGCCCTCTGTAATACTGCCCTTTTTTTCTTCCAGCAACAACGGTAGGGCTTCCCTGCAACAGTGCCATGTAGGGTCATCAACTTCGGCATGGTAGCAGCAGAACAGATAGCCCCACTCATCATGCTTAAGGACAGACCAGCAAGTAGGGACATGCAATCTGTGCAGCACTACTGCATTGTTCCAATTATAAGTCAACTTTGCAACTGACTGCAATCTTTATAGGGGTTTTTTGAGGGGCAAAAAAGTCAATGTGTAACTGGAACAGTATGGTAGTGAGTAGGTGGTGATTTGTCTCTGTACAGTCTCTCACAATGTTAAGACAGAGACTGGAATATTGCAAAAAGTTTGTGTCTGCATTGAAAAAGGGAGTTTGAAAGACTGGGAAGGGTGGTGAATGGAGCACAAATTTGATTTGAGAGCCCAAAAAAGTGCCCTACAGTAACAACTGAAGCAGCACAATCTGTTCAGTTTATCTAAAAAGATTGAGATGTGATTAGAGGGCATAAGTATATTCACAGGAAGAATACACTAGGTAATAAAGGAGTTCTAATGTGGTAGAATAAATGTGGCAGAATAAAGCATAACAAGAACCAATAGCTGGAAAAATCAAGTCAGACCGATTCAAATTATACAGTAAAGGCATCAGCTTTTAACAACGAAGATAATAAATACTTCACACAGAAACTACCAAATGAAATAGTGGATTCTCTCTGTCCTGAAATCTTCTTATACAAAGGCTGCATTTTTTCTGGAAGATACGCTCCTATCAAACAAGCTGCTGGGCAAAACGTTATACCTTTTGTCCTACAGGAGGTCAAACTATTTGATCAATCTAATGATTACTTTTGGCCTTAAATTCTGAATCTAACCTACCTCCAAGAACTGTAGAGATGTAGCATGAGTACCAATGACAAGAGCCAAGAATGTTACTTGAATGTTCATATAATTTTTTTAATTCCTTACTTAAGATACAAATAATCTATGGCTCCTGCCACACATTACTCCAGTTATAACCCGGCCACACATTAAATCAACGAATGGAGTCATAAAAGGAGTAAGCCACAAAATTATTCCACAAAAAATGTACAATAACTTTGCAGCTGCTTCCTATCATGCCATTAATTGAATGTGTGGCCAGGTGTGCCCACGTGGCTGGAAGCCTGCAGATGATGGGACTCACTGCCACAGGAGCATATATATGATGTGCCTCCACTGCTAGAAGCCTTGTCAGCTGTGGTCTCCCAGCCTTGGGGAGTACATAATGCTGAGGGGGCTCCCCGTTACAGGAGCTTGCTACTTGCTGGTGCAGAGGTAGCCCAGGATCAAGATCCCAGGCTTCCCTTGAAATGGCAACAAGGAGTGATGGGATCTGATGTTTGATCCCAGTCATACCTCCCGCCACGCGTGTGGCATGGCAGGATGCATAATTGTGTGGATTGTATTTCAAATACCATAGTACCTTTACCTGAATGTTTGGCAGGTGTCTACAGAGCGGCATATCAATAATGAGTACTAGTATGAATGAACAATGTTGTTAGGAAAAGTACAAATGAATTAAGACTTGGTCAGCCTTATGGGAGAAAAATGAAAGGTTAATTAGTGGATAAAATGACTACTGTCTGTTAAAAGGAAAAAACCCTCATAATAAAAGGACCTGTCAGAATAAATCTCACATAACGACATTTGGTGACTCAGAAGGGAGGTCACAGATAGCATAACTGAGGGCTGCTGAGCAGGGCACCCATCCCAGGTGCTAACTTAGTAGAAGCATCAGAATTGTTCCCATCCTGGGGAAGTACAGTAGAAGTCCCAAAGCATTGCTCTTGCAGAACTAACTGGGAACTCAGACACTGCACTGCTGCTGTAGGAGCAACAGCCGGGGTGGGAAGACCATGGTGCAGCAGCAGTCATCCCCAGCATAGGTAAGACTCCCATGCCACTTCCCCCAACACCTCCACAAAAGTTACAATCATCATCAGCAATTCCCCACCCCTGGATATTTTGCCCAGAATGCAAACCCTGCTCATTACACCCCTGGAAGGTCATTGCTATGTTCTTGTTAGGTGCTGAAAATAATTTAATTAAAATGCAGTCAGGTTTAACCAGGCTATGGCTTCCTTGCATTCCCTCATTTATCCAACATTTTATTCTGTCTTTTCTTAGACAAAAAGTAAAAGGTCCTGCAGGCTCCTTTTTGATTACCTTCAGCTGTGTGTTGTAAGGTTACCATTATGCAACGCATACGAAGGTCCAAAATAAGATCTTGGATGATCTGAAGCATATCATTTGGTATTTCGAGAGCAGTAAGGGACTCATAACTAAGCCTAAGAAGAGAATAAAATAAAATGAAGCTTAGATTTGCACCTACAGTTCTTTAAATACATAAACAAAGTTAATCAGAAGTTGCTTTTGCACATGAACACCATGTTTCCTTCAACAGTATGCATTTTAAGTTGCGATTATCCAGCAGCTATCACTGGTAAGTTTTACTGCAAGGTTCATTTAACTGCTTGGAATAGAGTTTCATTGTAGGGTAGGAAAAATATCTCCTTTTCAAGGAGCAATATCTACAATCCTCCTTAAATTATATAAAAAGGGCACAAAGGAAGTACAGAGGAGAGTTCTTCACATTTCAGTAATGCTCATGCATTTGGGTGACAGCAAAACAAACACAGGCAATGCCACTTTCCTCCAATTCTGATCTTAAGGACACAGGTCCTGGGAAATCGTTGCCTGCAGGAACAAGGTTGACACTTGATGAACTTCCGCCCACCATAAAGAGCTTCTGTGGAGTTACAAAGTTGCCACCTTCTCTGGTACTGTTTCTCAGCAAAACAGTCTTTGGGAATGGCCAACAGCAGGATACTTACTGGCACAAATCTAACATTCCCAGTGTGCAGACTTGTATCACTGTCACAGATTCATCCCAACTGTATTCAGTTTTGTCTTTTACACCTGCCCTTTTTATGCCTTTATAGTATTTGATACATATTTGGTACTTTTGCACATGATGTGACCAGAAGATAATCAAGTAAGATATTTAGCACACACCCAAAAGACATCTTGCAACCTCTACAGCTACACTAAAAGCTATAATTCACCCCCAGAACCATCTGTCCTGTACCATGAAAGATCCAGGGTTACTAGGGAAAAAACAGTAAAATGCTACAGGACCACACTAATTAGGACTAACTCCACTGCAGTTATGAAACATGCTATACTTGACTGAATCCATTTCTCACCATCTTTCCTGGGTCAACTCTTGTAAAGTGCTTTGAGATCTGCAGCTGCCAAGTCAGGTCTAGTTTATTACAATGCAAATAAGACCAAAGACCATGCATTTCTATCATCCACAGCTCAAAAGGATCTTGATCCTGCCCAGGAACTTCCAGGTCACTGTACTATAAACAGTAACTAATAGTTGGCTTAACTGCTAGTACTGCTTCAGCTAAGTCTGCCCAACTCTTTCCATTGGGGGAATAAATTGCACCATTGTAAAAAAGGAAAGTGTCGTCATAGGATCCCTGCCTCATCTGTTTTTAAAAGTTGGAATGTGTGTCATAAACACAGTAGGAAATTTCAAGAAGAAATTAAATTTACATTGCTGATGCAGTTGGATGGTATCCTGGGGAACTAAATTTTAGTCTGGGTTTAGAAGAGTTGCTGTATGATACTGGGCAAGTCCCTCACACAAAACTGTTCATGTGTGTTCACCATTTATATGTTCCTCATTGCATGGGCACCCTAGTTGCCACTCTGGAGTCTCAATCGCAGAAGTGCTAAGCATTCACTGTTGTAACAACTGAAATAAATGAAGTTTTACTTTGAACATACGAAGTGCTTCATAATGCTACACACTCTTGAAGTCGAGGCATCTCAGATAAGAAACCCCAAATGTGGCAGCTTCTAACCTTAATTGCTCAGTGTTTCAGATACGTCTGTGAAATGGTGGGGGGGAAGCTCATACCCTCCACTCACAAAAGGGTTGTGAAGATGAATTCACTAATGTTTAATGAAATTCCTCAGATACTACAGTGAAATGTACCAGAGAAAACGTCATGAGGAAATTAATTGTGTATTCAAAGTGTGGTGTGAATAGTGTGCAGTAAATAAGGCAAGAAGCTACACATTCAATGCCAAGGAGAAAGTGAACTATTGAGCAAGTGCACTGAATGAAACAAGAGCTCTGTGGAAAAGCAGGATTGTGATCATGTCATTAAAGACTACATCATAATGCATATGCACAAAGAGGGATGAATTATACCTGCAGAGGTAACTTTAATTCAAGCACTTCCTAACTTTTACATTCTAACATCTTTTTAATGTATATTATAAAATAAAAAAAGCATAATTTGGCTGATACCTTATACACCAAGAATTCATGCCAGCATACAAACCAATAGCTCCACTTGCCTTACAGTCTGGATAACATGAGTTAACCACTGTCCGGAGAGTTCAGACTTCATCTCCCAACCACCATACTGTCTCAACTCTCCTTCTCTGAGGCTGAAAGGTAGCAAAGCTCCCCGAATCAGTTTTACCAAGGACTGCATCACCTCCTGGATCATTTTCTGTAACATGAAAGAACACCGCAAAAAAGTTTAAACATGTACCATGGTTTTTAAACAGTTGGATATATTTGTTGCATATTTCATTTATTCAAAAATAATATACTTTAACTTAGAACTGTACAATTGTGGTGTCCCTATATAATCAAAACAAATATAAAACAAGAAGTATTTTATGTTAAAGTGATGGAGTCTAACACGAACAAAAGCAAGAGGGTCCAAATTATAAAAGGGATGGTAATAAAGTATCTTGCTGGTAGAGGCTACTGTTAAATATCCTTTGAACAAAAAAAATAAAGATGTTTTAAGAGAGATGGATGGTTTAGTGAGCTCCAAGCTTCAGAAACCACAACAAAACAAGAGTAATTTACAGAGCTTTCAAATGCAATACTGGGATTCTTAAATGGCAAAAGATCTACGAGCAGGTACATATGCCAGTACACGATCTCTGTCTTGTTACTTAGGCTGTAAGTCTCCTTCAGAGCAGGTATGAAAGACAAACTTTTTGGCCTTTGGATGATCAGGGTGTAAAACTGGTGCTAAAGAGTGACACGGCCACTGCTGAGAAACTAAATATATTCTTTACATCTGTCTTCACTGCGGAAGATGTTAGCGAAGTTCCATCACTAGATTCACTCCTTGCTAGGGACAAGTCAGAGGAGCTGACCCAAACTGAGGTTTCAGTAGATGAGGTCATATAGGAAATTGATAAACTAAATGGTAGCAAATCACCAGGACCTGATGGCATTCACCCCAGGATCCCGAAGGAGCTCAGACTGGAAATTGCCAAACTCCTAACTACAGTATTCAACCTATCACTAAAAACAGCCTTGGTACCAGAGGACTGCAGGGTTGTCCATATGACTTCCATATTTAAAAAACACTCAAAATGGGACACAGAGAAATGCAGACTAGTGAGTCTAACTTCTGTTCCTGAAAGACTGGTAGAAACAATAATTATAAACAAAGAATTTTTATATTCTGATTCCCCATCAGAGGCCTTAACAAAGTTAGGTAGTAGTGCGATTACAGGGAAATGTCCACTAATGAATCAGAAATTGGCGCCAGCATAGAAAGCAAAGAGGGAGTATAAATGGTCAGTTTTCAGGATGGAAAGAAGTAAACAGCAGGGTTCCCCAGGGATCTGGTTTGGGACCAGTGCCATTTAACATATTCATAAATGCTCTGGAATAGATGAGTAGCAAGGTGGCAAAATTTGTGGATGACACAAAATTAGGCAAAGTGGTAAAAACCAAGGAAGACCATGAGGAACTACAGAAGGATCTGGCACGGTTGAGGAAACAGCGAACTAAATGGCAAATGCAATTCAGTGTAGATAAGTGTAAAGTGATGCACATGGGCAAAAATAATCTAAACTATACCTACACTACAGTTTCATAGTTGTTAGGGGCTGGAAGGAACCTTACAGATCATTGGGTCCGGCCCTCCTGCACTTGGGCAGGAAAGATTGCTGGCATCACTATGATGGATTATACACATTAGTTGTTACCACACAGGAAAGCCATCCAGGATCCACTGTGGACAGTTCATGAAAACCTCAGCTCAGTACTCAAAACCCATCAAAAAGGCAAACAAAATGTTGGGGATTATTAAGAAAGAAATCATAAACAAAACAAAGTATCATTATGCTCTGTGTCCACACCTTGAATATTGTGCTCAGTTCTGGTCCCTACACTTAAAGAAGGATATAGGAGAACTAAGAGAAAGTACAGAGAAAGGCAACAAGGATGATTAGCAGTATGGAAGGGCTTCTATACGAGGAGAGACTAAAGAGGCTAGGCCTATTCAGTTAAGAAAGCAGATACTTGAGGTGGGACATGATAAGGACTTACAAAATACTAAAGGGTGAAAAGAAAGTAAACAGGAATTTATTATTTACTCTCTCACATGATACAAATACTAGTGACATAAAATAAAACTAGTAAGTGGTAAGTTTAACTGACAAAAGGAAGTTTTTTCACACTGTGTCATTAAAATGTGGAACTCACAGTTACCAGCTGATGTGGAAGCTGATAATTTAGCCAGATTCAAAAAGGGATTGGACAAATTCCTGGAGGAAAGGGGCATTAGTAGCTACTGGGCATCGGAGTGAGGGGTATAGCCTCTGAATTAGAACTTCCTAGACCTTAAATGCTAGAAGCTGCAAGTGAGAGAGGAAGAGCAGAAAAAAACCGTGATCATACCCAGTTCACTCTCTCTTTCAGCATCCACTCTGTCATTGTGACACAGGATACTGGACCAGATGGACCTGTGGTCTGACCCAGTAAATGGCAGTTCTTATGCGCTTTGAAAAGTGACTAAAGCAGTGATTCGTAACCAGGATGACGCAAGATCCTTTTAAGGATCTCACATAAGATTAGCATGACAAGATTCACAAGATAAATCCAGAGATTTTGAATAGCAATCCAGCGTCAAAAACATATGCCCTTGTGGTCTGAGTTCTCTGCAACAGAAAAATTGCTCTGTTCTTTTTCCAACAGTCATACAAGTGAAAGCTAAGAGCTGGTATTTTCTGAGAGGTGCCTTGAGACTACCTATGAGTTCCTTGAGTCTATACAAAGTTTGAGAATCAATGGAGTAGAGATTTTGGATACGCAAGCTGAGATAGCTTAGAGGCCTGTTTTGTTTTATTTTTTAGAGGTTGGTATTTGGCCTTTTAGGGTGTCTTATGTTCTTTGAGTGTTTCTTCATCATACATTTGTAAACAGCTTACCTTGAAATCATTTTGCTTTTGTCTAGCGTTCTTTTTTGATCTTTCCATTTGGCCAGACTTCTCAGCAGTCTTGTAAAAAGAGGGGGAGAGAGAGGAACACAATTCAAAAGCTATAAATATCTGGTCACAACAATTTAAATTAATTCAAGAAAAGGTGAATCAAACTGAATGGAAAAAAAATCACTGGCAAAAAATGCAAGTCACTTCTACAAGCAACGTCTACACACATCAAATGTTATTTACAGTACCTCTCAACCTGCTCATATTAAAATGTGGAGCACAATGTTTAATAAAGAGCCAAAATAAAGGGGCAAGTAAAATAGTAATGCAAGAAGAATAAGCTGCATTGATGTTAAACAGTATCCTCCTATTATGATTCAGCATTTATATGCAAGTTTTAAAACAAAGATGCTACACTACGTGGCCCAGTGCTGCAGTATGTTTGCATGAATACGTTTGTCAAGTTCCCAGTTTGAGATGTGCATGAATTGAAATTAATGAGCAGATTCATCAGCATATCTTCCTTGGACAGATTACATTCAAGAAATTTTGGAAACACAAAAAGGATATCTGCCCTAGAGTTGATATTGTAACAACTTATGTAAAGGGGGAAAAAAACCCCACATTTTGACTAATGTTCTTCCTGTTAATTTTGAGATTCAAGCTGTAATTATATTTCTAAATTAAGCTTGCAGGTAAACAAAGGACATGGCATAAAAAAGAACTACTGAAACAACTAGGTTAAAATCAGTTTGCATGCTAAGAGCTTTGTAAGTTTAATGTATGTATAGAGACACCTACCGGACAAAAGATATGATAGCAGAATTGTTGGGTGGGGGAGAAAGGGGGCGGGTAGAAAACACTCAAACAGCCCTCAAAGAATAGTTATTTTTGAGTCACTAAATAATGTTTGTTTTCAAATTCATCATTTGCCATAATTTCTTTAGGTTATTTTTAAGGCATGTAAAACCTGAAGGAAGTTTGCAGTTACCATAATATTACAAAGACAGATTTTAATTAGAACCACTTTATAACCTTTAAGGAAAACAGAGACCTTAATCATGCTGAAGTACATCCAACATTAGAGCAGATCAATGCTTACTTATTAATCAAGAAGTATGATAGTCTGTTCCTTTTTTATGCTTTTATTAAGAAAACAATAACAACAACCAATACATTCCTGTATATTCCAGGTATGTTTCAAAATGCTTCTCAACTGAGCATTTTGGTGGCTGACTTAAAACAAAACAAAAATATTTATAACCTTAGATATCCTCTCTCCCCAGCACCAACAATTTCGTTGAATAAAAATCTTAACCCTTTCCTGCACAGACAGACCAAAACTAAACTGTGGTAAGACCAACGGTTAGTAGTCACATATGTTCTTTACAAAGATCTCAGCAGTTCACAGAACTGTAAGCTTTTAGCTGTTGGAAATATCATGTAAATCTTCAACTGACAATATAGTAGGATGTACTGTTAAACTTTCACAAGAGAGAACTTGTACAATAGAACATAAACCTAGCTTATTATTTAATCACTGGGTTTTTTTTGCCTTTGTATTAGTGCTCCTCTCTTCCAGGCTTCTGAACTTCATTCAAATGGGTATTTTTTACATTGTGCGCTTGCTTTCTCATGCTTTGATTATGAACACCATATCTTCCAAAATATCAGCCCAAAAATGAAGAAATATGGAAAGAAATGTATTCAAAGACCATTACAGCTGTACAGTTTTCTATGGAAAAAATTCTACTGTGTGTACATATAGGATGGGGCTCCTGTGCTAAAAGTTCCCCAGTCCTCCTGGGGTGGTTTCATATGCTATACTGACTCACATCCTATTACTTTTCAGATAACTAGTGGCAATTAGGAGAGAGCAAGATTTAAACTTTACATTTTTACCAACTCTTCTTATGAGCAAAAAAGGCAAGAGAATAAGGACAATATTCCATGTCAAAATCTGAGTATAAGAAACAGCTTACTACCTTAAAGTGCAAATACCTCCTATCTTTTTGATAGGGAAAAAATGTTCTGGTTAGATACTGTATGAAATTAGGCATTTTCTCTTGTATTTAAATCTCAAAAGCAGAACTGCTCAGCTTTGTTTAGATATGTACACATGCTTTTTTGGTTTCTTATAAAATTGCTCTTTGACTACATATCTGCAAACAAAAAAACCCAGTAACTTACACTTTGGATTTGGACTTTACCACCTCAACTCCCAAGAAACAGAAGAGTGATTTGGTAGCCATGATGATACTGATTTTCAAATTATAATTTCTCATCTTTCATGAAGCAAAGCACCATTTTGAAAGGAATCAACACTTGGGTTGACAAGAGTTGAAAAGCTTCAGTCCTGTTCCAAGTGATTCATTGTGAGGCACTGTTAAATGCAATGCCATTTTTGCACTGGTTTAAGTACTTTTCAAACAGGGTTGACAAAATAGATTAGTTTCACAGGGGCCAGAAGGGACTTGTTCAATGTTTTGAACAGTTAAAATCCTACAGCTTTAAATATTCTCTGTCATCAAATCAATATACAAGTTTAATGTTTATAAAACATGGGCAATAAAGCTAACATAGAAAAAACAATAATTTTATTAGCCAGAGAACAGGAAAAGCGTAGAATAAGCTTCCCTAATGATTCAGCACAGTGCTTCAGCCTTAATACCCATGGAATTCCTTCCCTACGTGCATTTGCTTCAATCTTCTGCTGAAGCTGCAGAGAGGCAGCACTCTCTTTGGCTGCGGCTGTCACATGGACAAATGCTCTTTAGGAACTGGATTGAAATAAGCCTTCAGACAGGTGGGTAAGAACTCATCACTAATAACCAAAATAGGATATGAACTGGTGACCTAGAGATAGAAGGCACTAAACCCTCATCTGACATAAAATTATACTTCTTTTTTTGGGGATGCCTCTTATCTAAGATCCTGCTACTAGAACAGCAGATGGAAGGCAAGACCATCTGCTGCCTACCCCTTTCTGTCAAATACATCATATGGGACCTGGTGAGTAACTAATTATACAAAACAAAAGCAATGGCTGAAGTCTCTAGTTGCAATGATTATGATGGTATACAGCAGAGGCACTAAACTCATCCAGTCCCACAGGCAAGATGAGGGGTGCAGGGCCAATGCACAGGACAGACTGGGCCCACAGACTGGCATCACGTGCCAGAGTCAGCATCGACATGGGCCACATGTTCAACATATACCCCACGTGCTGGCTTCAGTGAGCAGAGCCAGTCCATGAGCCCCTGGATCTGGATCTAGAATGCAGGGCTGATCTGGTGCAAATACGACATGCAGTATGCAGTCCAGACTGGCTCTAAGCACTGCAAGCAGTGCATGCCCCAGACCAGTCCCATATGCTGCACGAAGTGTGCATGCTGGGGGGGTGGGGTGTGTGAGAGAGAGATTTATGAAATAACAGGGGTGGGTAAAATACTTTACTGAGAACAGTACTAAGTGGTGCTATTTCTTCAATCCAAAGTAATCAATAGTCATTAATTATATAATTGCTTAGACTGTCCTTCACATTTCTATGATCCCCAAACTGTAAAAAGATAGTCAAATGTTTTCTACCACTGACATACTATATTCTGTCAGTTCCAACTCCATTCCAAAATACACAGTGTCTATGGAGCTTTGCTTTACAGTCATTTCAAAGTCACTTATATGCATTATTCCATACCTCACTGAAAAGACTTCCATTCACATAAGAAATCCAGAGCTTCCAGAAGTTGGGGAGCTGACTTACAACAAGTTTTGTCAACTTTTCAACAAATGCAACTTGTTGAGGAACTTTATATCGCCAAGCTAAGGGAAAAAGAAAGAATAAATAAAGAGGTTTGAAGTGATGATAGAGATTTTTTAAAATTTTGTTGCTGTGATTCAATAAACTTTTTGGGCCTAACTTGCAAAATTTTACAGCTTGGTCCTTATGGTATATACCCTGTACACATGCAAAGGAGGCCTGTAGAATTATCCTCTAAAGATAAAAAACTGAATTTGGAGGCACAAGATTTTTTTGCCACCAGTTTATCCACAGACTTCCACTGTGTGTCCTGGATAAGCTGTTAACCTCTTCTCTATGCTTCACATAATTAGGAAAGCCCCAGTTTTCTTCTGTGACAAATTATAGTGATACTAATGTTACATTTAGGACACAAAACTCATTGATGTTAGTACATCATATAACACCATTAGAAATGCAAAACTCTCTTATAAAGTAAGTACAGTGTTCCTAAAGACAGGAGGAAGAGTTGCACAGAGCTCCACAGAAACAATGGCATTTTGGCTAGCCTACATTATGAGAAGCTAGTCAACACTTTGGCAACAAAAGAGAAGAGGTACAAGGTACAATTGTTCAGGTACAAGAGGAAACACGGGATGAGGGCTGACAGACAGCTGTAGAAAGGGAAAGCAACTTGGGAACCATCTGTCTACAGCCATGTTTCTCCTTTTCCTGATGACCTTTTGATTTGGTTTTCACAACTTCAGTTACAGGAAGGAGGACTTGGATTTTCAGTAAACTGTTTTGCACAAATACTTTTTACTAAAGCATGTTAATTTTCAGGTTAAGAATTTGATTCCAGTTAATGCTGTTATCAGACAAGTCAAAAACACTTAACAAGGGAAGTTTAGGTTAGATGGTAGGAAAAACTCTCTCACTAGAAGAGTGGTCAAGCAGTGGAACAGGCTCCCCAAAGATGCTGAGGAATCACCATCCTTGGAGGGTTTTAAGACCTGGTTAGACAGATACTGGGATGATATAGTTGGGGGTATCAAAGATGCTTAGCTGGGATGATACAGCTGGGGGTGGCCCAGTTCTGAGCAGGGGGGGTTGGACTGGATAATCTTCTGAGGTCCCTTCCAACCATAAATTTATATGATTCTATGCAACAAACTGATTATAATGGGAAGAAAGTATTCTTCCTGATAACCTGAGATCTTTTACAAATTACAATAATGAAGTGTGAACTTATTTCACCATGCTGGGATGAGGTACTGTATTTATTCTTAACTTTTTAAAAAATACTGGTCATCTATCTTAGGAAGTCCCCAAACTGGACAAATGGGTGTAACTCTGGCAATTACTTTGCTGTGCCAAAGCCCCAGGAATTACTTACACATGTCATAAGGCTTTCTGGAACAGCTGAGTTTCTTCTATTTTTGGCGATATGGATCAACTATTGGCCTCAAAATGCATTTGATCTCCCCCTCATTCCCTCTGAATTTCCCCTTCTACTGTAAGGTACAGAGATACTGCCTACAGAGGGTGCTTTCTTCTCTGCAGTAACAATGCAGGGGCTAGGGAGTACTTAAAAAGAGAACCCAGAGAAAATTTAACATTGTTTAGAGAACTACTTTAGCATAAGTAAGTGGTAACAAAGTTTTTGATGTTAAACTTTGCCACAAGAGCCAGGATACACACAACTGTTATACCATAAACTACGTTTAGACAGCCAACATTTAATGCATATTTGATCCTTCTCTCCTTGAAGCAGGAAGTTCTCATCCTACAGTAAAAAAGCACTTGAACTGGGGTGTGCGGATAAGGAGCCCTTGATGCAGTGAGGCAACTTTACATTTTTTCATTTACTTTTTAAACAACCAGCATATTCTGGCCTTACAGTCAAGGTACTTTGAAGATTTCATCAGTAGTAAAGAGATCATTCTGTCATGTTGCAAGTAGAAACTCCCTACTGGACAGCCAGAATAGGGCAGGAAATTGTGTTTCTAAGCCACTCTGATTGTTGGCTATGGTAATTCCTATGTCACCTTGCTTTATGACAGCCACCAAGACGCAAATATTTATGTTCCTGCAAGTGGTGACAGGCAGAGTAAAACAAAGGACCCTTAGCTAGAAACTGAGTGATGGACAGCTAACAACTAGGGTGCATCGACAAAGATTTTTTAGGCTGATACCAATGGCTGATTATTACTGAGCCATGTCAGCCAATACTGATCCAACTGCTGATACAGAGCCCTGCAGCTTGGAGAACAGTGTCCAGCTGGTAAGTCTGCAGCGGGTAAGGGGTGGGGCAGAGGAAAGGGGTATGGGGACAGACCAAGACCCCTGCAGTGGGGGAAAGAATGGGGCTGGGGCAGGCACTGCCCAGCCAGGATGGGGTACAAGATGGAGCTGCAAGTGGCTTGTGTGGGGGCGTGCGGGAGAAAGGCAGCTCCCAGAACTGTGCATACCCCAGGGGAGACATGGAGGGCGAGTGCTCTTTGGATCTGTGTGCATGGCGAGAGTGGGCTGCTGCTGTATGCTTAGGGCCGGGGGTGGTGCCAGGCTCTTCCCAGCAGAGGCTGGGGCTGCACTAAGGGCAGGAGGTAGCAGCGCTGGGGGGGTATAGGGAGGAGCAGCTACAGCAAATTCTGGGGTGACCACAGCCCACCTCGTAGCTTTCCACCCAGTGCAGCCTCAATTCAGGCCTCCTGCTGGGAGAAGCCCCTGGCCCCAGCCCACAGCAACAGCTCACCCTTGTCCCACACACAGATCCAAGGGGACACGCCCCCCCATGCCTCCCTTGGGGTGCGCAGTGTCAGGAACCAACCTCCCCGCACCCTCTGGATAAGCCTCTTGCAGCTTCATACCACACACAGCCCCAGCTGCAGAATGCCAGCCCCAGCCCCATTCCTTCCCTCACTGTAGGGGCCTCAATTTGCAAATCCTCCATGCCCCTTCCCCCCCTGCTCCTGCCAACAGACTTATCAGCTGGACGATGCTCTCCAAGCTGCCAGGCTGCATTCCTGGCCACGTGCAGGCTGCAGCTGCGCCCATGCATGGGGCATTTAATCAGTGACATTATTGGTTACATCAGCCAAAAAAAGCCAATCGCTGTTAATGTCACTTTTCCTTTCATCAGTGCTAATACAATATGACCTGATGTATTGATGCACTTCTACCAACCACCATGCCGTTTCCCTTCCCAGGAAAAATAACTTGTTAACAGAGATGATCCCAATCGGGGTGATGTGTGTGAGAATTTAACTGAAGTATGTGTCTTTTGGAGAGTGAAAAAAATGCAAAAACTCCTTCCAGATGTTAAGAACAAAAAATTCAGGTAGCGGATGAGAGTGGGGAAATGGAAGTTACAAGGAACAACATGAAGCTTACGACAAACTATCTTAACTAAACAAATTAATGTTGTACTTGGTAGATTTCAATGTTACATTTTTCTAAACTACAGTTCTAGTATTATGATGACTGCTATTTTTTCTTAACTTTTCTCTTTAGTGCTTAAATTAGCTTGCAAAGTTCCTGTCATGCATGCTCTGGGTGTTATGGCGTTAAAGAGGAAAGTGCAGCCACCACTCAAGCTTCCTCACAAATGGATATTCAGGCCAAAGTTCTAATGTTATTGCAATGTTGCTGTTTTGTATTCAATTTTCTTTGAATTTGTTCCAGCCATCTTTGAAGCCATAATGATCATGTTATGGAATAATATGGATCAGTTAATCCTCTGTGCAGTGACTTCAAGTTTTGGCCTAAATGTGATCACCACTCAGCTTCTATGTAGCCAAGGCAAACAAAAAAAAATTTGTAATAGTCTTTATACCTCCATTCCAAGATCTCAAAAGGGAAAGAAAAGTCCAGAATATTTTCTCTTAGAAAATCAGGTACTACAAAAAAGTGTAAGGAAGCATCAAGTTCCACAATTTAAAAGAATGGAATTTTTCTAGAATTTGTACATTGTACACAATTTTTAGGGATTTCACATAAGGGGTGAAAAATGGCCCACTATTATAGATTCAAATAGATTTAAAGTTTACTTCAGTGGTTAAATGAGGTTAAAAGGGGGCTCCAAGAGACCAATTTGCCTTCAAGACCATCCATTTTAAAGTATGCAGGCAATTATATCATCTTCATCTTTATCCAACAAAATTCACTAGTTTTTATGGTAACCACTAACTAGGTTACTAAACAAACAAAATGCACTGCTTTATCCCATACTGTTTACAAACTAATTTTAACCATGACATTAATTGAGGAAAGACATGGGTGATAACAGTGAAGTCAAGGGGTTACTTGGTTTTATCCCATGGGTGTTTAGGTGGTTCTGTTTAATTTATATACTTTGACCTGTAAATATTGAGCCCATTAAGAATATGACACAATGAAGTAAATGCCCATTTAAAGATCAATTGCAATGGCAAAATAAGATTCAGACTTTTAATGAGTTTACTGTAAATGTTAAGGTTTTATTCTCCCCCACACTCTGCAAAAGTGTACTTTTTATCTCAGAAACACAAACTTTCTTTTCACTAGACTGGTATGCTAGAGGGATAGTGACATCATAATAAAATAAAGCTTTAGCTCTACCTCCTTTGGCTCGCTAACAGTGGTATAGCTACTACATTATAAACAAACAAAAAAAAGTACAACAAACAGACCATGCCCAGTAACTTTTATACTGGTTCTTTGTCATAATTTGCATTTATGTATATACATAAACATAACCTCAAAGTTTTAAAACAGCCCAACTAAGTGCTCTTCATATCAAAGATGTAAGTTCAGATTTTATAGTCACTAGCCATCCAAGTACAAAGAGCCCCAACTCCAAACTCACATGAACCCTGTGTATGCACTACCGAAAGTTCATTAAATGAATAAAAAAAAAATCACGTAGGTACTTTAAAAAACACACATGCTATCCTTTCAGCTCCTGGAGATGGTTAGATTCAGAGGTAAAAACCATAGTATTAAACCACAAGAGGAGCAAATGCAACTATTCCAGCTGACTAATATTAAACAAAAAAGAAGGGGGATGGGGGAACTTAATTGGTAATGGGCAAGGAAAAAACCATATTTAAGGGAAAAGACCATTCGTCTCTACTGTACCTTAGTAAATGGAGACTCATTTGGGGTTAGTTTTACCTCAAAAACAGGAGCAATTCCTTAGCATAAGTATGTTTCCAAAGAAGGTGGAGCTTTAGTTAGGTTTCAGTGAATAAGGGAAAGAAAACTTCTAGTTTTATGGTCTGACCATGACTAATTAGAAAAACTGCATTCTGCAAACAAGCACAAACCTCCCCTTTCCTTTACAGTTTAGCTTCTATGCCTCTGCAGATAAACAGAGGCAACAGGTATTATCTATGTACACATATTACTCGTAGGAACTAGTAGTTCATTTTCCAACACCACACCAACCAAGAAAATTATTGCAATTGAATGCCAACACTCTTTACTGTTTGGGGAACACACAATAAAACATGCTGGACCTAGGGAACTGTCAAAAGGGCATTTTCATTTTTTTTTAATGACACCAATACCTACCATCATCACGACCTGACTGAAAGCTGCTGCCCCTTTTCAATGAAGCAGTCTGACTGAGATGGCCAATTGGAGAGGGACGCACATCACCATCCAGGTCCAACAATGGACTATGCAGCAATGGAGTGCCTGAAAAAAACCCCAAAAAAACAAATATCATCATTTTAAAATGGATTGATTAAAATAAATTTCATTGTGTTAAGAGGGTGTCAGAAGGAAGATCATTGAAAAAAAACAACCCTAGTTTTCATCCTAAGAAATCGATACTTAAGTTACCTTGTTCATACTTATTGTACCACATGCAAACTGGATCATTGAGTTTGCCTGCTGGTCATTGGGTCTGCATGCAGAGCTGCTGCACCTGTGCCCAAAGAGTATCTTTGGGCCTCAAACAAGGCCATAAAAGCTGGTGGGTGACCCTAACCACTCCTCAGTTCCTTTACCAATATGGAATCTTGGTTGCTTTATACAGTCTATCATAGCAAGGATGAAAGGTAGGTTGTGGATTATACGTGGACAATTCAGCTCAAAGTACCAGAGTTACTACAAAGTATGTGATCATGCCATCAAATACTCATCAACATTTTATATGGATAGAACAGACAGATCCTATTCTGCTTATTAAGCACCTGTGATCCCATTCCATCCTGCTCTAGACAGCAGCTTAGTTGCTTATTATTTGTAGGAACATGGCTTGGGAAAGCAAGACAGGAAATGAATTACTTGACTGTGAAAAATAGCTTCCAATTTCATATTTCAAAAGCTTGAGATGAGGCCTCTAAAATCTCCTTGTCATTAGAAAAAAACACTATAAAGATATCTTACCATAAGAGCTAGAATCCCATCCTTCAAGCCTAAGTTCTCACTATCAAAACAGTTGTTTTTACAGAAATGATGCACACAAATCCATCAATCCCATCTGTACTGTGTTTCAATCCCAATGGCTTACAGACTGTCTTTTCAGGGAATAAACTGATAAGATCCTTCAGAAATCTAGACATTGTGGAATGAAAGGAAAACTTGACAATACTAAATAAATGGGTAAGTAGCTGAAATGGCTGGTAAGTGGACCTGAAAGGCAGGGGTCAGCAACCTTTTTTTTTTTTTTCTGTGGGCCAGACTGACCCAGTTCAAGTCAGGAACATGAAGGTGGGCAGATGCTAGGACCCAGTCACTGCCACCTCTTTTACCAATGGAGGCAAAGGGAAAGTGCCTGCTGCTTTCCCTCATGGCAGCACGAAGAAGCACCTGTCCCCGTTGCTTTTCCTGGTGGTAGCATGGGGAACGTGCTCACTACTATGGCAGAAGGGAAGCCTGCCTGCCACTGCCAGGAAAAGTGGCAATGGCATCTGGGTCAAAGTGCCTGTGCATCGACCCACACACAGCTGGGATTCTCCCCATGGCGTCATGGAAAGAACATCCACAGAAGGTGTTCCCTACTATGAATGTCCTGAGACCGTGGGCTGAATAAAATCGCTTTGTAAACCATAGGTTATCAACCCCTGGTAAAGGAACTCATATTTAACTGTTACTTTCTCTCTCTTTTTTAATGACAATAGGTATTAAAAATATCTGGTATCTGAGGGTATATCTACACTGGGGCAGCTGTATGTCACAAGCACGATGTTCCTGGGCACACCCCACCCACACATTTCAAACCTGGAAATGCCCCGGTGAGGTTGCTTCAGGGTTGTCCCTAGCAGCTGCTCTCAAACATGCTGAAGATGGAGGTCTTAAGAGAGGCCCCTGGGGAGGACTCCAGAAAAAAAACTTCTGTATGATGGCATCCTTTACAGAGTATTTGTGATTACAAACACTGTCTGCTGAGGCAACTGGCCAAGAAGGATTGCAAAATGAATAGTTTTTAGGATTTATTTCTTATCAAATTCACTAGTTTCACAGATACTGTTTCCTGAGACAGTGGGGCATGCATGTGTACAGTCAACCCCCTGCCCCTTTACCTATGAACATAAAACATCATGGCATTAGTCAATATCCAAGTAAATATTCTAATAATTGGAAGAAACTGCTCTCAGTCCAAAAATATTCAGGTGAATAATTCCAACAAACTGCTCTCAGTCCAAGAACAGATGTCTGTAAAGCCATTTTGTTCAGTTCCTCATTCTGTGTCAAAGGCATCAGTTGCAAGTGTTTTGGAAAGTAACAGTAGAGAAGAGTATTTCTTTGAAAAGCTCCTGGGAGCCCTCTTTTAGCATAAGGATAACCGGACTTCTAGGATAACATCTTATGGACTGATATACTGACTACAACTATCCATGTATATAATGAAGTAATGACTGGCATGCTAAGTTACAGGTGCACAGGAGCACATGTGCCTAAAAGTTTAAGACAAATTCTTACCAATGTTTGAGGATATGCCTGTAAGTGATATAGCAAAGTGTCATTCTTGACATATGCAAGCTGTTGGAGTTAAATCTAAAACTGCCCCTATAAATGAGCATTTTTCATGAGTAAAGAAAGGTACATAGACACGTTAGTCTGAAATTAGTAAGAAGGCAGGGCAGGGTGGCACCTTATGGATTAATAATTCAGAGGCAGGGGCTTTCATGGGCAGAGACCTGTAGGATGCTGAGTGTCAGAGGGCCCCCCTGCAGTGCTCCAGATAATTAGACAGATGTTATGGGCAGCACAAAATGTCCCACTATAAAAAAAATCCCTCTTGAAAGAGGAATATTTTGTGCAGTATGAGCCACATTTGTGGTCAATATGTTGGCATACTATTGATCTGTAGTGCTACAAAGATGACTGTCATGCTACAACTTTAACTTCTAAGTCCTAAAGATGCAATGAGCTGGAGAATTCCCTAAAAAAAAGTCACCAGTTTCATGAAGAAGATTTTGTTGGACAAGCTGGGCACAAAGATGCCTATAAATTAAGACATTGTTTTCTCACATAAATTGCTTCCAAAGCTAGATATATGGTAAATCCCATCAGTGGCACTGACAGTCGGAATGGCAAAACCTTGCCATACTATGGAATGCGCTCACTTGAAATCCAAGCTATTTGCTGCATTGTGGAAACATGTATTTTGAAGCTTAAGAGCTACATACGAGGCCTATGTATAGATAAAAGGAATCACAGAGGCTACAGGGAACTTCCTGAACCAGATTTACAGAGGAAGGTATTAAGTAGTCTCAAGTTCAGAATTGGGCACCAGCCCTTTACCATCAAGAAAAGAAAATAGTGGGAGCAAAACCCCTTCACTTCTTAATTCTGGAGAAATGTATTCTATGACAAGAGAAGATAGAACTCAAATTTTTGGTATAAGATACTTCTGTGCAAGAGTTCCCTAACAGCTCTTCCTGGAACTGAATGCAATTCCCCACTTTTTGTACTGTCTGGCCTTAACTGCCTGCAGATATAGAAAACCAAATCAGAAACTGTTCCTAATAGGGCAAAAATACCAAAGATCTACTGGAAGTCGCACATAGCTCTGGACTGCAGAGTCAACTTTGCTGTTTCAAGTGTAAAAATGAAGCAGGTGCTGTTGCTGATTACCTCCAGTGGAACTTCTGACCCTTTCTTGGAAATCCAGGTCTCCTACCGTGCACAAAGACTGACTCCCTCACTTTCTGCTTCATCTTTGAGAATTGACAAACAAGTGCCTGTCAACAAATTAACCAGCTCCAAAGCACCTTTGCTTTCATTTTTTGAGAGGCAGAATTGCCTGTCTCATAGTGAGGGCAATTCTTGAGTCCCAAAGGCTTCTGCACTGCCATGGGCCCAGGATCCAGTACTGGGGAAACTTGATAGGGAAAAATGGGGAAAAGTATTAAAAAAGGAAACTGCATTAAATTGAATCTGTAAACAAAAGAACTAATAACCAGTACCTACAGCTATTAACCAACAGCAGAAGGCCACACAATGAGAGTGAGCGAGTGTTCTGATACTATGAAGTTCTTTCTTGGAACCACATGTGGCCAGCAGGAACTGAAAGGCAGCTAGGGTAACCATGATCTTTATGCCCTTGGTTTGAACATGGAGACACCAAGGGTATAAACAAGCATGACCCCCACAGGGCACAACAATTTGCTAGCCAAAAAAACTGAAACAGATTGCGTAAGAGGCACGTAGTCCAGAAGTGAGTCAGACAGACAGACAGACACTGAAATCAAAAGTTACGTTACCAAGAATACCTTAATATTAACACTGAATAATCTAATCTACTACTTTATTATTATTATTACTGCCATTTGTTTACATTTTCATATTCCTCAGGTTGCATCATGAAAATAAGAATACGTATCATATATGATTTCTAAACAGCTTCAATTTCATGTTTTCAAGAACTACAAAGGCACATAGGAACACTGATATCAGATCACATGTGGGATCCACCTCATCAAGTACCAGTACCCTCTCTCAGAGGTATTCACATTAACTGTAAAACCCAGGTCTTTAAGAGAGAAAATAAATTCCAATATTATAAATTCACAGATGTTTCGTAACATTAATTTCTGTTTTGTTTTTCCACCTACCCTAATTTCTGTCATAATCCTGCAATGAATTTTCAAAAGGGAGAGACTCCTTGCTTCTAATTGACATGGCTATAGCTAAACACAAAGCCACAATAGTGCAAAGCTAAATATAGGTACCATGCTAAAGGTTTAGTTTAATATACTGCTATTTGTATGTATGAAAAGCATACATTACAAAAAGAAGCAAAGAAAAACAACAGTATCACTTCACACTTAACAGGTGCAATATAGAATATTAACTTTTTACAGCTACAGGCTCTGTCATCTTAACCTGCTACCTTAATATTGAATCATCATATTGTTTTACCCTGGATATATACTTCACCTATTAAAATTAATTCAACCATGTAGAACCCTTACAAATTACTAGCTTTAGGATAGCTGTGTTATGTATAAGCATAATTTCTATACTTTTACAATACATTAGAATAACACAATGTGGACGATCTGTTGCTTTAATGAAAGCCTTCCATTATACCAAGAAATAGGCAATGAAGAATTAAAATTGCAAACAGACATACGCAACACAAATGCAAAAGCCTAAATGTGAGAGTCAGAGATTCAGTTGTCCATGCAAAGGATAACTCTTCTAGTTTTTGTATTTTTTCATTAACTTAGTTGCCAATGATTTTTAAAAACAATGCTCTAAATCCAGAATTACCAACATCTGTTACACCAACTGTGGAATTAAATAAATTGATTCAATGCAAGTGAACCTTCCTCTCCCTCAGAATCAAGGAAAAAAAAAACCCACATAAAAATGAATGAATGAATGCATGCATAAAGGAGGAAGCATAACTCATGATTTTATCCCTTAAAATCAAAAGGATCTAGGGAACAGGCTAGAAAGACCCTACAAAACTCTAATCACACAGCATAATTGTTTGGTGTCCATGAGCTTTAGCATGGTTTCTAAGATTTAGCCCGGTAAAATGTGAACTTTCTGAAAAGTTTAGCTGAAGAAATACAATTTATTTTGTTGGTATAAATATTTTCAGTTAAAATTTATGTTTTAAAAAGCTAAAAATGCTGTCATCTGACAAACTTGTTTCCCAAAGAAATACCAAATAAAATGAAAATTCCATCTTTTCAAGTCTTCATATAGAAATCTATCTTTACTGTTTATGGACTTTGGAAATTTAAGAATTTTCTTACTGATATTCTCTTTTCTAAAAATGAGTGCCAATTTAATATATAGAAGGAAAACAGACATTTACTAAATCACTTGATATATGGTCAATTAAAATAAATTATCTGATATTACACCAATATGTTTGAAAACTTAGAAAAGTTTTGCTGCCACTGTTTATCAATAACAGAAAACAGCATAAAGAATACTCTTGTTCCACTAGAAAAACCCACATCATCAGTTTGCAACTATACCAGGAAAAGAAAGTTTAACATGAACTAATTTCTTAATTGGTTGTCTAGCATTACAAGCAAGTATAACACAGCAGCAGGGAACTACAAGAGCACATATACCCTCAGGACTAATAAACATCTGGAGTACATTAAAAAAAGCTGATCTTGCTCTGAACTGACCAGAAGATAGCGCTTGAAGACTACACACGAAAGTATAAATCTTGAAAAGGAGTGAGGGTTTGCTTACAAACAAGTTTTCCCTTATTTTAAACTTCCTCTCTCTCTAGAGAAGAAAGTACAAATTTAGCCATGTAATTCAGCACATGGAATTATTTTATGAGCAAAATATGGAATGGAGGTACTAATGTTTACACACCCCAAACAATTTACTGTGATCAAAAGTGTATTGTTAATTCCATAATTTCTTATGGAATTACTATAACATTTTAATCCTAACATTCTTAGCATCTTATGTTTAATTTTTTAAAAGTTAAGGCCTTCATGTTGACGGAACACATTTTAAGATATTGCATTATACGTTCTTGAAATGCAGGTCTTTATATTTAACATACTGCATCTTTGATGGCACAGAAACACTATGGCAAAATATAGTATCTGATCCTTAATAAAAATACTTTGCATATAATGCTTAAGTGTATCTTTAACTAAAGAATGAAAAAATAATATGAAAATATTATTTCTTCTCATTTACCTATGAAACCTAATATACAACTATCATAATTAATCCTTTTACCATCCACAACTAAAAAAATCAAATAAAGCATAATTATATAATTAAGAATTTTTCAAGTAACATTTTACTAATTTCAAACAGGTTTTTGTTATTTATATCTACAATCATACATTTTAGTGGTCACACACGCTGAAATAAAATCAGGCTATTCAAAAGCAGCACAAAATTAGATTACGTACATTTGCGACACCATGAGGTTATTTACTAGTTATGCATTCATTTATCATAGAATAAGCGTGTGTCTACAACTGGGAGCAAGATTGGCTCTCTATGTACAAATATATACCTTATATAAACAAATATACACACAGGTGTACACATGTCCATGCATGCACACACATTTTAAACTTATTTACATGCTTAGATAAAACATATATGGATATCCGTAACATGAAACAAATACACCCTACATACTCTGCTATGTAATGTTTTGATTTAAACTTAGGCAATTCATTTAAAAATAGTCAACTAATTTGTGGATTATAGAAAAAAATTAAAACCCTTAAACAACAATTTAAAACTTATGAAATGTTTTGAGTTCGCAACTACTCTTGACTATATTTGATTTTCTTTTCATCTATAAAAAAGAGGTTGCTTTTTCAAGTCATTTTAATTGGGACCTCAACAATCTGTACTTGGCATATTATTTAAGCAACTCAAGCAGAATCTTTTAAAATGGATTCCAGAAGTAACATTGATTATCAAATTTTGATTCCCTAAAGAATGTTGTTTATCTTCAAATTGAAAAAGAAAATTCCAATTAGACATGTTACAGCTACAATTTAGTAAATCTTCCAATCTCAAGAATTATTGATGTACCGTGATAAACCAAAATGTCAATCAATACTTACAAGACTGTATCTATAAATGATGAATACGTGCATGACTTAAAAAGGATCTACAGATGTGTAGCCAGGTGAATACAGTTACTGTGTTTTCTCATCCTTTATGCATCTTGCAGTGTGCTCTCACAGGCTACAACAGTGAGAGGGAATACTGATCTATAGCCTCCAGACTCTCTGAAGGGCGGCAGACTTCCTTACCACCCTTAAACACCTTTGAACATTTTTTCCTGTGCACAGCGGGCCCTTGTCCTGTGCTACAGCCCGACCACCCACTGTTGCTTGTTGACCAAACATGCAGTGCCTGGAGCCTACACTGACACAACCAGGATAGGATTCCTTTCATGCACACCGCACAGAAGAATTTCAATTTGTTGAGGCAAGGAATGAAGGGAGTATGACAAATTCCTTTAAAATTAACTTGCACCCACAGATCAATTACTCCATTTTGTTTTCTCCCCAATGCACTTTCTCTGTGGAAGAGCTGTCAAATTTTAGATGATCAGTAAGTAAAATACAAAACATTGTTTTCACATAAAACAACACGAACCTATTAAATGCTGTTTTTTGATACCATACCTTACTTACCATATGCAATTTTTGGAATATGTTCAAAACCAAACGGTCCAAAAAGGTTTCTATATTTAAAGAAAATAGATTTGGCATAATAAGCATGAACTATTTTTTTAATTACTGTTATTTTCAAATGAAACCTGGTAACTGGAACAATTATTATTTCACTACCAGAGGAAGCCTTAGGTCTCAATCCCAACAGTTCAAAACTGAGAGTCTGAATAAGAGTTCAGCACCTAAATGAAAAAAGTAACCTCACTGTTACTGGCATTTACTTGAGTGGACCTGAAGTTTCTCATCATGTTTGAAAATCAGCCCACCTATTTAGTCACCAAAATAGGGATTAAAAGAATAAAATTTTTGGTTCCAGGAGTAAAATCCTGACAACTGAAGTCAATGGGATTTTTGCCAATGACTTCAATAAAAACAGGATTTTACCTCAGGATTTCAATATTGGCTTTGACCTAATCGTGCTTCTTTTTATTTTAAAGACATTTGCTGAAGCCAACACAGGTTTTTAAACAATTTAAACCAGCATATAAAAGGACAATATATTTTCCTTCAAATATGTGAGATTCTCTTAGAAGTGCAAACAACAGCAAGCTGTCAGATATATAAATAAAAAGAAAGGCCAAACTCTGTAATGATCAATATTGTAATTCCTTAATTAATAACCCATTAAGGATTTGCTTGACATTCACTGTCAAAAAAAGAAAAAGGAGAAAAAGAGCATTTCTACTGAGGACAGGGGATGTGGTTTAGACACGAAATGGCTCCCAGCTGCAAGAAGTCTTCTTCCAGATGTACAGTATGTGAAGGCAATAGAAGAAAACCAGCTGCTAGGATAATAAATTGAACAGGCCCTTTTGACACAAGACTTGCTGGCCTGTCTGATCTAACAAAGATAGATCATTCATTGCAAGGTGAACAGAATCTCAGTATGGTACAGAAGAGAAGGAGTAAAGTGGTCTAAGCCTCAGTCTCCTTCCTTCATACTATATATAACCACTGTTACTCTGGCACAAAAATAAAACATATACCTTTTGAAAAAACAAGGTTGCTGAGTATCATACTACAAATTTACAAAAATGGTATGATTTTAGCATGAAAAAAATCCCACTAAAACCAAAACTCTGCTCTCCTATTGTAAAGAAGGAGCAATTTATTTAGACTATATTCAACAAATTGTATATAAAGTCCCACCCACCCCCCCAAACTGCAGGAAGTTCATGTAGTATGATTTTACTAGTCAACCGTATTATTTGCTGAACTACTGCACGCCTCGTACAAAAGATTTTGAAAACTTGAAGGCATTATATTGCAGTCATTTTAAAAAGACAGCTGTATTAGCCTCTGTCTCTGTTAGCTCGAGGCAATGATACCTAGATAATCAATAACAAAGCTCCAGCAATAACTGTTGGCCATAGAGAAAATATTCATCTTTATTTTTTCTCTCTCTCATACTCTCTTTAAAATTTGCCTGGAGCACCAGGATATGTTCCAAATTGTATTGAGTAGCTGAATTTTTAAACTAGAGCTTGTTTATTTACATACATTTTAAATGTTATTTTTCATCATTATATCCCTTACATTTCCCTGTATTACAATGAGTCTAAAAAACCTGAAAAGGAGTGAAAAGTATTTAAATTGTACCAAATTGGTAGAAGAGTTGCCAAATAAGTATTTGTCTGTTGGTCTTTCTCTGCCTCAATTCCCCACCTCTAAAGTAGGGTTGATAATACCTTCCTTAGAGAGATGATGCGAGGATAATTATACTAAAGATAATGGGGCATTCAAATACTACGGTAACGGGAGTTACAGTACTTCTAATGGATAAGTAAATACTGGAAGTTACTTGCCAATAACTTCTATACATTTACCCAAAAGGGGAAAAATACTGAAGCAGTACCTAGTAAAACTGTGGCTATCAGTGTGGCAACTGGCATCAATCCTTTTCTGATTGGGGCACTAACACTCAATTAGGTGGTAAGCAACAGCAAACCTCACTTGTATTTATTAGTCAGTAAGTCAGTAAAGCAGGTGTCCAATATGGCATCTCTGAGTTTCTAGAAACTATTTGTACAATCAGAACAAAATCTGTTAAAGAGTCAGGAGTCTGACTGTACTCTGCAGTTGGACAAACAAATTGGAGCATGTGACTCAGTATCTGGAACTGTTCAAGGGGTTAGTGTTTTTCCAAAGTATAAGGAAAAAGGCAGATAGGTAAACAGCATACTCATCTACTCAAACAGTATAAGCTTTCATCTATTTCTTGTGACATACGTGGTCTGGTTTTGAGCGTTCACCTATCAGATGATCCACCTTAGCAACAAGGAGAGGGAGCTGTCTGGACTAATTACAATGATGGTAGTACAGTACCAGTTATGTCAGAGTTCATTGATTGAGCGTTATCAGTCTTGGGAGAAATAAAAAAATGGAAATTATTTAGGAAAGGAGGCATGCATTAAGCACTTGGGAAGGTTCTTCAAGATAGATAGTAGGCACTGGCTCTTGTCTTTTAGATCGTCTGAGGGATAGAAATGACATCCCCTTTGCTTCCACTTCTGTGAGTCTGCTCTGAAGGTAATACTGGTACCATCCAGTAAAGATTACTCCCTTTATTTCTGCTGATTTATATCTCCTATTCTCTGATAAACATCATTTTTTGAAAATCCACTAAAAATGCAAAATCATTGCTGTAAAATCTTCCTATACCACATAGTTTAAATATTTTCTCAACCTCAAAAAAATCCCATAGCTGCTTAGCTTATTGTAGCTTTTATAACATCTTCACTATTCCATCAGATAAAAATTATTTAATAAATAGTAATTATAGTGGCTTTTCAGTTACAATAGTCAGCCTTTACATTTATCTCCAACTGCCAAATAGTCTCAAGGTTAAGCATATCCTGAAATAACTCTTCTGTCTTATTGAAATTAAAAGAGTACAAAATTTGCAGCTTGAGCCAGGTTGTGGCTGGTGACATTTGATGCACGCAGGACTTGTACTATCCCCTGGTAGATTCTAGAAACAAACTTCAGAAAAAATAATGATATTCTAAGGTTTCCTTGTTTTCCCTTTTTTCAACTCCTCCAAGTTACTCTAGCAAACTCTGAATTGCTGTGGTGTGGTCCCCACCATCCTAGTTTTTGTTACCACTGAACATGGTGAGAGGAAAGAGGTAATTCAATGGCTCCCAAGGAGAGAATTTATTTCAGATGAAAGTGCTGTTTTTATGCATCCCATTTGGGAAGTGCTAAAAGTAAATAAATAAATCACCACTGGGAATGTCAACAGAAGATGTTAAATGGACATTAGAATAGTTCTATTGTGCATTAAGGATCATAAAAAAGTGCTCATCAGTGCTAATGCGCAGTAAACGCTGCTAATGGCACATTTAGTACCTGTTATTACAGGTACTAAACATAATGCACCACAATTACGGTGCATTAATGAACATGTAGACGTACCCACTGACAGACAAGTGATGTCAGAACAATTATGGATGAGACTAAAATAAGCATCTGGGAAGCTAAGAAGTAAATTTAGTCTCGTCATAACTACAGATTTGTCTTTATCACAGCTATGAAAAGCCTGACTGCCACGACTGCACTGAATCCCCTAATGCAGACAGTTAAAGCTGCTATTTACAAATGAGGAGCTTCCCCCTGCTTGGAACTTGAGTATATTTCTATGGGGCAAGTGGCAGTTTATCTTAGTTTCCAATGCCCATACTAGTGTAGGATTGTACACTAGTGGCTGGTAAACCAGAGCCTGAAACTGGAGAATGGAATTATTTGTGTGTTAAGTGGCTCTACTGGTTTTTTTTGTTTTGTTTTTTAGCTTCTTTCACTCAGAATGTCTAGCAAATCAGTGTGTCAAACTATTTCCTCCATAGACTCATCATAAACCACAGAAGAAATACAAATTTCTGGAGGTCCCACATTTAAGACTCTGGTTCTGAGATGTCATTAAAGGGTTAATCAAAGGCTTTTCTTGGCAGGAAAAGCAAAAGCTTTGGTCTAATTTTGGA
Source organism: Crocodylus siamensis (assembly GCF_052110815.1). Lineage (NCBI taxonomy): Eukaryota > Metazoa > Chordata > Crocodylia > Crocodylidae > Crocodylus > Crocodylus siamensis. The sequence goes on from NC_143397.1 coordinate 142,109,153, forward strand.
TCCGTTTCATAGGAATTTAAACGATGAATGACACTTCTATTAAAGCAGTAAAAAGTTCATCATGTGGAACAATTCAGAGAGCTGGTTCACTTTGAAACCAACAGAATTTAACAGCAAGATCTTTGGGATAGTAACTCGGTTAAAGATGAGAAATACAGTGCACACAAGTGCACATTTATTGTCTATCCCTCTCTAGTAAAGGCATCAAAATCTGGGCATAACAACGGTAAGGAGCAGCCTGCAATTAATACAGAAATGTTTAAGGGGCAGTGATAATCTTCAGCTATGTATCCCAATGAAGAGTACCATGAACTAGGATCAGCATTCATTATTCCTGTTAAAAATGGAAAGAAAGATCTAATCCATTGCTCAAAAGAATAATCATCCATATGATTCATCTATCTCTCGATTATAAGGACTGACAAAAAGACCTCCCTGGAAGAAGGATTTTGAAAAACGCACTGTAGTCTCTAAAAATATCTGTTACATCTTCATATGCAAAATAGCCTCTAAATACAGCATAAATATGGATAAGTCACATAATTTATTTGGGTTAATGATATTTCTCAGATTCTTGCCTAACTAATTTCACATGGCTGCAGAAGAGGGGGTGGGAGATGTTGGGGGGGGAAAGGGGAGGGAATCTGTTTTGAAAAAACACATTTATTGAAACAGATTTTAATCTATTACTGATCTATTTGGTAGCCCATGTTAATTCTTCTTGTCCTTATGTCATCCATTTCCCAGGTCCTGCATGTCCCAAGCTGGGCTACTGTTCCATACCATAACATCTCTTTAACTCCCACTGGAGATTGAGGCATTCCTTCCCTTTTTGTGTCTTTGTGAGAAGATATTTAGCAGAATTCACCAATTCACTGGAATCTGACAGGACACACCATGAGTGCTTCTGCTTTGTCCTCAAACTTGCAACCTCTGGGCTGTCAACTGTGCACCTTAGCGCCCACGCCACCCCAACCTCCAGACTGAGGCATAAGAATGATCTATTTCATCAACCCCTGAAACTTGAGCTCCTCAGGGTACTTAAAATGTTAGTGATTCTATAAAAGCGAATCAGTATAAAAACTGACTCTGACTTAAGTAAGCAAGGCAGAAATGGATGGACAAGAAAACTTATTTAAATGTAGGGGTATAAAGGAGGATGAGGATCTATTCTGGATATGTTTGCGGGTACAAAACCATCTCCTAAGATGCACTGCAGCTAAAAGCACGTGTTGTATATGCTTTGACCCACAATTCATGCTAGAATCTCAAATTCTTTATTTTCCTTTACCCCACCTCTAGTCTAGTATTTTGCTAAAGAAGAAACATGTTTAGAGAGAGCACTACGGAGCATTTCTACATAGCTTCTGGCTCAAAGAAGAAACAAAACTTCTTAGATATAAATTACACAAGAAGTAATGATGACATTCTTGTTCTACCCAAAAGAGACCACATTCCAATTCACTTGTTCAACTACTACCACTGACCACAGTGGGATTATTTGTGAAATAAATAACTACTCAACATAGCAGTTGGTACTCGAAAGTAGTCTGTAGTTTTTTTTGTTTGTTTGTTTGTTTCAAATTCAGATCTCTCGCAGACTTCCTGCCCAGAAATACCAACCCTATGACTAGTTCTTCTGAAAAGAACATAGTTGTAAACAGACCATGTTAACTAGTTGCCATGGTGATGTAAACTCTGGAAGCACTATGTATGAAAGCAGCACTTTCAGAAGAAACACTAGCAAAAGTGAGATCACTGAATAATTGAGGTGGATGTTCATAAAACTGAGGTAAGTGAGAAATTGAAGTAGTCTTGCAAGCTGCATCCATGCAAACAACCCATCCCTAAACTGAGTCGCAAAAATACACATTTATGGAGAACACGGCACATCATGAATTACAACTATTACACTATTTCACAATTACCTTATGTCAACTGTATCCATGTATTACTGGTATATTACTGATAAAAGGATATACACAGCTACAAGTTAAGAAACAATATGAATTAAACCTGATCTGTTGTGATTATTTCAGGGATCAAATGGGCCTTGGCTGAAGGAGACTGGAGCATATTTTCACTCCTTACAGTTACTGACACAAATTATTATAATTATGAAATAATAATTATAAACCTGTCTTGTTTTCATAATAAGCTTGGAGCACAAGAATGGCATACAAGGTAAACTTCAGTTCAACTAGAGTAGCTGAAAAGAAAATATTTCACATACATGAAAATTTGCTAAGAAAGTCTTTTCTGTAAAGTGAAAATATATCCTTGCCTTTTTGCTCTTTAACATAGCTCTCTTTACAGCTGTGCATGAGTTGAAGAATCCACTGGTGCTGAGCTCCAATACATCGCCAAGCAGGGTCCCCAGAAGCATGAAGATCAGAAAGATATCTGCAAAACAAAGGGGGGGTGGAATCACAATTCATACATGAAAATCTTAAACAACAATGATCAATTGAAATGTACTTCTCTGGTTATAAAACCTAAACATTTATATTTATATATAATCCTTTCATTCTCCCTTAATTTGGTAGAGGCAAGACTCTTCCTTCCAAACAGAAAAACAGAAAGAAAGCACATTTTATATTATACTATACATCTTTAGCTGCACCTTTTACCTTCAATATTTTACCTTTAGTAAAGGTATTTTAAAGCAAGTTTATTCTTTAATTACAAAAATGTAAATCAGCTCTCTATTTTTCCATTGAAACCACTACTGCTGGTATAACAAGCACTTAATATGCTCTGGTCAAACCCGCATGTGATTTGTAAAGAAAGAACTGTCTGAGGTTTTTGTTAAACTTTAGAATGTGCAGACACACAAATACCCACCACATATCACATGGCTAAAGGTGATGTTCCTTGAGGGCTTTCCATCTGTAGTAAGCAAGATTAGGTCACGCTGTCTTTTGTGGAAAAAAATCATCTACCCCTACATATGCATAAAAACTGCAGAAGTTCAAGCTCTGCATATTTGAGACTAAATTATGTGACAACAACCATAATAGCATGATTTGAATAATTGATTAAGGCAGGCTAAAAACTCTGAAGATGATACTCAATATTGTTAGATGATCTACTATTCTTTACATGACAAATCTCTTGCATTGCTTAAGTACAAAATTGATTCAGTATACATTCTATTTTCAGTACCTTGCATTGTTTTCCTGCTTCTCTGATGCTCTCAAGTATGCCACCAAGAAACAGACCAACCCCTCTCTCTACATACCAGACCTAGAAGTGAGGCAGGGAAGCTTCCCTGGAAGTCACTAATGGAGCATTCTGTCTCTGGTGTGACTGAGAACAGTAGCTTCACTACCTCATTTCTGGGTCTGTCACATGAAGCACAGCAGTGAAAAGGCAATTCTTCCTGGCAATGCATACAGGAGCACCAACAAAGGAGTAAAAACATTCCCTGAATTAAGATCTTAACCAGTAACAAAAAGTGCATAAGCCTTTTACAAAGGATACATTACACCAATATCTGAATAAAGCTAATTAATACTGAATGACTAAATTCTGATTTTCTTAAAAACTGTTTGCTGTATGAAGCACACACAAATGTATTGTCAAAAGGAGGATCATATCACTTGGAAGGACAAAGAGATTACACAACTGTCTGATTCTAAAATTTGTAACAACAAACTCAAGTCCTCCATCAACATTTCACAGGATTTTAATCTTTGTTTCACGCGTAAGCAAGAATTTGTTCATCTTTTATTTTGATAAAGTTTCCTTATCTGAAGCCACCCAATACTTTTTACTGGGGGAAATGAATCTCAGTCTAAAAAACCCCAACAAAATGAGTAATAAATTGGACTGGAAAACTTACGTTCTTATGTTTCTTTATATAAAGATTTGGAGAGCAAGGGAAGATTGCTAATGATGCTTCAGGACTTTTTAAACCCTGGAACACTGAGGACATAGAATATCACATACAGGCCCCCTCTACAAGTTACATGCATGCTGTGATTAATATGTTAATCATGCCATAAACAGGAAAGGTGCTACATGCGCACCCAATTTATGGCACCATAAAATGGGAATGGGCCATAAACATGCTCCAAATATAACATAGAACATATTTATGGCTCATTTGTAATAGTACCTGAAATTTAATGTGTGACCCATGACTGATAATCAGCTGACTTGGACTGGCCAAAGGCTGGGGATGGGGAGAAAGACTTTAAAAGACCTGCACAAGGTAGCGGTGGCTGGGCAGACCAGTGCAGGAGAACGGATGCTTCCCCCCCCCGCTGGGAACTTTAAATCCTGTGCCAGGCAGCATTGGCCAGGATGCCCTGTGCAGAGGCTCCCGGAGGTGGGAAGCCTTTGGTTTCCTCTGCCAAGGACTTTACATTCCACAGCAAACAGCTCTCACCAGCTGCGTCCAGGACTGTGCCAGGATCTGGAACCAGCCCAGTGGAGTCCCCACTGGGCTGACAACCAGCTCAATAGCCTTGTCTAAAAATCAGCTGATTGTCGGCCTGACAGTGACCACATTGTGGCTGGGTCTAGACCCTGGTGTAGTCCTCCCTGGCCGAGCCGACAATCAGCTGATCATCAGGCACTGCTTACAACTTCCCAACACAGAGGGAGCCCTGGAGCACAGGTAGCATGTCAGGAAGCATGACTGTTGGCATCAAGGCTCAGGTCCCATCGAACTTTTTAATGAATGTCTGTCAGCAGCCAGAAAGGAACCAACAGCAACTTATTGGGAAGAAGTTACATAGTTGGTTGGGTCAGAAGGGACCTAAGCAGATCAAGTCCGACCCCCTGCCATGGGCAGGAAAGAATGCTGGGGTCAAACGACCCCAGCAAGGTGTCCATCTAGCCTCCTTTTGAAGACCCCCAGGGTAGGAGCAAGCACCACTTCTCTTGGAAGTTGGTTCCAGCTCCTAGCCACCCTGACTGTGAAGTAGTGCTTCCTGATGTCTAGCTTGAACCTACTCTCAGTCAACTTATGGCCGTTATTGCTTGTTACTCCTGGTAGTGCTTGGGGGAACAGGGACTCTCCCATTGCCTGCTGGCCCCCCTTGGCCAGTTTACAGATGGACACCAGATCCCCCCTCAGCCTTCTCTTGTGAAGGCTGAACAGGTTCAGGTCCTGTAGCCTCCCCTCATAGGGCCTACCCTGCTGCCCCCTGATCATGCAAGTGGCCCTCCTCTGGACCCTCTCCATGCTGTCCACATCCCTCCTAAAGTGCAGCACCCAAAACTGGACGCAGTATTCCAGCTGTGGCCTTACCAATGCCGCATAGAGGGGGAGTATTACCTCCTTGGATCTGCTTGAGATGCATCTGAGGATGCATGACAAGGTGTGGTTGGCCTTCCTGACTGCATCCCCACACTGCTAGCCCATGTTCATCTTGGCATCAATGACGACTCCAAGATTCTTTTCTGCTTCTCTGCTGACAAGGGGGTTCTTCCTCCCCAGGTGCAGTACTCTGCACTTGTCAGTATTGAAATCCATTCTATTCTCATTCACCCACCTCTGTAACCTGTCCAGATCTAGTTGTAGCCTGTACCTCTCTTCTAGCGTGCCCACTTCTCCCCACATCTTGATGTCATCCGTGAATTTGAACAAAGGTGCTTTTCACCCTCTTGTCCAAGTCTCTAATGAAGATGTTGAACAGTGCAGGCCCGAGGACTGAGCCCTGGGGAACCCCACTGCCCACATCCCTCCAGGTCGAAAATGACCCATCCACCACCACTCTCTGGGTGTGGCCCTCCAGCCAATTTGCGACCCACCTGACTGTGTAGGTGTCAACACCACAGTCGCCTAACTTTTTTAATGAGGATGGGGTGAGAGACAGTGTCAAAGGCCTTCCTAAAGTCCAGAAAGACTATGTCCATCGCAACACCTGCATCCAAGGATTTTGTGACCTGATCATAGAAGGCCACCAGGTTTGTCTGACAGGACCTGCCTCTAATGAATCCATGTTGGTTGCCCCTAAGCATAATCTCCCCTGCTGGTCCCTTGCAGATGTCCTCCTGGATAATTTTCTCAAACAGCTTTCCCAGGACCGAGGTAAGACTAATGGGCCTATAGATTCCTGGGTCCTTTTTCCTCCCTTTTTTGAAAATGGGGACCACACTGGCCCTTTTCCAGTCCTCTGGCACTTTGCCAGAGGCACCACAAATGCTCGTAAAGCTGTGCCAGAGGTCCCGCAATGACCTCCGCCAATTCTCTCGGCACTTTGGGGTGGAGATCATCAGAACCTGCTGATCTGAACATGTCTAGTCCCATCAGAAGTTCCCTGACTAGGCCCTCACTGACCTGGAGCCTGGCTGCGCCTCCCCTGGGTCCATCCGGGATCCCTATGCGGGGGATGCCCCTGCTCAGAAAAATGGAAGCAAAGAATCTGTTAAAGAGGTCAGCTTTGTCGTCTAGTGAGACCATCAGATTTCCAAGTGTGTCCTGCAGAGGAGTCAACACCTTCTTTTTACCGCCTATGTATTCAAAAAAGGACTTATTTTTGATCTGGGTCGCTAGTCCCAGTTCCATCTCTGCCTTAGCCTTCCTAAAAGCCCCCCTACAATCTCCAGCAATGGAGGTATAATCCTTCGTGGTGATGGCTCCTCCCTTCCATTGGGTGTACACCTCCTTTTTGGCTTTGAGAAGCTCCTGGATGCTTTTGGTGGGCCATGGGGGCTTTTGAACACTCTTGCCGCCTTTGATCTGTGTGGGGATTGCCACCCTTTGGGCTTGGAGGATCGTCTTCTTAAGGAATGACCACTCTTCTTGGACTGCCAAATCCCCTCCCCTCCGGGACCTGAGTGCCTCCCTAACTAGTCTCCTTACCTCACTAAAATCCACCCTCCTGAAGTCCAGAGCTGCTGCCTTGTTGCAGGCCTTTCACACCCTGCACTGGATGGTGAATTCCAGTAGGTGATGGTTGCTATTGCCCAGGTGGTCGAGAACCCGCAGTCCACTCACCAGGTCATCATCGCCTGTGGCTAGTACCAGGTCCACTAATGCATTTCCCCTGGTGGAACTGTGCACCTCCTGGGTTAGGTGGATGCCCTATAACTTGGCTAGGAACCTACTTGAGCAGTCAGACCTGGCTGACTGCTCTTTCTAGCAGATGTCCGGATAGTTTAGGTCACCCCCGGTGACCATGTTCCTTGACGTAACTGCCTCTGGTTTTTAAGTTAGTTTAGCATTCTCAGGTATTTTGCTATTTATCTGAAAACATTCTACCGGGGCGTGGTGGGGGAGGTGTCACTCTTTCACACTACCTACAAGGAAACGTGCAGTGCCACAATGATATAAGCATATTTACATCAATGTAAACCCCCTAATATAAGCATGCTACACTACAGCTCTTATGTCAACATAATTTAAATTTAGTAACACATCAAACTAATGAGAAACTTGCACAGACCCTGTTCTTTGTTGCTGCAATGTTTCACATGTAAGTACACTTATAGTTACACAGGTGCCAAATATCCTTAATGCAGACAAGATTATTCTTAATGGCTTGACTCTTCCATTCCTTAAGTTAGGGGACTAAAAAAATCCCCATACAAATTTCATTAAAAGGAAAGAAGACGACTTGATTTGTTTCAAAGCTCTTTGATTTACCATAAAGCAGCAAGAGAAAAAGAGAGAAAAAACTCTATTTGACCAACTGCGTGGTCAGTCCAATAAAAAGATACCATTCACAAAAATCCTTGCCTCTTGCGTTTTTCCTGGACCATCACCCCAGCCAAACAATGGACCATTCAAATCTCAACACCTCCTTAAGCACATTGCTGAACTGGGGCCAAGGAGTCAACCCAGCACCTTGCAAGCAGATTTCTGTTGGCCAATGTAACACCACTTATTTCAACAGGCATCCAGAACTATGAGGCTGCTTCAAGAAGCAGTTGGTGATGCTTTTGCCCTATGTGTTGCAATGGAAAAGCTAAGCTGGGGAGAAGAGGGAATACAGGCAGTCTGAAATCCAAAACTAGCTCTTAAAGACTAGATTTGGAACAGGGGAATATGGCCTGCAGTTGTTCTTGGGTCTTTCTGAAAAGTCACAGGACTGATCACACCAAGGCAGGCAAGAGTACCAAGGGGTTGCTTTTGTGAAGAGATGAAAATCACTTTTATGCCGCTACACACAACGCACATTTGCAGACAAACTCCCTCCTTTGGAAACAGACATAAAAAGACAGATTATCTACAAAATGGAGCTACAACCGAGTTGCATCTTATGCATTTTTAACTTACGCAAATTCAGCTATACGCACTTGGCTGCTGGGGCTGGCCACCAGGTGCCGGCACATAGGGTGGCACCATGTGGTACTGCCTGCACGCGCCGACATGGCTGGGGGGAGGCAGCTCGCTCATGCTCAGCTGGCTGCCCTGGTAGGATGAGGCGGAGGAGAATGAGAGGGGCGAGGAGTACGCGTGGAAGGTGTAGCTGTTGCACTGCACACACGCGCTGTGTGGCACCACGCCCGCCTTGTCTGGGCCCTGCGGTGGCGGTGGCTGCTCGGCGCCGAAGCCCAGTGGGAAGGGCCATTTCAACTATACGCTATTTTTGCCTTATGTGCTGACTTCAGAACGTAACCCCCATGTAAAATGCAACTCAGCTGTATTTATCTTCTGTATTCTGAAATACATATACCTTTGCATTTCTTGAGCCAACAGTAAAACAGCTAAAAAAGTTTAATTACAAGAGCAAGACCTCTTGGGCAGAAATTTGGATTTTTTTTGTTTTACTAAAACCAAAACAACCTTCTTCTCATGTCAAGTCAAGATGAACTCATGAATTTATATGGGGTTCTGATTGAGCCCTGCATTCGGAGTGACTGTTCCAGTTTGGACTCACAGTACAGTAATTTGAGAAGATACCATCAGAGTTCTTGACATGAAGCATTTTTTAAACTGTTGATAAACTACTTTCTGAATGATAAATGGGATTACATTTCTCATTCCAGGATTGTCATTTGTTACTTAATAAAGTGCTACTATTACTGTCATTTATTACTTAAAGTGCTACTATTAAAGTACCATCATTTACATACATCTTTGTCCCCACACAAGAAATACTATCTGATATTCTACAAGGTAAAAAAAGAAGTACTTAAAATACAATAAAATATCCCTTACAATAGCTGAGAAAGGTAAAAATCTAGACATGTATTTAATATATAGTACACCTGATGAAGATAATATGTAAGTTGTCACCTTATATAACGTTTTTGATCATGTAAGGTTGATGGGGTCTCAAGAAGTTTATCTAAAAGAAGTTCCCTTAAAGCTTCAATTCTTGTTTCAACCTCAGCATAATCTAGGAAAAAAGACAAGAAGAATTCCAATACTGTATCAATCTGCAGCCTACCTGAAAATTACAATATGTTCTCAGGACAAAAAAAACCTCCTGGATTTAGGATAAAATTAGTACCTTTTCAAAAACTGTACCAGTTCTAACACGATTGCTACAGTTTCACTAAAGTAGGTTTTACTTTACTTGATCAAATTTAAGATTGTTTTAGTAGCTGAGGAGTTTATTAGTTAATTGAGAAGTCTGGCATGAACTATCTATTAGAAACAGGAATCAGAATCTAGGCTTCTTGGGCACTCATACTCAGCCGGGGGGGGGCGCTTTAATTAGAACTGCTCCAAGAGCTACTCTAAATAACTCACCGCCGCATCCCCTGCATCAGCATCCCCGCGCTTGAAAATGGCAGTGGGAGTGATTAAACTAAAGCTTGTTTGACAAGCTTTAGTACAATTGCTCCCACAGTCATTTTTAAGTTTTGGGGATGCTGATACAGGAGACTGCTGGAGAGAGGCAATTGCTACCCTCTAGCATACTCAATTAATCAAGCTTGCTCCAATCCGTGCTGCAATAACTGGAGCAGCCCTGGCACTTTTGTAAAGGCCCCACTTGTCTTTTATATATGCAGCCATGTCTCCTGCTACCAATCATTAACAAAATTTCCCTGACAACTTCATTGCTGTATTTCAATTGGACAACATTTTGCTTTTGCCATATCATTGATCTAACTGCATGGATTAAATTGTTTTATCATTTCAAATCTCAAATTGGTAATTTCTTGGCCTTGTCAAAATATTTTTATTTTTAACAGTGATCCAGTTCTGCATAATTTTGTAGACTTAATCATTTCAAACAATCACTTCTTGTGCGAAAGGGAGGGACATAGTCTTTTTATACTAATTTACATCTGAAAGTTTTGTATAGAATAATTTTACAAAAATACAAACTTTGGCTTTGAAGCCCTTTTACAAAATATGCCAAAGAAGGACACTGTAAGCTGTATCCTGTAGTTAATAGAACCTGTTTTATGTCTAATAATACTAAGCCTTTAAAAAAAAATTGGCTGTAAGCTCCTATTATATATACTACAAAGTAATACGCATCTTTCAGTCAGAAATCTTGCCAAAAATATTATTTAAAGTAATAGTTCCAAATTCTAAAGAGGACTCCACATAAACAGAAGCTGAAACCCACATAAGGCTTCTGAGAGTACTACGTATTCTTTACCTTTCCTGTAAAGAAAGAAAAAGAAAAAGAAAAAAAAGCAGAGAAAAAAATTAATTCAAATCTTACATTTTTTGAACACTTGAACCTCAGTCTTCCCAAACAGTGACTTGGCTTTTTCGTAGTCATTAATAACCACATCATAATCGCCCTTTAAAATAAAAGAACATCGAAAAATTGTCATGACAGATACTGCCTATCAATTTAAGCTGACAAAATAAAAACATTTTTTATAGGGCTATACCTTTTGAATATTCCTTTCAATATTAAGAGGAAGGTTGAAGAGAAACTTAAAACGCTGAAGAACATTGAGCGCATTTCTTGTGGAATCAGCCTTGTCTTTGCGTCCCAATACTTCTTGGAATAAAGTATCTGCAGTATTACTTGCTCCTATTTTAAGGCAAGGACAATAATGTAGGTTATCATTGCAGTCAAGACTGCTATAAATTCCTCTATCTTAATGTTATTTATCAAATGGTACTGGCATTTAAAATATTAAAATACTGTACAATTACTGCTAGTTTTATCAACTTAATATTTTATGCTCAGCTACATTAAGCACGCTTTACAATTTACTGAAATACTCATTTCGTAGCTGACCACCTAGTATTTTAATGTGGTAAGACCTCTGTACAATTAAGAGCAACCACACTTCCCTGGTTCAAGTGCTTAACTTCATTGCGGTTATTTTATAGTTTGTTTTGGCCACCAATATAAATTTTACAGTTAATCTATGCCTTTTAAGCTATATGATCATCACAGAATGTTTTCTTTTGAGAAAAGAACATAACGAAATTATACTAATTAAATTCTATAGCTTCAAAAGTTCACTTTGTGGAGTTTCCTTCCGTTATAAGCTTATGCAAAATGGTTTTTTCTTCTTAAAATTCCAGTTGGATTTTTAAAACAGATAGTAAATCTTTGACATTAATATGCCTTATTTAAAAGAAACACTAATCATAGGTACATTAAAGAAATTACTCAGAAACAGCTAGTTAAAACACCAGTATTTATTTATATTTAATTCTCTTTCCTTTAAAATCAGTGATGAAACTCCTATTGACTTTACCAGATGCAGGATCAGGATTTGGGCAACAATGTTTTGTGAATAAGAATTTATATATTTTAATACTATAAAAGATGATGAGTATTTTTGAAGACTATAGAGTTATATCATCCTACAATGAAGTGCCTTATCTGACACAAAATAAATAGCATTTCAGCTATACTAAAGAAGATTCACATGGCATGTAAAATAGTTCACATTTTTTGATTTGTGATTTATTCTTAATTAGCCAAAAGAAAAAAAAAGTGGAACTGTTTTGTCCTTTTTGATCGCTGCCTGTAAAAAGTCTCTACATTATCTGGTCTAGTGACTATACTTTAAGCAAAGATGAAAAAATTACATCAGTCTCACTGGGTGGCTTGCATGCCATTTTCTCTAGTCAACACTGTGGGTGGCCTGCTCATGTTAAAAGTAGTCTTTGTAAAATAATTGTTATATCTAAATAATGTTTAAACTCTGCTGAAATTTAGAAGTCCTGATGTAAAAAACTGTTGTGTCAGAATAGCTACATCTAATACATGCTATTTAATGTAAAATGTTCATTAAGAAAAAAAAATCCACAATAAAACAGCTAGCGGGATATTTAAGTACAGGCTATGGCTAAGGGTTTGATTTTTTTCCCCAGGGTTATAACAAATGCTTGTTTGGTTACTTTTTTCTAGTACAAAGAATGTTTTTGTTATTTTAATTCATACCTTGCTTACTCATTCATTTAACAGCCAAGAGACAAATAATTTGCTATTTTTGGTAGTCATCACAGTGAATTTCTTTCCTCTGTAAATAACAATGCTTCTTTAAAAAGGTAACTGTGAACTGTAGAAATTGTATAGTAACTCTCATCTTTGCTTAAAAAATAAAATCAACTACACGGTAATTTTACACTCAGCCCAATTTATTAAATTTGCATTTATATAGATTCTCTCTAATCCTATTTTTAAAACAAAATTAGTATTTTCACTATGTTAATTAGCCTATACAAAAAAGTCTTCCATTTCAATAGTTAAAAAAGAGTTGAAAAGTTAACTGCTCTGTTTGTACAGTCTTCCAATACCAGTTAGCAAAGCATCATCTTAAATCACACCTGATACGCTGGTCTAGCATTTCAGACCCAGAGGACTCACCTTTTACACCAGCATTTTGTAGACTGCTATGCAGATAAAATGCACACAAAGAGCTAGTACACATTATAAACAAATATATGCATTTTCCAAAAGATGGGGTTTGCAAAACCTTTATCTTCTCAACTACCAAGTATAGAACTAAAACCTTAAAACAGAGGTTTACCATCAGCATCCATGAATAGCAGATTTAGGGCCTATACACAGAACCTATGCTTTAAAAATGCGTATCATCCACTCTGTATGTAATAAGCATCTGTTACCTAGAAGTAAGGTACTGACTACTCAAAAGCAGTCCTGTGGCAGGCTGGGAAATAAAATTTTCATAAGTAAAACACCTCAACAAACAGCAAAAGCCCCATGCATTAAAACAAGGAAAACTTTAAAAATATACTCAAGTCTTTTAAGCTCCCATTTTTATCATTCTTAAGACTACACAGCACAATGACTTTTATATGTAGATATGATAGCTTATTTAACAGCATGTCAAAAAGACACACAGCACCAGATTTTGTTTCAATTAACCAAGACAATTTTACGAACAGCAACTTGACAAAAAGAAGGGGCAATTTTTTGAATATACAGTATTCAAATATAGGAGAAATGGCATTAGACATACACATTCTGTAATCTGAACCCACAACTAATTGTGCCTCCTAATACACATCTGCTGTCTATCAATAGCACCCAAAAATCTGAGGCTGTTTTTCAAAGTCTGACCTACAAAATCACGAATGACAGAATTAGTCAAGAACTGAGTCTTTCACAAAGCAGTGACTAAAGATATTTTGGAATTAAGGTTTTTAGCCTAACCTCCTTTGTTTATCTTTTTTTCCCCCCAAATCTCTGTACATTCCTATCACATCTTACATAAATCTACATGTATGGAAATACAGCCAATCCTTCTTAAAGCAGAGGAAAGTGCCTGGCACCAGTTCTACTAAAGAGCTTGTTTGCTCTTTAAAGAGATGGACTGCATTATCTCCATAGATTTCAAGCTCCCCTTGCCACCACTGACCTTACACATAGGTTTGTGTGAAATAAAAGATATTGGGAATCTTCATTTAAGAATTTGTTATGTGCATTTTGATTCTAGTCATGCCAATCTGCCTATATAAAAATATGAATCTGCAACACAAGACATTAAAAAGAAATGCTAGGTTTTGCATGACTAAGAAAATAACATGCAGTGCTGCACCTACAATCGGGTACACAGAATGCATGCACTCTTACAGAGCCTGGGTTGAAGTCCTTTGAAAAGCTGCCCCCTCCCGCTACATACACAGTCATCGTTTATTCATACATCAGAAGTATCCTGACCAAAAATAAGCTGTCTCTATGTCACTTTTCTGATTTCAGAAAGCACATTCAGACTTTCTGACACCAAGTCAGCTATCTGGATGTCATTCCCTGCTTATTGATACAGCACTAAGGGAAACATCCCTTCCTCTGTGAAAAAAATCACAATGAAACAAAGTAAAATCATCTTGGCTGAAGTCCAAGAATTAAAAATGTAACTTTTGTGATCTGATGAAACACATACCAGACTGTGGAAAATTTAAGTCATCTTGCCCAATTCAATCTTACAAATAAGAGGAGGAATCAGGGGAAACAGGTTAGGGGAGGAGGGGGGCGGGGAGAGGGGCTTTTCAGAAGCACTTGAGGGCATTAGTTCCAATGTAATCTAAAAAGCACCATACCAACACTGTAAATAAGTCTTACAGATTTATGCAAAATTTCTAGTGGCAGCTCCATTTCTTCCATTATAGCTTTTATTTCTTGTTCTTCCTTTCACATGTTTTCCTACACACCAATTTAATTTGTGCTTCTTAAAAATGAGGTTCATCCTTAAGAATTAAAAAAAGCAACAGAACTTACCCTAACATCTTCCCTGCCCCTGACCTTTTTGTTAACCATAAATCTGATCTTGTAGCCAAAGTTCATGGCAAAGTTCCCACCGACTTCAAAAGGTGCACGATTGGGCCCCAAAATTATCACTATGCAAAAATAATACTAGCACAAAACTTTCTGTTGTATACCGTGCAATATATTCCAAGAAATCTATGCAAGTTTTTCATAAAGTCCAAACTCGTAAATAGTTGCTAGTGGGAGGACAAAACTTACTGTTCAGTACATTCTCCAGTTTTTGCGTCATGGATCCTTCAACTTTTTCTGTTCCATCTGCTTCCAGTTTTTGATGGATTGCTGAAATAGAATGTCTAGTTAAAATGCAGACCATTCTAATAGGTGAGAATAAATTACACCAAATTGAGACTTTTAAACAGCTTAAAAAAAAAATCAATTAAATGCCATTTTTCCTACTAGATGTAAGCACTGCAAACATTATGAACAGCACAAACTAGCAGGCTGGAGGTGAGAAGTCAGGCACTTCAGAATTTTAGTCATTACTCTGCCACAGACCTGCTATACAGGAAAATTGCTTATTCTCTTCACCTCTGGTTTTTCTGAGGTCCATGCCGCTTGCCTATCTTGCAGAAATGTTACAAGTCTTAATTTTGTATAGCATTTTAAAAATGTAAGCAGTGTGCAAGCACGAAGTGTTACAATACTGCAGAGTAATCTGTAAAATTAAACCAAAGTTCTACTACATTCCCGAGGAGTAAAGAAGGGAGTGAAGCTATAGTAATTCAAAGGTTTAAAATCATTACAAAAATGTTGAATGACCCAAAAATTATAAACCCAGGAAATTCAGAAAGAATGTTTAAGTTAACATTAAGGTATGCAAACACCCTCTTAACACACGCACACCCCCCCCTCTTAATTGTACACTGTGGTGACCTTATTGCATTAACTATTTGATAAGCCATTTTGGCCCCTGAACATATGAAACTATTTTTGTTTGTCATAATAATGACCAGAGATTTGGATCCCTTAACTATAAAAACAAGTTCAAAAGATGTGCTACCATGTAATATTTCAAATATGAAAATATCAACCTTATATTTCAGGTCAAATCTACCTATCCATTCTATTTTCGCTGTTTCTTCTTATAACAAAGTTTACCTGTCAACATTCAAAGAATTTCTGTCTAAGAAACTAATGAAGACCTGAAATGACACCAGTTGTTTTGTTTTTTTTAAAGAAACTGATCCATATGGTTCTCCACATTAAGGTGCCTTTCTAAAATGGTTCCCACCTCTCATCAAGCTGCCCTTATAGAAGAAGGTGCTACCCCATGCCATGAAGGCTAGGGACAGAAGTTACACATAAACCAATTTTACTGATCAGAAACTGGGTTAAACCTGTAACAGAACATGAGTTCAGTGCACATAAACTAGTTTCAAAATGGCCCACACTGGTTTAAGATAAACCTGGCTGAATGTAGTATCTGACTTAACTGATTTGGGTCAAAATGCTATATGGAACTTCTGTCCCAGACCCCTTCCTGATTTAAGTTAAATCAGAGTCTCCCAGCATCTCAACATGCTTTTCAGCCCTGGGCTGGGCTGTGCCATGTGGTCCTGGGAGCAGGGCTGGCCCCACCCATCTGCCAAAGAAGGGGTAGGGCCATGGCCAGACACTGGCCCATTATGGCCCCTTAAGGCAAAGCAGCAGGGAAGGGGTTTATCCTTCCCTCCCTCTTTTCTCCCCACAGGGGAATCAGCCAAGGTCTTTCTGGCCAGGGTGGAGCAGCCCCTGCCAGGGTTCCCACCACTTCAGTGGCAGGGGTGTGGCCAGACGCTGGCCAGGATAGTTTGAGGAGGGACCTGAACAGGTCATCTAGCCTGACACCCTGCCACAGGCAGGAATGAATGCCGAGTTCACAAGACCCCAGACAGGTGATCATCTAACCTTTTTTTGAATCTACCCAAGGTAGGGGTAAGGACCACTTCCCTAGGAAGTTGATTCCAGATTCTGGCCACCCAAAGTGTAAAATATTGCCTCCTGATCTCTAACCTACACCTGTTCTCCATCAGCTTATTACCACTGTTTCTCATCACCCCAGATGGTGCTGGAGAGAATAGGGCTCTTCTTATTTGCTGATGATCTCCCCTGATAAGTTTGTAGGCAGCTACCAGGTCCCCCCTCAGCCTCCTCTTGCCAAGGCTGAACAGGTTCAGGTCCCTCGGTTTCTCCTCATAGGGCCTCTCCTGCTGCTCTCTCACCATACAGCCCCACCATCCACCTGCCTTGCCTGGGGCTGGAGCTGGGGGGCTAGAACTGGCTTATAGGTGCTGCTGAAGTCAGGCACAGACAGGGTGGCTTGGGCTGGGCCGCAGAGGGAGGGCCCTGCACAGCACCTGCAGCTCAGGCTTGAGCTGTGGGTGCTATGCACCCAGATTGCTTCCGGTTCCCTGTGCCTGTCCCAGGGAAGAGACTGCGAGCAGGGGGGAGCTGGGAGCCAGACACCTGGGTTCCTTTCTGCCTCTCCCCAGGGTGGGGCCAGTGTCAGCTCCCTGTGCCCAGGCTGGGCCAACCTGTCACGGAGCCATAGCCAGCTAGGAAGGGTCCTGCCCTGCAGCTCAGCCCAGCCCCTTCATGCCCTTCAGCAGCACCCACAGCTGACCCCACTTAGCCCCAAGCGAGATTGGCAGATAGCAGAGCTGGCCTGGGCTGATGTTGGGGGAGGGCCCTTCCCAACTGGCTGCAGCTCCATGACAGCCCAGGCTGGTGTGCACGGGCAGTGGTTGACCAGGCAGTGGCACAGAGGCAATGCCGCTGCAGTTGCGGGCAGGTGCCTTGACAGGCGGAGCGGCCATGTGGGATGAGTTCATTGTGTCCACAGCTGCCCATGCCAGCTCAGAGTTGCTGGCGGACCCAGAGCCTGGCAGCCACCCACTACAGGGGCTTGTGTGCCCAGCTAGGGTCCCTGTCCTAGTGGGACCAAAGGGGGACTATGAGAGTTTAATCCCCCTTCTTGCCCTGCTCTCCCCACCATTGCCTGAGGTGCTGTCCAAGCTGGTGTCCAGCTGGGGTCCCTGCAGGCCAGGGTGGGGGTTTAAGCCCCTCTCTAATCATACTTAGTGGCCTGTCACAGCTTCGCCACACTCCCTCTCCCCCCGGTCAGCTTCCCTCCAGCCTTGCAGCTGCTGCCAAAGGAAAAGGAAGGCTTGCTTTAGTGACCCCTAGCTTCTAGCCCGAGCCACTGCAGGCATGTCCCTGCATTTCCGGAATCAAAAGTGAATGCCTATTCACTTGCAAATGGGTTCAATCTATGCAGGTTAGACTAACCTGCAAAGATTAAACCAATGCAAGCTTGGGCTTTTTGAATGTCTGTACTTAGCCGAAAAGCCAATGCACTATGAAGAGAAAGTGAAAAATAGCGGCCTCTTCTAAAGCAGCTTGTGGTTTCAGTTCCATTGTTAACAGAAAGAGACAAATGTGAAAAATTGGCAGGTTTTCATGAAACTTTCTGAAAGATTTTTTTTCCCACAGATTCTACTGAAAGAGACTTCCAAGTATGAAAAAAAATAAAATGAAAGAGATTGAGCCAAATGAGATTACTTAATAGAAAAATGGAGGGATCCCTGGTACATTCTATGAGCTTAGCCTGCAGAAGCAAGAAGAAAACCCCTAAGGTTATAATTAAAAATAGTTGAAGCGACATTTTGCGTATTTGATACAAATTACTGTAACAGTGTTTGTCCACGTTACTGTACTCTTCAAAAGGAGTTTGGACAATCCTGAAGTCCCAGACTTTACTAGATCTCTTTATCAGTGTGAGTTACTGATGAGAGCACAATTGTTGTAGCCTACACATTTGCCGTTAGAATCACTGTTCTCATTTGTTAGAATCACTCATTTCATTCATTAATTATAGGACAGGAAAATGTGGACTTGATCCATATACGATTTTGATGCTGATTAACTTTGTTGACTTTAGCAGAGTTTTTCTTGATTTACATTAGTGTGGGATCAGAATCAGGCACTGTGCATGTGGAAGGTCTTACCAATTTGTTTTAGAGCTCCTTATTTATGTGGTATCTAAATAAATGTGCCAGAATTAACATATTTGGACTGCAATTCATAACTACAACCTAACCTAAGGATCACAGATAGAGAAAGTAGTTTGTGCTCTATAGAAACCTGGCTGGTTTAGTCATCTTGCCTCCTTATTTCCAGTTAAAGAAACAAAGCCAACAGGAAAAAAAATGACTAAATGAAAACACAGGCGACAATGTAATCAACATTTTGAAACAAGACCTTATTGCTTTAGGAATCAATAATATACACATGCACATTTTCCTAAAGCTACATGATCACAAATGGTAGAAAATGTGAAACTACCAACAGGAAGGTAAAGTACCCATAAGAATCTCCAGATGGGGATACAGAGCTTACACCACGTGAAAGCTTGAGACCCTGCTACAGAAAGTATCCAAACCTCAAAAACAGTAGTACTGTAGCTTAGCAAAAACTAAAACCCATCACATAATAATACAAACCTTCCAAAGTTTTTTCTATTACCTTTCTTTTAGGTTTTATGTTAAGCTAGATTTAGGTTTAATGTTCTGTTCAGGCCTCTATCTTTCCCATTCTCCTTGCTTGATTCATGCTGTGCTACTCTGGCTGCCACTGTTTGCATAATAATCAGTTCATCCCTAGGCCTCTCTGGTTTCTTGCCTACCCAGCAAGATCAACAGATACTGTTACTTGGTTAGATAAGCACTTCTCCTTGTCCTAAGCTTACGAGCAGTAGGATCTTTTCCAGCCTTTGCATGTCAAAAAAGAGTTCTATTACTTTAAAAAAAGAATTGTAATGGGAGTGCAGAAAAAGAAACAAAAATCTTTACTTCTTTAAATCCTCTCTGGGACCACTGTTTCACATCTGAACATATTTGCTACTGCTTTGACAAATATTATGCAAGGACTAGGACAAGAAGAGACTAAATGTGGGAAGAGATCTTCTAAATGCGGGAAGAGATCTTCTAAATGCAGACAGATCTCTCCAAAAAGGTTATAAATAGATTCCATACTTGTACCACATCAGTTATTAGGGTGGCACAAAGGGAAAGGAGACAGATGTCTATACCAGTGGTTCTCAACCTTTTTTGTTCCGGGACCCATTTGCCAAGATCAATGGCTTGTCCTGACCCACACCCACCTGGCCCTGCCCGTATCCCAACCCAAAGTCCCCTGCTGGCACTCCTCACCCCTAAGCCAGAGCCCCTACGCCCCCCCCCCCCGGGCCATGCTGGTACCCCCCACCCCCAGCCCTGCTGGAAGAGGCCCCCCATCTGCCCCTGTCCCACTTGGGTGGAATACAAGCAGCAAGTGAAGGCCCTTGAGTGTATGGGCACTGGCCTCATACTACCTGCCCGGGCACGCAGCTCCCTGCTGCGAACTGCCCCCACCTCCTTGCCCCACTGAAGGGCCAGGAGCCTTCTCCTCATTGCTCCCCTGCCCTGGCACAGCTCTATGTGTGGTCACTGTTCCCAGGGCCTGCACGCATGCGCACGCACACACACACATGCACAGAACTACCCCCCAGCCTTCCAGACAGTCCCTTGGACTACCATCCTCTGCTCCCCAAACACTTACCTGTGTCCAGAAGCTGGGGCTGATCCCACAACCTGGCCTTGGCCCATCTGTACACACAGATGCATATGCACTCACTGCCTCCAATCATCCCAAGCAGCTCTTGAAGGCTGGAATGCTGCCAGCCTTCAAGGGGAAACCTGTGCTTTTGCGGGTTTTTCTGGGACTTCCTCACAACCCTTTCAAATATTCTTGCAACCCACTTTTGGGTCATGACCCACTAGTTGAGAAGCATTTGGGCTAAGGACAGATATTCAAAAAGCCTGAGCCTGAATTGATTCAAACTTTGCAGGTTACTCTAGCTTGACTAGGCTGGACCGGTTTCCAACCACATAGACAATCCCTTTGGACTGAGGAAATTCAGTGGCTCAGGCTAGAAGACAGGAGGTACCTCTCTCCCATTACATCAAACTCTTCTTAAACAGGTTATGGGGGGGTGACAAGGGATGGAGGGGGGGCAGACCTGTTCATTAGCTCCAAAAGCCCTGTTCTGTCTGCCTGCCTGTTCCAATGAAACTGGACACACACACACACACACACACACACACACCCCTCTTGGCATCAGCTTGCATAACACGTGCCTAGGGTCCATGGGGCTGGGGTCAGTGTTGTGGGAGATGGGAAGGAGGGAAGGTGGGATTTGCTGCTTGAGCAGTGAGGAAGGGTAGGGCAGGGAGAAGTCAGCAGACTCTACTGCATCTGCAGTCTCTGCCAGAGCCTTATACAGCTCTAACTAGCATATTACATGCTGGCTATGG